>NC_091826.1:125479307-125779307 GCF_038994185.2 Dermacentor albipictus
CCCCCGATTGCTTCGCAATGCAAGTTGCTCTTCTTCAACGGCGAATGTCAGTCCAAACCAGACACACTGCAATCTGCTTGCGCTGCTGGTTGTCGCATGTCACCAGACCAGCATGTACGATGAAGGCAAGCACTGTGCCTGAAGTTGCATGGCTGAATACGCCGTAAGCGACCCATGGTGCGTGAATGCTCAATGTTGTCGTGTGGATTTTAACCAATGTATCATATATTTTCAGAACCTCATGCGGTTATTGAATGTTCAGTCTCATTTGATCATGGTCACTGGGTTATGTTTGCCGGATGTGGCGGCCTGGTCAGATGTATGGGGCAACATTCTCTCAAGGTAAGCATCTGCTCCTGAAGGCCACACAGAAACAAAGACTCCCAATTGACAAGCACCCTTATTTGCGCTCCCTGTTCGCTCTTTTCTAGTGCAGCCATGGGCAAATTATGCTTGTGATCCTTCATCGGTCGGGATGTGGCGTGAATAGAGACCAGCAAACGTGATCACTTGCCCCGAAGTGTATGAAGTTTATAGCGACATGGGTAGGTAGGCCTGAAAAAGTGGCTGCAAAATGGCGATGCCCAAGAAACTGACCATGCCCACATTGAAAGAATGTGGGGCACGAAGTGTGAGTTACACATAAGCGGCATGCGAGAAAACAAAAGGAAACGTGCACGTCGGAAAGGAGTTAACGCTTAAATTCCGGTTAGTACACGTCGCTCTGCGGCTCCGGCAGCACATCACCGCGTCACCCGACTGATTCGCAATGCAAGTAACGGCGACTGTCGATGCAAACAAGTGGCACATTGTCGAATCTGCTTATGCTGCTGGTTGTCGCTCGTCACCAGACCTCCATGTGCGATGACGAAAGTGAGCAGTTTACGAGCTCACCTTAATGATTTCAGCGTACCTCTACATTCCAATTTTCATTCTGCTGTTGTACGAGAAGGTGCACAGCTTTTCTTCGGCCAATAAAGTCGCACGTCCTGTTCACTCAATTGTTGCTTGTTTGTGTTTGTATGGGCGTGAGTAGAGGCTTTTTAGTCTCCTGGCAATTAGAAAGCGACAGCTGAGGCATGTCGCAATGCCCGCAGGGTGAGCACGGCGCGTACCCAGCGTACGCTCCCGGTAAAAAGCGGCCATATTGGATATTGGTCTAAAGAAATGCATTTCTTGGATGGATGGATGGATGGATGGATGGATGGATGGATGGATGGATGGATGGATGGATGGACGGACGGACGGACGGACGGACGGTTGGATGGACGGTTGGACGGTTGGATGGATGGATGGATGGATGGATGGATGGATGGATGGATGGATGGATGGATGGATGGATGGATGGATGGATGGATGAATGGATGGATGGATGGATGGATGGATGGATGGATGGATGGATGGATGGATGGATGCGTGGATGGGTGGATGGATGCGTGGATGGGTGGATGGATGGATGGATGGGTGGGTGGGTGGGTGGATGGATGGATGGATGGATGGATGGATGGATGGATGGATGGATGGATGGATGGATGGATGGATGGATGGATGGACGGACGGACGGACGGACGGATGGACGGATGGATGGACGGACGGATGGACGGACGGACGGATGGACGGAAGGACGGATGGACGGACGGATGTTATAAGCGTCCGCTTTGGTACGGGGTTGTGGGTTGAGCCTCCAAAGTCTCGCTATTATACTGCCTAATTTTCTGCCTAGGTTAAAAAAGAAAAAAAAAACAGTGTGAGTTCTCATAACCAAATTTTCGGACTTCCTATTGTGAACTTTGTAGGTGTCTATTTTGTTTTTTCATCTCCTTACTTTTCTCCCAACAATATTCCATCTCCTCCGACAAATTTCTATTGCGGATATGTTTGTTTCCAATCTGCTCTCTGTTCCCAATGGTTTCAAGGGGGCCAGTGGTACCCCTAAATCGACTGCTCGGCTTTTATCTCCACATGCTCTATCATTTCCCTAGCTTTACCGCAGCAAGCCTGTTTCTCGTCTTGTTTGAGCAGCGCCATTTGCCGAGTCCCCCTGTAAGTTCTATGTGCTGCCGCTACTTATCTTCGTACCGCTGTGAAAGCTACAGTTTCCTTTCTTTAAAGCTGTTTCTTTATTCCACGGCGCGGCGCGAGTGGCAGCGGGAGCTCGCACGAGAGCGGCCGCGCTCGCTTCGAGCAAACCCCGAACTTCGAGAGCGAGAAGCGCAAGCAAAGCGCCAGCGGAGGAAAGCCGCTACCGCCGATGATCGAAAACGGCAAGCTCTAGCCAAGCGCCGGTGGAAGTCAAACCAACCCCCACTTTCAAGAGAAGGCTACCCAACTCAAGCGCCAGCCGCGCCAAACTAACCTCTAATTTCGAGATTTGTAGACCGAGCAGAGACATCGACGCAGAGAGGTTCCTCCCACGAGTGGTGCCAATGGATGGTTCAAGAGAGAATTTCCCGACAGTGAGTGCGGCCATAGCTGTAAGGCCTGTAATAGACTTTAGTTTGATCACAACGTCACGCAACTGAATTGTGTGTGCAATCTGGAACAGAAGCTCGAATCTAGCAAACTGATAGGAATGAGACAAAAAACGTTTATGAAAACTACGCTAAACACGAGCTCGCACTTCAGAAAGCGACCGCTGGCTTCGCTGTTTTGACAGCTTTCACTGCGTGGAAGTGGCTTTACCTTTTGTCGGCATTTCCATCTATCCCAAAACTTCAGGAAAGCCTAAACCAACTGAACAAGACAAGTCAGTGAAGTACGGGCCAGCCTACCTAATTGGAATAGAGAAGTGTAAGGCTACTAGAGAAAAAATTCTGATTGCTGTCAAGCTCACAGTGTATCGGTTAGACATTTATGGCCGTTGGGCTCATAGACATAAAGTACAATAAATCAGTGCTGCAATTTCCGCACTAGAAGGACTTCCATACTTACTTTTACATAAACTAATATGCCATAAAGCAAGTTACACGTAAAAAAGAAGAAAAATCCGCAGAATCTATCTCATGATGACTGACGGCGTTAATGCGCAAAGCATTCAGGCATTGTGGCAATGTACAACATTTTGAATAAATTATCACTTACAATCTGTATTGGAGGAAGAAGGCTAAAAATGCTAAAACCGTGTACCACCTTGCCAACAGAAACCAAAGCGTTCACACATTCCAACTCAACAAAGAAACCTAAAATAAACGCAGGCTTCCAACCACAACCAGTTTTGCCTCACTGCCAATGTAGAATTGGCGTTCAGCATGCCTCAAGTTGAATGAATTACAATACGATTAGACATGGTTGTTTTTCAGCTATCAAACCCTGATTTGCGTTATATGGGGAGACCTTCTAATGTCTACCTCTCGGTCATTGGATATACTTTTTTCATTCGCGATAGAGATCTATATTTCTGGGGCTAGATACCAGGGAGCAGCAAATGTGAATGTAGCGGAAGTAGGCTAAAAACGTTAATTGTAACATAAAATAATGTAAGGCTGAGTGTCGCTATATTAACCCATTGCTCTGTTTCCAGACATTTCATTATGTCGGATCCCTGCTTGAAGATAATTATAACCTCTTGGTTAGCAAGTACGCAAATCAATTGCTTATGAAGTTGGAAGTCTACGTCATTTCTCAGTTCCCTGAGCGGTACAGGGAACTGAGAAATGACGTAGACTTCGAGAAATGAACCGTAAACTGAGAAATGAACTGAGAAACAATGAGCGGTAAATAAGACGGTGACTCACGGTACGTCTCGAAGTCTTGGAAGCAACATCCAAGATGTCGAGCCAAGTATCCGCCCGCGCCGAAGACCAGCGCACAGCCCAGCAGATTTGACAGGGTCATAACCAGTGGCAGCATCAGGAAGGCCCTGGGCATACCGATAAACGACATTCGGGACTTTGCACAATTGGACAAATAAACAATAATCCTACAAGCCGGTTTCTGAGCGATGACCATTTCACTAGAGTGAGGTATGATTTTCTTTTCTCATAACGTCGTCACCGTCTTCGTTCAAAACGGGATGCGTGGCTGCTTTTAGTGTCCCTCTAGGATAAATTTTCAAGATTTCTTCGCAGCATGGGTTTATACAATGCAGAGTTTAATGCACACCGCTCACAAGAAGACACTTTTTACAAAGTGGTGGCTCACCCATTCCATTCAATCGTTTGTCCTGCGGTCCACATACTCATCAATTTCTGCCGACGAACGTGACATCAATGGGCAACTATTCAGTGAACCTGATGGCTTCTACAAATTCAACCTCCAACGTTAATTCCCTGCAACTTCATAGCCCATCACATATGTTTTCCTTCGTTGTTCTAAATATCGTCATCACTTTTACGCTGTAGTTCGCTATTCGTAAATGTGAGATTTGTTATAGTTAATTTTGAACCCTCGTCTTCAGCATGGACTTTTCAAATGATCCTAAATTTGGTCCATGAATCCATTTAGGTAAGTCTGGTGGCATCCTGCGGTGAATACCGGCCCATCGCAGGTTGATTAAACGAATGGTCATGACCTAAAAAAGGGGCGCAGCTGTGTATCGCGCGATGGGGCAGGAAAGAATGGGCAGCTCGAAGAAGCTTGAGCGTATCTCCCCGACTGTGCGTAAAGTGCCTTTGCTATAGAGCAATAGGAGTACGCTAATAAAGACAATGCCAAGACGACAGCGATGTAATTATGCAATCGTTATAGTCCTTGGCTCACCCTTTCCTCTTTGGTGCATTTGTGTGAACCTTTTTAATGGTCATACGTGGTGTTAGTGGCGAAAGTGCCAGGTATGGACAAATAGCGTCATGCAAGTGGTGTCAGTGATTTGCGAATGAGTTGGAAATATAAATAGCGATACGTTTATGTACCTTGGATGTAAAAGGGCCAAGCAATCAGTCGCTTTAAAGTGCTTAAAACTGACTGGTACTTTGCAAGGAGCGAACCCTTTTATATAGGCGTTCGGTCCTTATATAAAATTTGGTGTATGATATACAATTTGGTGTATGATAGCTGAAGTATAGAGGACGCTCAGCTATCATACACCAAATTGAAAAAAAAACTGACACTTTATTAAAGACGAAGCGAATGTTGTTTGCAGTCTCGTTGAGAAACCACCAGAATTTCATTTAGTTCATGACGTTGACCGATTTCAACAAACGTAATTCTCTAGCTTCTTGTTTCATCGTTTTATTCGAAAAGCAATTAAATGGACAGTCCAAGCGAATTTCTGCCGTCAGCGTCGCCCTAAGGTTGAGCATATATTTAGGTATATGTAGGCTATATGCCACGCCATGCTCTACGACACGTGGTATGTGCGGGCTATATTGCCGCACCGGTCCACCACTAAAGTTGCTCATACCTGGTCTTATAAACTTGGCCAATTTATTTCTCATAATTGAGAGAATCGCAGACCACAAACAAATGCCATGAAACAAACACCGACAGCACATGGCTTTTGTCTTAAATCTTCTGAGACATAATTATTAACAGTTCGATACAATGACAAAGCTCAAACCTGAAAATGGTGTACCTTTATCGACGCGGCTGTGCACGACACCTGGGATGGGGCCAGGAAAGAGGTTTGAAATATTCTCGGTACGTGAAAGTGGTGGTAAAGTCGCTAATAAAGACGTTGGCTGTAATTAATAAACATAAATAAAATAATCCGTTGGCAGCGTTCAAACAGGGGACCTCTAGTACAACAGCCCGTTTTTACTTTGCTTACGTTTTCTTCAATTCATACTGCCACTACAGCTACGACTCTTACATTTCATGTACTATTCTAACCGGTTGCTATCGCCGTGATTGCTTCGGCCGTGTGGCAAAACTGCAATATTCCTTTAATTGTCAGAATCTAAAGTAGCAGTTTGTACAGAATCGTAAAGCACGTCTAGGTGTGGTGTTTCCAGCAAGCTACATATGACGTCTTTACTTTTTCCGGCAAATGGGGTAAGCCCGCTAAGTATGACAAATATAATGTCACTGTGCACCCCCCCTCAGTATGTAAGTAAACAGTCTCACTCTGTATGCGAGCTGTTCGTGTCAGGCTTGCTCTTGTGGAGAGCGCATAACCGTGACCTTGATGTACAATAACCGTCGTTCGCGCGTCGTGCAAAGAACACACGTGCTGCTGTAACCGCAGCTCAGCACAGTAATCTGCACAGCACATGAAAGGCACGCTTCTTTAGCTGAGACGGTTTGATGTCGCTGCTATGCCGTGTGCACAGGCGCATAGAAGTGCGCAAGTATTTCTGTTCCTACGAAACGAGAAAGCCCATCCGTCCATCCTTCCGCTGCGTAAGAAATTCGCTTTCGAGATAGGACCCACGCTTCTCACTTCAACGCGAACTAAAAGGCGGCAACGCCGGTGGAGCAATAAGCACTCGGCGCACTCTGTCCCCATCGCAGGTCGCTTTCCAGGTGGGGCCCGCACGGCCACGTCATACGCAGCCGCCGGCCGAGTGCGGTTGATCGCCGTTGATATTCGACGCCGATGAATAAGGTCGTAAAGAGCGATAAGGGCCTATAATTTAGTTTTAGAATTGGGTGCCCGAATGTCTTGGGGACCCAAGAAAACAGCGCCCGCGCAGAACCCAAGCCACCGTTTTCAGGTTATTGCGTTGGCGTTGACTGAAGACCCAAAAATCAAAAGCCAACCTGGGTCCCCAAGCCGTATCGCGCCCCCGCTCAAGAGCGACCCAAGATGCCTTGGCTTATGACAGCATACTTAATTCACAATACTAACACTGTCATTGAGTTTATTATATTTTATTGTTTGCCCATTTTTGCTCGAAAATGCATTGTGTTTGTTTTCAGTTGTAGGAAAATGTTTTTCTTTCTTGCTTTCAAGCACCTTCTTACTTTCCCCGATGCGGCGTCCCGAGTGCTCGACGCAACGCTGTCTGCGTTTGACCCGATTCTCAAACTCTGCTGTTCATCTACACCCAAGAGCAGAATACCCACCATGGTTTGGGGACCGAGTGTCCTGCGTCCCCAATTCTAAAACGCTCTAATGATCGGAACGTCATCAGCGCACATGGCGCCGCTATCTGCAGTAGTTTGATTGCGTGATCAATTCACGCTGTGCCGCTGTCCACACTGGTCTGAACTGGTCTGAACTGGTTTCCTAACACTGACAATGATACCGGGCTGCGTGGAGATGAGCAAGCGACACAATGCTTATGCGTACTTAGACAACTCTAAGAGGAGTTTCTGCGAGAATTTTTTCCCGTTTGGCTGGAAATAATTGGCCTGAAAAAAAAGCAAACACGCCTCGTGTACCTTCTTGAAAACACCTTAATTTTACGCGTCTTGCAACTGTCTAGAACCACCTATTTTACATCTTGACAATTAGACCAATAATTTGTAATATAAATGGATAAATGAATAAGAAACAATAAGACTATTACATTTAAATAAATACTTCAATATCAGGGTCTAAAAATTTCTGGACCTTCTTGAACACAGCAAGGCTCCAGACAACGTGAACTTGGTCCTCTTCACGTGGAATGTGTTTGTTTCTTTTCTTTAGACTCAGTATATGGTAGTTGAGAAACCCTGTATATCCATGGACATAGACATTGTATATGGTGCTTGAGTGGTATTATTATTTGCTGGCTTTGAGACACTAGTAGACGATAAGCACAGGAAAGCAAACTTAGCGGAAGCCAACGAGAGTGCGTTGTCAGAAAAGGCCTGTGATCGCAGCTCTGACATTTCTTTAGATTTGTTTGTCGTAGCGTTTGCCTTTTTTGTTATGTGACAGTGTCAGGTACGTCACCGCAACAATGTTTTTGCTACTTCCTCTTGAGTACGAACTGTTTGCGCAACATAGTAATCTCCCTTGGCAGTACGGCCTTTTATTGCAAACTTTATCGTTTGCTCAAACTATTCGACCTGAAATTTCGTTTACGCACATCCAAGTGACGTGCTCATTGCTCTTTACGGCTCACTAAGAAGAGTTCACTTGTTTGAACCATACAGTCGAGTGAGCATGTTGGCAAGCCACCCAATGTGCGTAGAGTACTGCTCACCACTGCAGCGAGTACGTGTCGAAAACGTTGTAGGACGCGAGAGTCTGGAGCTGCCCGAGACCGATGGCGAGCCCCGTCAGCACCGAAAACGTCGCATCGCTCCAAGTCTGCGTTGAAGGAAAAACATTTCTGCTGAGGCCATCTACGTTTATTGTCAATGCAAGCGAATAGCGAAATGGTTTAGAACGTCAATAGATTTATTCAAATAATTACTGATTTGAATGCATAATTTTTTTTTTTGCCGCGAGGATCTTTTGGTAGCGTTTCTTGTTTCCTCGCGTAATTGCGCAGGAAACACGAAACCAGATGTGCTGGTTTTGGCAGATGTGCTGGTTTTTTTTTTTTTTTTTGACCAGCACATCTGCGGCGGCAGTAAACAATTCCCGACCTGAGCTAGACGACACTACGAGCGCTGTTCAGCAGCGCCGCTTTGCGGGAACAAACCAAAAACAGTCGGCATGCAGCGCGGCCGAGTAGGCGTGTTGTGTACGGGAGTACGGACTGCGATATTCTTGTCTCCCATGCAACTGTTGCATTTTGCCGCACAAGCCTGCCGTTCAGTGCCACAACTGCCTCGGAAAGGTGAACGAACGGCATCCGGCCATAAAATTCTGCACATTTCTGGGCAGGTAGTGAAGAAAACAAAAACAGCAAGCATGGCAGCCATTGTTGGAAGACTGAAGTAAGTCGTGCTTGTTCGCCTTCGCATGCCATTTTCTTACACTTTTCTTGCATGCGAAATTTTTATCCGTGTCGGACCGTCAGAAGACGGGGCTCTCGCTCGTGACTGATGTTCATTAATGTAGGCGGTACACTGGGACTCGTAGCCGCCGCTGGGTGCCGCCGCCGAGTGTCGGAAGGAGTGGCAGCTTCGAGCAGGTGCAGCAAGTGGCGCGATGGAATGCTATATCACTGCATGTTAACAGCGAGAACGAAGAGAGAGGAATTGCGCTCATCTAATGCTAAAAAAAAGCATGAAGAAACTCTCATGGAAAGTAACAGTACACTTACCAAGAGAGACGATTTTGCCATTGTCTCTAGCGACACATGGACTGTTACGTCCCTGAGGTGTCCAAAGCCATGATGAATATATACCACGCTCTCTCAGGCACTTTCAAGCACTGTCGAGTTTAATCCGGATGGTGTGTTTCTGCGCGGAAAAATTCGATGACGATATCGTAGGTTCCGGATACAGTAAATCACAATCGTAGGCTGGTCTTCTGTATCCTAATGGTGAATGAGCTCAACTAACACGATCCCGATTTTTGGACCATATGGCTGCCATATTTGATAGCGATCCAAAATATTTATTCCGTATCCAGCTTGACCGCGATTAAAAATATTGGTGTTATGCGCGTATTAAACGACGACCACGAGCCAAAGCAATTCAAACTGCCACTCTCCTCGCCACACAAATTCCAAATTCAAGATGCCACACAGTACGGTTTGTATTCCTTTACAGAGAAGCTCTATATAGGTAGAGTTTCATGTATTCGTCGTGTTTGTGCGTCAACAATAAAAAAAAAGGTTCGCGTGCGCCGATTCCGGAGATAGTGCAATACCGTGCCGACACAAGGTGGTATTGGAGCAGGCTTCAAGCTCTCTGCCCCAAAGAATAATAATTACAAATAATAATAAGTGAAATGAATGAATAAAAACACATTGTTTCCAATCTACGGGTATATGGAATGGTTTAGGAACAACACATGGACTTACAAGAAGGAGGCGTTGCCATATACTCAAAGGACAAAATGAATGTACGGCTATACCCCTTTCACTCCAAGAACATAATGTCAAAGACTATGGGGATGTCTGTGCGATACAAACGAAAGACTGAATTGCGACATCCATTGTGTATAAAAAGTGTCCCAGCTAACTTTAGCATGTGTGGAAATATCCCGATGCACTATAAGACGATGCGACCAAATGCATGTTGCACACTATAGTATGGAGTAGGTCACACTATGTTTATGTATTCTGCATAATTGCATACTTAGTCAAGGTTACTTAAACAACTTCGGAAGCAACGAAGTTCGGTAACAAATGTTCCAGTTGGAAAGTTGTGGAGCGGTTTGCAAAGGGTCTGAATGAGCAGTTTCTAATCGTTTATCTATCAGATATTGATGTTTTTCAACTTACCGTAGATGCCCACAATATACAAAAATACCACGTAACATGCCCACTTGCGTGCCGTGAATGCAGCCTTCCCAAACGTTCCATGCACAAACGACCATGGCATTTAGCCGGCTGGGAGCGGTGAAGATGCGTCTGCTCATTGCTACCATGAGTCGCTGTGAGGTTAACACATGGCTGGCGTAAATCGCACAGCATACACCCCCAGCTAGATGCCATGTTCGTTTGTATATGCTTCTCGACTGAGCCACATAAAACTATCTATTTCTTTTTGGTTAACTACAGCTGTAACTTTACATCAATCAAGAAATGCAAAAACTTCCAGTATCATAATAAACCAATGAGGATGGAGACAGAGTACGGCACGAACTGCGTTTTCGCGGCTTAGATCGCGTTGATGCTAAACGCAACACGAAGATCAATTCGCTCGCTGCTTTTTTCGGGATCACTCACTCCAGCGTTTTGAAAGCCCGTTTCTGTGGTCAACGAGCAGGAAGTGTTCTATTTGCTTGTGAGCGCCTGGCACCATGCTTGTTACCTGCCATGGTTGGTTAGTGGCTATGGTGTCGGGCTGCTGAGCACGAGGTCGCGGGATGGAATCCCGGCCACGGCGGTTGCATTTCGATGGGGGCGAAAACACCCGTGTACTTAGATTTAGGTGCACGTTAAAGAACCGCAAGTGGTCGAAATTTCCGAAGTCATCCACTACGGCGTGCCTGATAATCAGAAGGTGGTTTTGGCACGTAAAACCCCAGAATCAAAATTGTTTCCTATAGCTGTTCACTAATTTGCTATTGCAATCGATGCTTCGCATTCTGGGCGAATCTGTGACGTGTTTCAGTGATATATTTTTCTTGCAAAAGTTCAGACCGTTTCCTTTTCGAGAAGGAGCTTTTGTCTTTATCAGTAGATACAGCGTTCCCGGCTGGCGAGTGTGGCCGCACAGACTGCCCTGAGCTGCCTAAATGTGGGGGCAATCTCGGGGTCGGCCAATCTGAATTTGGCGGCGATATGGAAGCGGGCCAACCTACCTTTTGGGGTGCATCGACTCGAAATTTGGAGGTCGATTTATGGAAATTTGTGCGTGGACCAACTTGAAAATTAGGGGTGGCCCAATTGAAATTTGGGATTGGGCCAACTTGAAGTTTAAGGCTGGGCGAAAAGAATATCGGGCGTGACCGACATTAAATTTGAGGGTGGGCCCATTTAAATTTGAGGGTGTGCCAACTTGAAATTATGGAGTGGGCCTACTTAATGTTTGGGGTGGGCCAATTGAAATTTGGGGGCCTGTTTACGAATAGTTAGACAACCAGTGGTATTTCTGCATATTTTTCATCCTCGCAAAGTACGTATATTATTAATTGTTAACCAATGCCCCTCAAGGTGAGCTACCACTCGAGCCTTCCCAGCCCACTGAGCTAATAATGTCACAGGAGTGCTCTCATCGTGATGAGTGCGACGTTCAATGTGGAGATCCACAAGAACTAATCGCAGGCCGAGCTGACCGTTTTCACACCAATGTCATCGCTAACACTACTCTCTTGTGCTAGACGCAACACAAGCTTAAAACGATCATAATTAATCTTTCAATCGCACGCTAGTCGACACGTTCTCAGTGCACAATTTCGTCAATCATCTGGATAGGAACCTTGCTGGATGTTTTACTGTTATGTTGCGTCGTTTCTCAAGAAAGCCATCTCCCGCAAAGAGAACACATTTTTGAGATTGACGAGACAAGCTAGTATATAACTCATACAAAGCATATGTATAAAGGGTTATAGTAATTTTTCAAATATTATGTACAAGTAAATAAGATTTCAGGTGGTATTGTTTCGAACGGGCATGACAACGATTTCTTCCCGCCTGTCACAGTGCTTTGACCGAAAACCTAATCATTTTACTCAAACGTGTTGCCCCAATACTACTGTGTAGTATTAGAGTACTACTACTGTTGCCCCAGTACTGTGCAGTGTTGTTGAAATTATAGTAATATGGAGTTTTCCTCTTCATAAAAGCACAAAAAGAAAGAAAAAATATTGCAGATGGTAGCTAAGCACAAAGTACATTGGAAGATCTGAAACCAGCAATTATATTTAATTTGCGGGTTGGTCTTCTCCGCTGGTAGATCGCCGTCCGATCACGTCAACGAATTTTGTTTGTGTGCAACTGTCGCAAAAACGAAGATACTACCATTTCATTGCGAGGACCTTTATGCCCTCCACACACACAAGAAGGACACCAGATAATTGACGCTATCAGTTTATAAACTGGTATTGTTTTGCTAATTTCAGTGTAACGTGGTGTCTCCGAACGGAGTATTTTCTTATTATCAGTCCAGTGTTAGCAGTGGGAAGCACTTCGGTCTACCATCCTCATAAGGGCATACTAGCCATTGTAGCGCTTTAGTCTAGGACAAGTGCTAAAAACTTGGTGTGCTTTGTCCTTTCCGCAGGTCGTCCATCCATTCTCTTAATTATGATGAACATCAACGTTGTGTCCGTGAGGCCTGCTCCTCATTTTAGCTTCTACATCGCGAGAGTGGACCGAGAAAGGAAGCTTTCTTCACAATCAGCCCCAGTGGAATTCCACCACACGTAGCTGCTGCAATCTGCATTCTGTGGCAGGGCATGCTAACTACATCCTTAGTTTCACAATGGCTAGAGCACGCAGAAAAAGTAGAGCTTTGGTCGCTATGACTACCACGAATCCATGTCAATGCAGATATAAGTACGTGCAGGGGCTGGTCATGCTAACTTCTGCGCTACCACCTTCCGCCGCCACCTCAGATTTTTTATGCATACCTGCTTCTTGTTTTCATCGCAGACGCATGCAGGACAAACGCGGATAAGTAATTGCATTGGATTGGGAGAACATTTATTAAGCCTGCAGAAAAGCGGGTAGGCGCACTCCGGGCGTGGCGTACGTCGTCATCGTGGTGAGTGCTCTGCGAGGTTCCCCGCTCGCCGTTGCCGGCTCGCCAGGCTCCTGCCTAGCCAGCGCATCGATGACGTGCTGGACGGCCTGGAGTTGTTCTTTTTTTTGGTCGCCGCTCCGCGTTGTTTCCTCAAGCTGCGGCTGTATACGTCATTAATTAGCTTCGCTTGGATGTTTGGGGCAATCCCATAGCATGTGCTCGAATGTGGCCGTCACCCTGCAGCACGCTCTGCATTTGTCATGGGGGTGCGATTCTGGGTACATCCTATGCAATAGCGCCGGGCTTGGAAGCGTTCTCGTTTGCAGTTGCCTGGATAGCAAGGCCTGCGACCTGCTCAGCTCTTTGCAGAGCGGCGGGAGAAGTCTGCGGGCCAGCCGAAAGCCTTGG
Organism: Dermacentor albipictus; assembly: GCF_038994185.2. Classification (NCBI taxonomy): domain Eukaryota; kingdom Metazoa; phylum Arthropoda; class Arachnida; order Ixodida; family Ixodidae; genus Dermacentor; species Dermacentor albipictus. Next base: position 125,492,778 of record NC_091826.1, read on the forward strand.
TCAGTTCGTTCTAGCTGGTCATCCGGTCTTTGGCGCTGAACCACAGCGAGCAGCCGTTGCCTTGGGCGCGGTCGGTTAGTCCTCGCACTCGGGCATGTCCAGTTTCCTTGCGATTGGCATGCTTCTCCGACGCTTGTCCTGCGTGCGCCGGGAACTACTTGATTTGAGTCTTTTCGCGGTCTGCCTGTCGGAGCAGTACGCGTGCCGCCATTGGGGCAATTCTTCCTTTGGCGTAGTTCCTCGCCACCTGTCTGCAGTCGCTGAAGTTCATGTGGCATTCTTGGTCTACGATGGCCAAGGCGATGGCTATTTCTTCTGCTTCCTCCACTTGCTTGCTGGATGTGCTGGCGGTCACCCGCACGTTGCCTCCGGAGTCGACCACCGCGATCGCGAGGCCGTTGCAGCCGGCATATTCGGCTGAATCCATGTATCTGGTGCCGGTGTCTTCCGCATGCAGTGCCGTCCGTATCATGGCTCTAGCGCGTCTTCTCCCTTCGTTGAATTCCGGGTGCATGTTCCTCGGCAAGGGGTCAATCCGCACGTTCCGTCGTACGTGGTCGGGGACGGGGCATTTTGGTCCCTTCTGTTCGTGATAGCCGATGCCTAGACTGCACAGGCTCTTTCTGCCAGCCTTTGTTGATGACAGTCTTTCCAACTGAGCGGCTCTTTGCGCTTCGGCGATCTCGTCGAGCGTGTTGTGTATGCCCAGCTGGAGGAGACGTTTCGTGTTGGTAGTTTCGGGTAGACCGAGTGGTGTCTTGTAAGCCCTCCGCATTAGCATGCCTAGCTTGTTCTTTTCGCTTTTCACCCACTTGTGGAAGGCTGCCACGTACCCTATGTGGCAGAGTACGAAGGAGTGTATAAGTCTGATGAAGTTTTCCTCCTTCATGACTCCCTTCTTGGTGGTAACGTGCTTGAGCAGTCTAGTGGCGTTGGTCGCCTTACCCATGATGCGGATGATGGTACCTTCGTTCCTGCCGAGCGCTTCGATCGTCATGCCCAGGACTCGGATCTTGTTGACCATCGGTATAGGGTTGCCATCCCTGGTGCGGATCTTGATCTTTTCGTGTTTTCTTTGCTTCTTGAGTCGGTGCGTTTTGATCGGTTGGTAAAGTAGGAGCGCCGACTTACTTGGGGAGCAACGCAGTCCCGTACCTTCCAGGCTTTCTTAGATCGTGTCGACGGCCGTCTGTAGTGTGGGTTTTATGCGGGCATCACAGCCCCCTTCCACCCACAGCATAATGTTGTCCGCGTATATCTTGTGCTTCAGTCCTTCAAGCTGGCATAGTCTTGTGGCAACTTGAATCATAACAAGGTTAAATAGCATGGGTGAGATGACGGAGCCTTGGGGAGTGGCATGGCTCCCTAATGTCTTCTCGTCCGTCTTCAGGTCACTGGCTCTGAGCTCCGCCGTTCAGCCGGTGAGAAAGTCTTTGAAATATTTGTACGACCTCTCACCTAGGTTTAGATGGGACACCTGTGCGAAGATGGCAGAGTGCATCACTTTGTCGAAGGCGCTTTCTAGGTCGAGCCCGAGGACGGCTTTGGTGTCCCTGGTTTCGCCATCGATGACCTGATGTTTGATAAGTAAAAAATCTGAGTGCCCTCCCACTCTGTGACGAAACATGACCAGCAAAGCTGTGTATGTGGGCCCCTTAATGGTGAACTGCACCTCCGCCGTATGTTGGCCCCGCATTGCATTGTCTTCGGGATCGGACCACGTATGGGGAGTGCTTAATGCCTGCTTCACCTCCGCCGCAGGTCGGCCTGGCATGGCGTTACATTCCGGATCAGCGCACGTATGGGGAGAGCTGAACGCTTGCTTCACCTCCACTGCGGGTCAGGCAGGTAATACGCTATCTTCGGGATTTGGCTCCAACGCGGACGCGATAGTGTGGAAAGTAGCCCTTACGAGGAACCTTTAGCTCTGGTAACCCTATCTAAATACATGTAAAAGGAGAATTCGTTTTTCTCCACAACCACTGCATCAAATTTTACAAGGTTTGTTGCACTTAAAAAGAATAACTTAAAATCTAATGATTGTTGGTTTAGCACATTTAGTTTAGGTCATCATTTGTTTATTCAAAATTGACAAAAATCGCAAATTTTCAGAAAACGAAACCAACAAGTTCACAACTCTGTCTTTCGGCAATAAAAACTATCACAATTTTGTACATTGCATCTAACAGCACATCTAAAGCGGTCAAAATGTATATATTACGCATGAATCTAAAGAAATTAGTTATGTGGAAAAACAGCTTTTCCACAACCCTTGTTCCCAACGTACCGACTTTACGTAAGATATAAATCGGCATATTGGATTTGTCCGCTTTGAATTGTCGAAAGGATGCTGTTTACAGAACCGCAATATCAGTTCTTGATTCGGAGTTACTAATTTGTAAACTTCGTGCTTCTGTATTTTTCGCGCTTTCGAACTTTTGAAAATGTTTTACCAGAATTCAAGCCTTAAATAGAAATTCCGCTTCCAATAGTCACTAGAATTTACGTGTCTGTCCTGAGTCCAGCAAATTTCATTAAAATCGGCCCAGGGGTTATCTCAGAAGAGTTTCGGCGTTTTACATCTATTTGAATAGACCGCGTCGGAGTTGGACCCGAGTTAAAGCTTACTCTTAACGACTTCGTTGTAAAAAAAAGCAATAAAATAATAAAAGAAAAAAACGCCTCAGCCTTCAATATCGCCGCCTCAGATTTCATCATGATGGCAGCGCCACCATCGGCACGGCTCCGTGAGCAGCTACCAAGCTGTTCCTTTTCTTTTATGCGAAGCATACTAGCCGCACAACCAAGCTCTTCCTTGCTGCGCCGCGCGCGGCACCGTAGCTACCATATGACGTCATAACAGCTGCAAAAATGAAGGCTCACCTCGTGCGCTCACTTGCGGCCGCGTAGCTACATAGCCGGGTCTCAGCTCGTGCGCTCGCCTGCGGTCTCACAGATGGTACTGCGGCATAACTCCCGCTGCTCTGCTAGGGCACTGACATCACAACAGCTGCAAGCCGGGCTCAACTCTTGCGCTCGCCTGCGGTCGCACAGCCGGTGCTGCGGCCTAACTCGCGTTCCCCCCGCTAGGGCACTGACGTCATGACAGCTGTATAAAAGAGCGGCGCGCTCTCGTCGGGGCCATTTGTATAGCGCGATGGCGGAAAGGAAAGGGCCACTCGTCAGACCGCAAAGTGCAAGTTACAAAGAGCCACGGAAACGGCCGAATGCTTCGCATCCTGGGCTTAAACTTAGCTAAGCCACAGCCATTTTATATTCCTTCCCTCGTCTGCAGTGCATTGTCTTGATGCCAGTGACACGCTAAATCTGCACCATTATTCCATCGTGCATCGCTTCTGCGACCAAGCAAGCTTTCGGCGGCACACGTTCACTGCCGCATTGACACTAAAACATTAAGATGCTTGCCTTCGAGATGGAATTCGACTATGTGGCCATGGGGGACATGTTCACGGCGCCATACCATTGATGACAGCATCACAAAAGGCTAGATGTGGTCAGGTTGACTTTACAGGTTTGGAAGAAATGACTGATGGGCTAGTTGCTTCATATCACATAAAGAACAGCACTTAAAGTTAGCGCAGTTTGTGTGTGGTTCCTGCTTTGTTTCCCGTCGTAAAGTGCTGTTCTTTCTGTGACTTTACAGATGTTCTCTTTCTGCTACAGTTACGTCTTCCAACACTATTTACTTGGAAAATATTTGTTCGCATGGCTCTTACAGAAGCATATTTATCGAAATTTTTTCGCTTGGCTGCATAATCTCGAGGACGGGCTCAAAACTGCTCATTTTGTTAGCCACGTAAAAACCAATACTGAAAATCTAATTAACGTAGCTTTGTTAATTAGGCAAACAGCCTCTCAACTTACTCCGCATCTTGAGGTTACCAATCTGGACACTCGAATGATGAAATGATGTTAACATTGTTTGTATCATTTCAATAGTATTGTTTCGTGCAGTTAAAAGCAGCCGGCATATTGATGGTGCTGCAGACTCCTTGTAAAGTAAGTATGAAAGCTTGGACGGGTTATATTGGCACAAATCAACTTCATGAGCTTGAGCACATGGCCCAACCTTGCACGTCTGTCTTTACAACTAATTCTCATACATTATACAAAAAGCACCTCAGCGCTACGGTACATCCCACAAGGTGTGCGAGAACATTGTGCGCGCTCTCGATTACATTTCTCAGCCTTGGTGGCATCAGGCTCGGTTTCCTGGCATCATAAGGAATAAAAACAGCTTCCTGGAGGAAAGCATTGGGCACATTTTCAGTATTTTGCAACATATGGATCAGCACGGATATGTACGTTAGAACGAAATGTACTGAAATATTAGGGTGAGTGTTTCGCTGGATGTATTTTAGCTGTCTGATAATAAGATCTAAAGAAAAAAATATTGTGATTTTGTGACAATTAATTCTGACATGAAATATGAGCTCCGACATAGCACCCGTGGTGGAACTGGCCCCTGGACTACAGGGCTGCATTGAACCACGATATGCTGGTTTGATCAATACCAGTAATTGGAAAGTGGTTCGCTCTTGAATTTCCTGTATATCGCCGCCGCTGTGCTGTGTTGGGGGCCCTTTTTAAACCACAAGCACTATGTTTCAGCTAATATTGAAAGCCACTGTGTTATCTTTTTAGTGGGGGGCGGGGGGGCTTTTTTAGCGTCTAACCACAGTTCCAAAGTTATCAGTTCGCTCAAGGTGCGTCTGCATGTGTTTCTAATATCCAGTATGTTGTCACGGATTGAATAGCGAAAGAGCGTTATCCGATTGCGTGCGTGAAGCGAATACTGGCGTACATTCTCCATCACATTTGATGACCCGAGATTGCGCTGCAATGTACGAGCATTCCAATCTGATGAAGCGACGCCTTGATCCGTAGATCGGAATCAGAGGAAGTACTTTGCACGCAGAGATCGTTATTTTTGGATGTTGTTTTCTTTTCCAGCGCAAGCTCATCTTATAATGAGTAACATTCGTGACTTACTCTATAGGGAGTGTTTTGTTCTTCACATTACGACAACGTGAGGGTATAGAGGTGCTCCATCTTCATTGATTGAATACTGCAAAATGGACTAGGCCTTTTCTTGCGTCTGTGTTTACACATTTACAGCACCAATTTATGTTCATTACTTACTTTTTAATTTAGGGGGCTGTAAAGCACAGCAACCTTTTATTAACAGGATGTTTTAATAACACCGAAAATTTAAATGCTTATTAGTCGACTTTTACCTCATGGTAAAGAATCTCAATAAAGATACACTTATGATAATTAAAAGCCTATCCGTTTGACAACGTTTCATCTGAGTTCCCCTTTGCAAGGTGATACAGACTTGCAGGTGGTTCGTATCGGGGACCCTCGACGTATGTCCAACCGCCAAACAAAGGGTTATTCCAAATGTTTCATTTCAGGAAGGCGTGTTACCCTCCTGTCTTTCATTCCCGTTGGCAAACATGCATAAGACGAAACTGGTGCGTGAAGAGCGTCGGTAGTCCAAGCCAACGAGCTACCGTAACTCACCTCACCTATATCTCTGTCACGTAGGCTTAGATAAGAATATATATATATATATATATATATATATATATATATATATATATATATATATATATATATGTATATTTTAAATCGGCGCATCACGAATCCCAAGAGAGCTGCCCGCGACTAGCCCAGTCTTTCATTCCGTACTTTGTCGTAGCGTCTAATTAGTCGCTCACGAAGCAGAGCACTGAGTATGGATATGGCAAAGAAGGTTTTCTATATACTGTCTCGTCACCCACCAAAAATTGCCCGCCGTGCTACTGACCATTCCTAGAAAATTGTATATGTGACGCCCAGTCATTTGCAACACAGCAACCTTGTTTGGCGATGGGAGAGTCCCGGTGAGGGACAGGGTCGATATGGAGATAAAGACACGCTATTTTCTGAAGTAACTTAGGAGTGCATGAATGAATGGCTTCATTTATTGAGAAGAAGGAGGAGCAAGCATCAGTGGAAGCATGTCTCAGCAGATTGGGAAAGAAGCGGGGGACAAAGAGAAAAAGCTGGGGCCCGGGTGGCAGGCGAAGTCGGAGCTTTGGGGCGAGAGAATATAAGCAAGAGTTGGCGAAACCAGTTGAATTCCAGTGTAGATGTGTGATGTGCCGAGTAAATGATTGGAGTCACCACCCAGCATCCGTCCTTTGCGGCAGCATAAGCTCCCGCCGTTTCTGGTAACAAACCTTTACTGAAAACCAATCTTCGCAATTACTTATTCATCAGCCATGCCTAGCCACGTATTCCTGTGGATTACAACTACGCTGTCCCGACAAGTTACGACCATAACGTGACGCTTGCGGTTACGGATGCCCATACTCATGACTCTTACTATACTACTACTATACTGCGCGAATACTATAAACATGGGTTTACTGCAAAAGTTAGTGAACAGACATTTTAGAACCGCGTTTTTCGCCTTACTTACGCTCAACGCTAGCACCATTGCAGCATGTTACGGTGCGCGTCCCTTCAAGACAGAAACGCGAACGCAAACATAAGAACTCGTTAGAAGACAGGGTCTTGGGCCTCGTGCCAAACATATCCAAGTGTCCAAGCCAACAATGTGTTAACAATCATGCCGCCATTTCTATGCAAAGAGGCTATGTATTTAAGCTTTTGGAGTGACAGTCCAATCCGCCACCTACGGGAGCGCGTGAAGCCGCCGGGGGCCACATTGTTAGAGGAAAAGGAGCGCGGCCACAGTACGTGGCTGTGGTATACGTGCGACGCAACCTGTGCTTGTGGTTCTGCGACGAAAAAATAAAATGAAACCCTTTTAGGTAATATATCAATCCACCACTGTGTGTCGCTGTTGCCAAAAATAAAATGTCATGGTGGTGGGTGCCTTGTGTTCTGTGTACAATATGTTGCGAGAACTGAAAAACACTCGTTTCCTGTTTTCTTCATTTAGTAACCTGCCGTATGCATCGGCACTGTGATGCCCTTTCGTCGATACGTGGTGCCGGCCCGTATTGACAAAACGACATGACCTCGAAATATAGTATCCTTATGCCATTTCTTAAAAAAAAAACACTATTTGTGTAAATGAGCGTTTTTGGTTTAAACCTAGAAAACAAGAAAAAAATATTCAATGGTAGGTCTCATTTTTGTCCGGCGTTTCAGTTCTAGCTGAAAAGAGTCGGTGAAAGCAAATTTACAATAAAGCTAAGGCGACTCACAATCTGCACGCGGTCGCAAGCCTACATGCGCTCCAATGAGAATAGCCTGCCGAAGTTAAGGTCATGTGTCAGCTAGCGGCTAAAGCAATCTTTACTTTTTTTTGGCTCAGAATCCGTTCTGGCGGCGTCTGCGGCAAAAACGTGTAGTGGGAAGGCAGATAAACAGAAATTGGTGGAGGAAGGTGGTAGCGTAATCGTTAGCGTGCCCATCTCCCAAATGCAAGATGGTGCATTTCGGAGATGGGCTCGAATCCCGGAGGTTTGTTTGTGAAAACAGCTTTCTGTGCTCTCTGGTGACTGCGAAGCTCAGAATGAAGCGGCATCCTCACGACAACGGTCTCCGTCAAAGTAACAGAATGAGCGGGCGTGCAAGATTACCCCTAAAGCCGAAAGCACATTCAGAGGAAATACATTATGCTCTTGTCGGCAAAAAAACAAAAAAAAACGTGATGAGTAACGAGCGGTGTTGTTGAGCGAGGCTGTAGACGGACAATGTCACCATGGACAGGACCACGGTCCGATCCCGGTGCTCAGCGGAAATAAATATCGACAGCGTGTCAACTAGCATGCAATTGATACTTCATTAAGGTCGTTGCGTGTTTGTGTTGTGTCTAGCAGGAGCGAGTAGTGTAAGAGATGACACTGGAGAGAAGGCGGTGAGAGAAGTCTGCGAAAAGTAATTGAGGATAGCCATATTGAACGTCGACGCCATGTTGAATAAAGCCTGCGCCTTCAGTTGCTTAGCCGCCAGAGAGGCTTGAGTGGTAGCATACCGCTGGGCGTATTTGGTAACCACAGCGATAAACACACACTTTGCGGAAGTAAACAAAGGAATGGGATGTAGTGAGTTCGCCGCCCTTTTCGAGCTCTGGCATAGTTTGAAAAATGAATGTGGCGAGTACGACGCACAAAATAGTTTATGTCAACCCGAATGAATCACAGCGTGGTCATACTTGCGCGACACGCCATGGTGGCCTGCCACTAGAACATCATGAAGTTGCAGCGATGAGAGTTTTCATTGGGTACTTCAGAATAAAAACGAGCACATCAGAGACGTCCGAGGGACATTTCTAGGGTACAAGAGCACAACGCCCCCCCCCCCCCCCAAAAAAAATAAAGAAAATATTGTAAATCACGAATATATAAGCTTACGAATAGGGACATCATAAAATCGAGCACTACGGCGCTTGTTGATCTTGTTTAGCATGACGTCAGCATTTCATTCAGCGTTTATCTCTGAGAAAATGAGTTGAAGTTCCGTTTATTTGCATCACAGTGGCAGGCGTACTCAGGCAAACATTGACAGCATTTCATTTCGTGTGCATTGAGAGTGCCTGTCTACTCGGTGGAGATAACGTATGACAATGACAACAAACATAGAAAGCTTTGCTTACATCGATTCGCACATACATGGGATCCGCATAATTTTTTATTGTCTATTTAAATGCTTAGGAATGGAGCTCATTAACGAAGTATTTCCATTCATAGTGAGAAAAGTGGATGTCGTATCCACAGTAGAATTGATTTAAATAGCTTTAATCCCATGGACATTATATCGTTGCCAACTTCCGTGGGATTGGAGACGTCAAAACGGGATACACTTGACAGGGAAACCAGCAGGTTGAGGAACGGCAAGAAGGCCGACGCTTGCACAAGACCTCAGGGACATAAAACGACTTTTTGAGCAGCTTGGTCAGGGGGCCACGCAATGGTTTACACGTCTATTAAAGATCCTCCAAAATATGAACAGAGGCCGACAAAAATGCTGGCATTTTGGGAAAGGTGAAAACACTGGAACTTTCAGGACAGCATGAGCCTAAATATAAAAGATGACTTAGAAATAAGAAACCATAGCGTTGACAGGGTGGCCAAATTCTGGCACAAATAAATTGCCTGTTGAATCAGTTCAGCTGAAGCGCTATGGTGCGAAATAAGGCGAGAATGTCGGCAAGTGTTGAACAAAGGTCAAGTAGGTCCTGTGGCCGACGCCAGCGCTCGGCAGCTGTCAAGCGACTGCTCGTATTAGCGAGATGTCTGGTCGTCAGTAGTTACAGTATGATTCGGGTCTGAAATATTAGACGCGGAGTCCATCACATTGAATACACTGCATTCTACGGTGTCATTTTTCAACAGATGGTACCGATTCTCGCGCAATGAGGATGGGAACAAATTCTCTGCCGTGCCGGCTGTCACCTTCCTCCTACTGCCAACATTCCTTCTCCTCCGTAGTTGCTTAGCTTTTATTGGGTTCGGCTGCTAATCACGAGGTCTCGGGACCGAATCCCAACCACGGCAGCCGTATTTAATTGGGTGTGAAATGCGAAAACCCGCGTACTTAGGGTCGATTCCTGAATGGTCGATAGATTGCTGTTTTTTTACTTCTAAAGTTTTGTGCGTGACTCAGCGTGAATGACCTACATAAGGCAGGCTTGCTGCGAAAATAAACTTAGTTGGGAGTGGCGCCGGTCTTGTCGTTTGTGTTCTTCTTCCTAAGTCCTGGTCTTCTGCGCCTTGCCTTTACTACTTGAAAAAGTTCTTATGTCATGTCCGAGCTCGTTACGTTTCGTCGAAACGTTGCGAGCAGCGTATACGGCATTCTGATTAGAAGCGGGACTAGGAATGTATTCCGAACAGTTCGGACTTTTCGTTTCTGAATTAAATAATGATTATAGTGCCTCTATCTTTTCCTTTTCTTTTTCATTTGTCAATCAGTTTGAAGAAACGGCTTGCTACGTTTCCGACGAGCCAGTCACTATCTCATTGTTCATTTTCCGCCTAACCGCTCACGCGTGTGATCAGCTGCGGTACGTTTGTTCTTGCCGCACAAAATTAAAATTTCGGGCGTAGATGGTCTGTTTTTTGCATCAGGTTGCAATAAAGATGTCTTATCGCTATCAATCCCCTACTGCATGGGCCAGCACAAAACGTTCTGCTGCGAACATTCATTTGCTGTCGGTGAAGTCGTCACCTACGCCTCGGCATATTGATTCCATTCACTTATTCTTGATACGTGAAAGATAGAGCGCGTGTAAGTTTGACCTCCTTTGCATCTTTTTTTTGCCGATAATCAACCGAATGGAACGGCCTGCCCCGTCACATAGCCGAAATCACCTGTTCATCGACGTTTGCTGATAAGTTTAATACTAATATTCTTCATTGAACTCTGTGGCCACTAATTAGAACAAAAAATATTTGTTAACCCCACTCCTTATATAATACCCCCACTGTGGAGTCCTTAAGGAAATAAAAGGGAAAGTATGTTGGGGTGGGTGTGCGTAGGGTGTAAACTGCGAGGAACTTACTATGCGAGCAAAACGTTGCTGCACCTTCCTTACTGCTTAACGAGCGATACTAACTCTTGCCTATGATAGGGAATTGAAGTCCTTTCTATGGACTTTAGCAATACAACATTGGCGGATGAGCGCATATTTTGATCCTCGAGAAAGCCGTGCATCGTGAAGGGCTGGCTACTCAAGCAGTCTTTGAGTAGCAGGTATCCGAGGACTTGGCCAGACAGATATGATAGTCACCAATGTTGCGGCCAATTACAGCACATGTAATCCCTTTTGTGTTCCCCATTTTGTAGCATGAATGAAGTACAGTGCGTCAGCTATCACAAAGTTGCATTTGCTACAGCTGATCGCACTGGAACATGGTATACGCGGTAATGGTTTCGCATTCGTGCGCTTTCATGTCTGAGGCCATGCACGGCACACCGCATATAGGGCCATCTTGTTTCTTTAGAGCAAACTTTTCCGCGAAAAGGGCCTACGCATCGGGATAGGTGTCCTGCCAAATGTCATGGATTTTAGAGATTATTGAGGAAGGTTTAATGAATCGTCGATGGAAATTGTAGAAGGCTCTGGAGAACGGGTACAAAAAGTGGGGAACAGTTGCGAAAGAGTAGGCTTATAATGCATTTATCCATCCATCATGCCACTATCAACCACGTGCTCGAAAGGCCAATGTTTTTATTCACATTGCAGTACAAATGAGGATGGTTTGCATTAGAAAATAAATAAAGAGCACTTTTTTATAGGAAGTAAACCACGCATACTGTTAGGAATGGCCTGCCGACGTGGCAACATGCGTGTTTTCTCAGCCAGCTGCCGCTGCGAGCGTTGCGAGCTTCCCCGAAGACAACCATGGAAGCCTATCACAATTGCTGCGGTGACTCATTTCGCAGGGACCTCGAGGTGCCGCTTCAACACCCCCTCGGCGCCGTTGTGACTGAACACGATCGGCGGACCAACTATTGTTACTGAACCCGCCACCGCCGATATGGTCTCTCTGCAACAAGAAGAGCTTCCCTAACAAAAGGTTGCTTTGCGGTACGTGGGCTTCAGAATTCGTCACAGTCTGCTGACACTCGTGGCGACCACAGGACGCCAGACAATGGACAACCGGCGGCCCCGCTGCGGGGGTCAGCTAGGGAAACCAACGCCCCTTTCCAGACGTATGCGCCGAGTTCTGCGAAGCCCGTCTAACTTCGGAGGGGGGCAGTGAAACCTCTGCGGAATGTGTGTGTGTAAACCCCCTTCCCTCAAAGGTGGGCCGGCCACGAGGACTTTCTACGCTGACTGGTCGAACGTTTCCCTCACCTAGGGATCTAGGGAAGACGGAGTGTTTATAAGCAGCTGTTTGTCGCTGCTAGTGTGTGCTCGTCATCGTGATCGTGCTCATGAGCTGTATGCTCGTCATCGTGCTCCGTGATCATACTCGTGAGCTGTGTGCTCATGCTCGAGAAGCAATCTCTTTGGAGCCTCGTGCTCGCATGTTGTATGCTTCGTCTTGCGTGCTCCATTTGGGAGCCACGCTTGACTTTCGAATGTATCTCTTGTTTAAAATGTAAATACTGTAAATAAACAGTGCACGCCTAAGTGCCGACGAAGAGTCAAGGTCCTCCCTACAACTACGACCGCCAACTCCAATGATACATGGGCATGCTGACGAGCAAACACAATGTATCTCCGTGCTCAATTAAGACTTTCTTATTAAGGATTTAAGTAATTAGCTTAGTCTGCATATCACAAATGCGAAATTGGAAACAGTCAGAGTCAAGAGCATGAATGCACTCACTAGGAATCCTGAGCCTACAGCTGCTACGCAAGATCCGCGCTGGCGCTGCTTTCACCTGCTGCTAAGCACAATTAATTGGCCGGTCAAATAGCCATTATCGCGCACACTATCAGGCACCTGAAACGTTGGAACACATATGTGATTGCGCATCGTATATGCTGGAGAAGTTGACTCGGGCACTTCCCTAGCCAGCATTGGCAGGCAACCATTGTGGGAAGTTACTATTCTATTCCCATGGCCTGTTATTCAAACTGCAAGGCAGACAAGGAAAGTGTTGTTGAAATTCCTGCATGAAGTTGCGCTGGACGAGCGGCATTAGCAGGGCTGTGTTGTACTGTACGTAAGTAGCCACTCCTTCCCTTCTCCTAAGCATGATCAATCCTTACGTTGCACTCCCATTCCCTATTCTACAGCGCATGCAGAATGTAACATGCTAGAACGCATCAGTTCAGGTTAACCTCTCTGAGTAACCTGCAAATAAAACCTTTGCATGTCTGTAAGCCCAGCCCCCATTTCACAGCACTCATTCTCAGTAGTCCCGAAAAATGTTTACGGGCGTCCCATTAATGAGTTTTTGTTCCCACTAATGAGAACAGTTAGCGTTACCCGTGGCTAAGTAAAATGGTAATGAATTTTGTTATAGGGTGGACGATAAATATTACGAAACATGGTGCTAGTCGTAATATGCCTACGAATTAAACATGCATATCCAACACTCGTCAGTTTTAATTCCACAATTTCAGTATGTCCTCTTAACAAGATTGCTAGAAATGTAATAACATAAATTACGGCAGTAGTAGCGCAGTGCCATTGACACATCATTAAAGGCACAGATTGTCCAAATTTTTCCCTTTTCGGCTCCCCTCGTTCATTTCCCGTATTACATCGGGCTGCTGGCACGAATAAAGAGTTTTTCAGGCTTACCTTGATGTCAAGCAGCGCCTTCCAGCGCGGGTATATGAGCTCGACGATCGCCGTCTTGGCATGGGGAAGGAAGAGTGCGTTGGCTGTCACGGCGCCAAAGAGCCCCAACTGAAGCAAGGCCAGAATAGGTGAGATCTGGAGCGTTGCGGTAGGGAGCACCGTGTTAGACACTAATGATATGCATTCAGAAAGCTTGGCTTATCAGATTGCTCCTTTGCTACTTCAGTTATCTGCTGGCAATAAGTCGAACACTAAAGAAAATGAAGGAACCTCTTCAGCTCTTGAAGTTGTCTCGCAAGCCTTAACTCGGTTGAAATCAGTGCTGCGGCTTCTTAAAGGAAAGCGGAATATGTGGTTCTTTACCAAGAGCACGTGCCATCATTTTCTATGAAAGAAAACGAATCACTTGACACTGTCCAACAGCAACCTGAACCCGATCTCGACACCGTTTATGCTGTGTCATTGAGTTGAAAATGGCGTCAATTCGCCTTGTTTGCTTTGTTTTTTAAGCCAGTGCAGCTTTAGGACAGTTACAGTTGGCTTTAGTCAAGTAGGCGCAGGGCCCGCGACGTGGTTCGCGCTTAGGAATGGCTCAAAAATAACAGCATCCAGGGCTGCAGTACAGCAGGTGCTGTTGACGGGTGCCTCAAAGTACCTAGCCAGTCACGAACTATTCTCGAGCGCGACGATATTGAGTGCTAGCCCTTCTTATTGCAAGCCATCTCTAGTTCCGAAAACTCAACTTTATTATAGGAGTGATTAGCGCGTCCACGCGCCACTATTTACTATCAGCCTAGAACAATCGGCACTATCTCTTTCGGTGGTAAGTGAAACAACCAATGAGGCTAAAATGCTGCGTGTAGATAAATAATTTGACTTAGTAGTTCTGCGGAAACCCGCAAGGTGGAGAGAAGTAATAAATATTTATGACCAATAGCGTGAGGACATGAATAATTTATGACCTCACGCTTGCGCGAAGTGAGGGTCAACTTAACGTCAGTTTCAAGCTAAATAATATTTCTATCAATTTTGAAATCTGACACATCTGGCCAACAATAACAAACCACGTCGCATTGCTTTGGGCCGTACAGTCTGGAAATCCTGATCACGCTTACAGCGAAATTTTACTGATACACGAAACCGCAGTTGTCTATCTAGGTAAAAGCCGAGAGAACAACGACTTACACATAGTCCAACACGCACAAAGTGCTGTAGGCCACCGTGAAAGCCATCGTTGTAAGCAGCTCTGTCCAAATAATACCGAACTATGTGTATTCATTTCACGGTGTAGTCTTATTTCATTTGTTTAGCTGCTCCTTTCTTTGCCCCCCCCCTCCCCTATGTTTGATAACTTCCAATAAGTATCAACTGTTCTTGTTGATGTGCATATCTGACACTTTCAATGGCACAATGCTTCATGGAATATTTGAATAAAACGTGAAAGAAGGGTTCTGTGGTGAAGTGAGGCCTTTTCGCATTCGTTGCTTCTTGGATCTTTTATGGTGTTTTATTGTTTGTCTAATATTGCAGCACCAGTGATCTTCTTACTCTCATTCGTTTGTATACCTTGCCGACGGTAGCCACTCCATTGGCGGTGCAGACGAAGATCACAAACCAGGCGAAGATGTAGCACACTAGCAGCTCCCAACGTATGCCGCCGAGATCGTCAATGCCACTCGTCAGCTTCAACGCACCGAACCTGACGGATGTACAATGTAATGAATGGTGCGAAAGAAGAAATATAGATTTAACGTAGTACCAAAAACATATAGAACTCTAATTGTGGGAGAGAGATTATTACATGTTATCACAAAAACGAGCCATATCACTGAAAGACAGCGAACGTATTCGGCCGCCATTGTTCATGGCATTGCAGCCAATTACTCTGGTAGGGACACAAACAGCGACAAACAATATAGACTACCTGTCTCGATAGCCTAGGCAGATACAGGTTAAAGTATCCTGAGCAGGTGGACGGAATGTCAACCTGCTGTAAACTGTTACATCCAGCTGCCCTGCTGAAAACTGTTCCCAGAATTCACTCTCTAAGGCAAAGAGAAGGTCTCGGACAGGTTAAGGGATAAGATCAAGAAGATGACTAGTAAGCCTAATAACCACCCTGCTTAAACCAAATTAAGAATTCTGGGAGAATTTTTTAAAGTTTGAATATCGACGGTAATGCGATTAGCATTGAAGCAAGGTAGCGACACAACGTATGGGCACTGTCAGAACACGTGATGTATGAGCTGTGTATATAGTCGGGCTCCTGTCTCATGCCGCGGAGGTCACCAGGGGGAACTCTGGTGACCTCCAATGAGCTCTACATTCCTGCAGCTTTCAATATGTACATCTTTTCTCTCACTTTCTACGGACGCTCAATGTCTCTCGACAGCGTAAATTCTGTGCACCACTCACCCAAAATAAACAGAGAGAGAGAGAAGGAGGACAAACTCACACCAGGAAGGAGTACTCGGAGTGGTGCCGTGTCTCGTGGCATGGTTCTGAGACATGGGCCAAGTACATGGTGGTCGGCACGCGCACGTCGTGTCCGCACACTGTGAAGAATGTTTCGTTTGGGTCGGGCGGGAACGGCTGCTGCACGCTCATGTCGTACAGCTTCATCTTCTCCGCGTGACAATTGCGCTGCGGAGGTGCGCGATACATTAGGGATTTCCAGGTTTTCTGTCAGGAGACGTTTCCTCACAAACCCTCCCGCACTTTCCTGATGATGGC
Organism: Dermacentor albipictus; assembly: GCF_038994185.2. Lineage (NCBI taxonomy): Eukaryota > Metazoa > Arthropoda > Arachnida > Ixodida > Ixodidae > Dermacentor > Dermacentor albipictus. The sequence continues at coordinate 125,508,758 of NC_091826.1, forward strand.
TGCTGGTGTCTGGCCTAATAGCTAAACACAGAACAGAGCACGCACAGCCAATAGACGCAGATGTCGCCTGCAACCATAGCGGTGGGAGGTTCTCTTCTCCATGGAATTACACAGTTAAAGGGCAAACGGTACCTAAACTGTATATATCCTCACTGCAAAAAACATGTGTCTTGAAGCGTAGAATTTCTCTATGAAAGCGAAGTTTTCTACACCTTCACTTTCGGCGTTTGGCGAATCAGCTCAATCGGTTTTTTTACCCTTTATGGCTGGCTGGTGGAAGAGAATATGCAAAAGTAAACTTGGTCAATCCCGGAGACACCGTAACCCTTGGTCGCTTTGGTCACGTGGGTGCGTGTCAAGGCTGTGTGTAGGGCAGACATGCAATAGCTATGCCTGGAAACGCGACGAAGTAGATGAACAGCTTTGCAACATTCAATTTTCTGCTTCACGAAAGTTTTGCATCAAGTAGATTTCCAGCACGTGCGTTGCACCCTGAAACATTGTCAACAAAAATAACGCGAAATGAGTCTAAACCGCTCTTGCCATGTTGCAGTCCCGTTGCTGGGTTTTTTTATGCTACGTGCAGGTCGGGTTAAGTATTTAATCTCCTACTCCCCATGTGTCTGCATGTAAAAAAATAGGAGTTTTTTTGCGTCTGTGAGAAGGTTGTTTGGGGGGATAGCCAGACTATTTTTTACTCTATTCACGAAGTTTTTGCGACTATTCCTGAGAGTTATTATTGAGACTTTACCGGTTATGTCGCCGAGTTTCGGCTTTTCGACAATATGTGGACTCATTTTCAATCGATGAGACCGCGTTTTGTTGTAGCGTACATAAGAAAAAAAGGCGACGAAACATCGCGATCGCTGGCTTCCTACGACAGCTGGAGCTTCAGCGCAAGTGAAACAGGCGTACTGCTTGCATGCAGACATAAACGAAAAAACGCGGCCATGCCCCGTACACTGCTTTCAATACTCCGCCAACTGGTAATTATAGACTGTTCAGTTGTGCGCAGTGGCGTAGCAACAGGGGGGGGCTGGGGGGCCGTGGGCCCCGGGTGCAGGGGCCAGTGACGGGGGGGGGGGGGGTTCATATAGGTCTGAAGACACCCCTCTTTCCGCCGGCTACACCCGGGGGGGAGGGGGGGTGACAGAATACCTATGGGCCCCGGGTGCCAGACGACCTAGCTACGCCACTGCTTGTGCGCCCAAGAAAGCACTTACAGGAACCGCACTGCCGTACGTACATCTCTTCGACCATCTCTTCGTTATTTTGGTGAATGCACCACCACGGCATGTTTTCCGATAGCTTGGCCGTGCCTGTCACCGAGTATATATTGTGAGGGCTTGCGGAGTATAATAGTGGTATTTAATCACGTGGTCTTAAACTCCCTATGTGGGGTTTCCACTCATGTGATCTAAAGCTTCATACGTCGCAAAGTCGGCTAATGACATCCTTTACTAAGTTTATTAGAGGTGGTAGCAACATGATGTAATGTAGCGCATTTTACTCCAGCATGCCAACATAATTTTTTAGTAGGAGAGAGATTCTAAGCCGCACGGGGGCCGAGAACGACAATCTCGGCTCATTTTTGCTAAAATTATAGTGTTTCTTTTTTAAAGTTTAATTTTCGTTAAGCGGGACCACCATTTCCTTGACCCACGAACCCAAGTCACTTCACTATAAGGAACGTGACTGGGATCCTTGTGACTCCTGAAACCCCAAACTTGGCCATGCCTGCAGACAACGCAACGAAGATGCAGCCAGATAAGTGTCATCGTGTGCTCCAGCACTTTGCAAATCACGTACAGTTTATAGTCTATTTAGAAGGAGGAGGTTATCATAAAAGCAGGTAATGATTTAGGGAGCTTCATGAAAAACGCGAAACCCAATACACGCCGAACCAGAGGGACTCTAGCGCGGTGGCCATCCGGACGCCAGGTTACAGACTCCATTCTCAGCGCCGTAGGTTACGTTGTGAGGTGGACTCAAGCGCAGAAACGCTTTTGCGTTAGATAAGGGTAGTGCCAGGTTGTCAAAATGAATTAGAAACCCTCCAGTACGCGAATATTCATCGCTTGCTCTACAGTTTCGAGACGTGAAGGTTCCTAATTTCAATTTAGCCCGAATGAACGGTGACGGGATACGCGAATGCAGTACTGACAACATTTACGAACAGCACAGACACAATATTTCAGGAAATGGTATCCACACAACCTAAAATACAAGGAGTCATTCCTTGCATCGCTAAAATGGCATACAGAAATACAATGATATTTTCAAGGCTGCACAGATCTGAAAATATTTGTTAAATAACTTTTAAGTAAATGAAAAAAAACGGCAAGCTCCTCTCGGTTTCAATTCTACAAAACCATTTGAACACGGGTAGTGATTGCAAATTTTAATGGTTCTATGGTGCGTGTGCACGCTAGGTCAATGGAACACGAGGGTTGCAGGAAGCAATATGCGTCTCAAAAGATTACAGGCAGTTGCTAAGAAAGGCCAATAGTGATTGTGCACTGTACTTTGCCAGTGCACCTTGCCCGTGAGCATACCAACCAATCCGGACACTTGAGCCACGACCTCTTCTGCACCCAATGCTCAAGAGGGGTGAATATGGGAATCGAGCGGCCGTACGTCGGAGCCGTAACAGCCTGGTTGGCCACCTACACGAAGTTTAGTCAGACCAACGCTTCCTGTGCCATCGATCAGAGCATGTTTCCCTTACTTTCAAATTACCATTGCGAATAACCAATACCTTCTTCCAATAGTGCAATAACAGGGAGTAGGCCTGGAAAACCCCGGACGAAACAAAAACATGGCAAGAACTTGAGACTGGCTCCAACCAAATAACTGAATTTTATTAGCCCGACGTTTCGGAGCCCATTCGGCTCCTTCTTCAGGGGGTTGTTCTTCGGGGGGTGGCGGTGTGCCTCTTTTAAAGCGTCTTTTTTGAAGAAAGGAGGGGGGGGGGGAACACGGGAGGTGGGGAGACACTCCACAGACGGAAAGGTGGGGGGGAACAAAAGGAAAGGGGGGTTTGTGTTGTTGACCGCTTCCAAGGAGCTGCGATGACCGGTGCTGGGTGGAGTGCTCACGAGGGTGCCCTTGATGGGCCGCGGGGGGGGGGGGGGGAGGTTACAGGGTCGCGCCGACGTTCTGTGTTGGTGAAACGAGCGGGAGTCTATCTGGCTGTGCGTCCTTTTCTTCTTTTCGTCATGTCGCCAAGGCCATGGACATAGACCGAGGGTAGGTTGCCCTTCACACGGTTTATGTTATTCTCCGTATTCTGAATGTGCCATGACTCCAGTAGTAGTCTCTTTCGCCAGTTCGTTTCTGTTTGAAGGATTTCAGTTTCCTTGAAAGCAATTTTGTGGTCGGCGACTTCAGAGTGTTCCGCGACGGCGCTGCGAATACGGTTGAATGTCCTGACGTCGTTCTCGTGTTGTCTGATCCTTTCTTTTAGATTTTTGGTTTCCCCGATGTACGACGCCGGACAGTCAGCACAACTGATTTTGTAGACGACGCCTTGAGCTTTTTCTTTTGGTGGACGATCTTTTGGTTTAGGGAGGAGGATATTGAAAGTGTTTATTGGTTTGTGCGCCACTTTGAGGCCTTCTTTTTTTAATATTCGGCTGAGCGCTTCGCTGGTACCTCTGATGTACGGGATGGACACTCGCTTCTGGGGTTGGGGAGAAGTAAACGGCTGAAGGTCCCGCATTTTGTTTCTGCGGGAACAAAATGCGGGACCTTCAGCCGTTTACTTCTCCCCAACCCCAGAAGCGAGTGTCCATCCCGTACATCAGAGGTACCAGCGAAGCGCTCAGCCGAATATTAAAAAAAGAAGGCCTCAAAGTGGCGCACAAACCAATAAACACTTTCAATATCCTCCTCCCTAAACCAAAAGATCGTCCACCAAAAGAAAAAGCTCAAGGCGTCGTCTACAAAATCAGTTGTGCTGACTGTCCGGCGTCGTACATCGGGGAAACCAAAAATCTAAAAGAAAGGATCAGACAACACGAGAACGACGTCAGGACATTCAACCGTATTCGCAGCGCCGTCGCGGAACACTCTGAAGTCGCCGACCACAAAATTGCTTTCAAGGAAACTGAAATCCTTCAAACAGAAACGAACTGGCGAAAGAGACTACTACTGGAGTCATGGCACATTCAGAATACGGAGAATAACATAAACCGTGTGAAGGGCAACCTACCCTCGGTCTATGTCCATGGCCTTGGCGACATGACGAAAAGAAGAAAAGGACGCACAGCCAGATAGACTCCCGCTCGTTTCACCAACACAGAACGTCGGCGCGACCCTGTAACCTCCCCCCCCCCCGCGGCCCATCAAGGGCACCCTCGTGAGCACTCCACCCAGCACCGGTCATCGCAGCTCCTTGGAAGCGGTCAACAACACAAACCCCCCTTTCCTTTTGTTCCCCCCCACCTTTCCGTCTGTGGAGTGTCTCCCCACCTCCCGTGTTCCCCCCCCCCCCTCCTTTCTTCAAAAAAGACGCTTTAAAAGAGGCACACCGCCACCCCCCGAAGAACAACCCCCTGAAGAAGGAGCCGAATGGGCTCCGAAACGTCGGGCTAATAAAATTCAGTTATTTGGTTGGAGTCAGTCTCAAGTTCTAATCAATTTCCCAACCAGACAGGCAATTCTGTCGAAATGTTTAGCTTCAAAAACATGGCAGTTTTCAGTACTTTTTGCCGACATTATGTAGAATCCAGAAGTGCAGTGTATATATACTACACTTCTGCATACTAGGCTAGTTTCAGAAGCAGCGAGGCACTAAGGCGAACAATAGGTAAGCTCTCCCAAGTAACAAATGACCTAATAAAGAAAAGACAAAACCTGTCGTTGTCTAACTCACGAAGTCAAATATAACTCGCTAAAGGGTCAAAATTGGTCAATAAATTTTCCACAAAATTATAACGTGACAAAATTTGAGGAAGCCGTAAGAAATGACCGCGATATGAAATCAGTGAGAAGCACACATGGCAGAGTAGGAGGCAAGATGCGTGCACTGAAAGATAAGCAGGGTAATGTCATTAGCAATCCTTATGATATACTAAAAGCAGCAGAACAAGTCTATTCTGAGCTGTACAGTACCCAAAGCCGTCACGCTACGTACGTTCTAAGTAGTGGTGATCACGATACAGAGGCTCTTTTCTATGACGAGCGATGAAGTTAGAAGGGCCATGCAAAACATGCCTTCGAGAAAAGGCGGCGGATTATTATCGAATAAAATCGATTTAATCAAAGATGGAGTAGATAACGTGCTTGAAAAGCTTGGGCCCCTTTACACGCGCGTTGATAAAATTGCATAAACAGGCCTGGAGTGCGGCCTGATCCCGGTGACCAAAACCGGTAACGCACTCCCTCACCAGACAAGGATTGCCCACCCTTGTGCAGTATTTGGTCATAACCTCCTATATGAGAACAACAATCAAACCCTGGCCCTCAGACACCAGCAGCTGCGAAGCAACTGACCACGGTGGCGGGTAGACCTGTGACTCAGCAAAGGGTGCTAAGAATCTCTGGGCCCGGAGAGGCCGCCATTGGAATCTGAACCTCGAAAAGTTTAACGCTAGTACGTTATCTAGTGAGGCGAGCCTAGCAGTCCTATTGGAGGAATTAGCGGACACTAAATGAGATATAATAGGGCTCAGTGAGGTGAGGAGGACAACAGAAGCATATACACTGCTAAAAAGTGGGCACCTCCTGTGCTACCGGGGCTTAGCGGGGGATGAGAACTAGGACTCAAATCTCTGATTAATAAGGATATAGCTGGTAACATACGAGAATTCTATAGCATTAACGAGAGAGTGGCAGGTCTTGTTGTGAAACTTTATAACAGGTACAAATTGAAGGTCGTACAGGTCCACACCCGTATATCCAGTCATGATGACAAGGAAGTCGAAAGCTTCTATGAAGACGTGGAATCGGCGATGGGTAAAGACAAAGGAAATACACTATACTGATGGGCGACTTCAATGCCAAGCTAGGGAAGAAGCAGGCTCAAGAAGAGTCAGCGAGGGGATATGGCATAGGTTATAGAAATAGCAAGGCAGAATCATTAGTAGAGTTTGCAGAACGGAATAATATGCGAATAATGAATACGTTCCTTCCGAAAGCGGGATAGCCGAAAGTGGACGTGCAGGAGCCCGAATGGTGAGACTAGAAATGAAATAGACTTCGCACTCTGCGCTAACCCTGGCATCATACAAGATGTGGACGAGCTCGGTAAGGTGCGCTGCAGTGACCATAGGATGGTGAGAACTTGAATTAGCCTAGACCTGAGGAGGGAACGGAAGAAACTGGTACATAAGTCGATCAATGAGTTAGCGGTAAGAGGGAAAATAGAGGAATTCCGGATCAAGCTTCAGAACAGCTATTCAGCTTTAGCTGAAGACGAGAAGCTTAGTGTTGAAACAATGAACGACAATTTTATGGGCATCATGAAGGAGTGTGAAATAGAAGTCGGTGGTAACATCGTTAGGCAGGATACCAGTAAGCTATCGCAGGAGACGAAAGATCTGATTAAGAAACGACAATGTATGAATGTTTCCAACCCTATAGCTAGAACAGAACTGGCAGAGCTTTCCAAGTTAACCAACAAGCGTAAGACAGCTGACATAACGAAGTATAATATGGATAGAATTGAACATTCTCTCAGGAACGGAGGAAGGCTGAAAGCGTTGAAGAAGAAACTAGGAAGAGGCAAGAATCAGATGTATGTGTTAGAGACCAAGCCAGCAATACCTTTAATAATATGGATGAGATTGTTCAAGTGGCTGAGGAATCCTACACGGATATATACAGTATCAGTGGCACCCACGACCTTAAGGAAAGAGAGAATAGTGTAGAGGAATTTGACATCCCCCAAGGTACGCCGGAAGAAGTAAAGAAAGCCTTGGGAGCTGTGCAAATGGGGAAGGCAGCTGGGGAGGATCAGGTAACAGCACATTTGTTGAAGGATTCTGGGCAGATTGTCATAGAAAAACTGGCCACCCGGCATACGCAATGACTCATGACATCGACCTTAATGGAACCTTGGAAAGACGCTAAGATAATCCTAATCCAGAAGAATGGAGACGACAAAGTCTTGAAAAATTATAGGCCGATCAGCTTGCTGTTCGTTGCCTACAATGTATTTACTAAGGTAATCGCAAATAGAATCAGGAATATCTTAGGCTTCTGCCAACCAAAGGACCAGCCAAGATTTTGTAAAGGCTACTCATCATCATCATCATCATCATCATCATCATCATCGTCATCGTCAGCCTGGTTACAGCCACTGCAGGGCAAAGGCCTCTCCCATACTTCAACTACCCCGGTCATGTACTAATTGTGGCCATGTTGTCGCTGCAAACTTCTTAATGTAATACGCCCATCTAACTATTTGCCACCCCCTGCTACGCTTCCCTTCCGTTGGAATCAAGTCCGTAAGCTTCAATGACCATCGGTTATCTTTCCTCCTCATTACATGTCCTGCCCATGCCCATTTCTTTTTCTTTATTTCAACTAAGATGTCTTTAACCCGCATTTGTTCCCTCACCCAATCTGCTCTTTTCTTATCCCTTAACGTTACACCCATCATTCTTCTTCCCATAGCTCGTTGCGCCGTCCTCAATTAAGGCAGAACGCCTTTTTTAGGCCTCCAGGTTTCTGCCACATACGTGAGTACTGATAAGGCACAGCTCTTATTCACTTTTCTCTTGAGGGATAGTGGCAACCTGCTGTTCATGATTTGAGAATGCCTGCCAAAAGCACCCCCGCATATTCTTAATCTTCTTATTGTTTCAGTCTCACGATCCGCATCCGTGGTCACTACCTGACCTAAGTAGATGTATTCCCTTACCACTTCCAGTGACTCGCTACCTATCGTAAACTGCTGTTCTCTTCCAAGACTGTTAAACATTACTTTAATTTTATGCAGATTAATTTCTAGACCCATTCTTCTTCTTTGCCTCTCTGAGTCAGTGAGCATGCATTGCAATTGGTCTCCTGAGTTACTAAGCAAGGCAATATCATTAGTGAATCGCAAGTTACTAAGGTATTCTCTATTAACTTTTATCCCCAATTCTTGCCACTCCACGTCTCTGGATACCTCCTGTAAACACGCTGTGAACAGCATTGGAGAGATCGTACCTGCCTCTCTGACGCCTTTTTTATTGGGATTTCGTTGCTTTCTATAGGGAGGACTACGGTGGGTGGGGAGCCGCAATAGATATCTTTCAGTATTTTTACATATGGCTCGTCTACAGCCTGAATCCGTAATGCCTCCATGTCTGCTGAGGCTTCGACTGAATGAAACGCTTTTTCGTAATCAATGAAAGCTATATATAAGTGTTGGTTATATTCCGCACATTTCTCTATCACCTGATTGATAGTGTGAATATCGTCTATTTTTGAGTAGCCTTTACGGAATCCTGCCTGGTCCTTTGCTTGACGGAAGTCTCAGGTGTTCCTGATTCTATTTGCAATTGCCTTAGTAAATACTTTGTAGGCAATGGACAGTAAGCTGATCGGTCTATAATTTTTCAAGTCTTTGGCGTCTCCTTTTTTATGGATTAGGATTATGTTAGCGTTGTTCCAAGATACCGGTACGCTTGAGGTCATGAGGCATTGTGTATATAGGGTGGCCAGTTTTTCTAGAACAATGTCCCCGCCATCCTTCAACAAATCTGCTGGTACCTGATACTCCCCACCTGCCTTCCCTTTTTGCATAGCTCCCAAGGGGTTATTTACTTATTCCGGCGTTACTTGTGGGATTTCAAATTCCTCTAGAGTATTCTCTCTCACATTATCGTCGTTGGTGCTACTGGTATTGTATAAATCTCTATAGAACTCCTCAGCCACTTGAACTATCTCATCCATATTAGCAATGATGTTGCCGGCTTTGTCTCTTAACGCATACATCCGATTCTTGCCAATTTCTAGTTTCTTCTTCACTGCTTTTAGGCTTCGTCCATTCCTGAGAGCCTGTTCAATTCCATCCATATTTAACTGTCTTATGTTAGCTGTCTCACGCTTAATTAACTTAGAAGGTTCTGTCAGTTCTATTCTATTTGTAGGGTTATAGGCTTTCATAATTTGGCGTTTTTTGATCAGATCTTTCATCTCTTGCGATAGCTTACTGGTATCCTGTCTAACAGAGTTACCACAGACTTCTATTCATCATCATCATCAGCCTGGTTAAGCCCACTGCAGGGCAAAGGCCTCTCCCATATTTCTCCAACAACCTCGGTCATGTACTAATTGTGGCCATGCCGTCCCTGCAAACTTCTTAATCTCATCCGCCCACCTAACTTTCTGCCGCCCCCTGCTACGCTTCCCTTCCCTTGAAATCCAGTCCGTAACCCTTAATGACCATCGGTTATCTTCCCTCCTCATTACAGGTCCTGCCCATGCCCATTTCTTTTTCTTGATTTCAACTAAGATGTCATTACCTCGCGTTTGTTCCCTCACCCAATCTGCTCTTTTCTTATCCCTTAACGTTACACCTATCATTCTTCTTTCCATAGCTCGTTGCGTCGTCCTCAATTTGAGTAAAACCCTTTTCGTAAGCCTCCAGGTTTCTGCCCCGTAGGTGAGTACTGGTAAGACACAGCTATTATAGACTTTTCTCTTGAGGGATAATGGCAACCTGCTGTTCATGATCTGAGAATGCCTGCCAAACGCACCCCAGCCCATTCTTATTCTTCTGATTATTTCCGTCTCATGATCCGGATCCGCCGTCACTACCTGCCCTAAGTAGATGTATTCCCTTACCACTTCCAGTGCCTCGCTACCTATTGTAAATTGCTGTTCTCTTCCGAGACTGTTAAACATTACTTTAGTTTTCTGCAGATTAATTATTAGACGCACTCTTCTGCTTTGCCTCTCCAGGTCATTCAGCATGCATTGCAATTGGTCCCCTGAGTTACTAAGCAAGGCAATATCATCAGCGAATCGCAAGTTACTGAGGTATTCTCCATTAACTTTTATCCCCAATTCTTCCCAATCCAGGTCTCTGAATACCTCCTGTAAACATGCTCTGAATAGCATTGGAGAGATCGTATCTCCCTGTCTGACGCCTTTCTTTATTGGGATTTTGTTGCTTTCTTTGTGGAGGACTACGGTGGCTGTGGAGCCGCTATAGATATCTTCCAGTATTTTTACATACGGCTCATCTACACCCTGGTTCCGTAATGCCTCCATGACTGCTGAGGTTTCGACAGAATCAAACGCTTTCTCGTAATCAATGAAAGCTATATATAAGGGTTGGTTATATTATTCCGCACATTTCTCTGTCACCTGATTGATAGTGGGAATATGATCTATTGTTGAGTAGCCTTTACGGAATCCTGCCTGGTCCTTTGCTTGACAGAAGTCTAAGGTGTTCCTTATTCTATTTGCGATTACCTTAGTAAATAGTTTGTAGGCAACGGAGAGTAAGCTGACTGGTCTATAATTTTTCAAGACTTTGGCATCCCCTTTCTTATGGATAAGGATTATGTTAGCATTTTTCCAAGATTCCGGTATGCTCGAGGTCATGAGGCATTGCGTATACAGGGTGGCCAGTTTCTCTAGAACAATCTGCCCACCATCCTTCAACAAATCTGCAGTTACCTGATCCTCCCCAGCTGCCTTCCCCCTTTGCATATCTCCCAAGGCTTTCTTTACTTCTTCCGGCGTTACCTGTGGGATTTCGAATTCCTCTAGACTATTTTCTCTTCCATTATCGCCGTGGGTGCCACTGGTACTGTATAAATCTCTCAAGAACTCCTCAGCCACTTGAACTATCTCATCCATGTTAGTAATGATATTGCCGGCTTTGTCTCTTAAGGCATACGTCTGATTCTTGCCAATTCCTAGTTTCTTCTTCACTGTTTTTAGGCTTCCTCCGTTCCTCAGAGCATGTTCAATTCTATCCATATTATACTTCCTTATATCAGCTGTCTTACGCTTGTTGATTAACTTCGAAAGTTCTGCCAGTTCTATTCTAGCTGTAGGGTTAGAGGCTTTCATACATTGGCGTTTCTTGATCAGATCTTTCGTCTCCTGCGATAGTTTACTGGTATCCTGCCTAACGGAGTTACCACCGACTTCCATTGCACACTCCTTAATGATGCCCACAAGATTGTCGTTCATTGCTTCAACACTAAGGTCCTCTTCCTGAGTTAAAGCGGAATACCTGTTCTGTAGCTTGATCTGGAATTCCTCTATTTTCCCTCTTACCACTAACTCATTTATCGGCTTCTTATGTACCAGTTTCATCCGTTCCCTCCTCAGGTCTCGCCTAATTCGAGTTCTTACCAACCTATGGTCACTGCAGCGCACCTTGCTGAGCACGTCCACATCTTGTATGATGCCAGGGTTAGCGCAAAGTATGAAGTCTATTTCATTTCTAGTCTCGCCGTTCGGGCTGCTCCACGTCCACTTTCGGCTATCCCTCTTGCGGAAGAAGGTATTCATTATCCTCATATTGTTATGTTCCGCAAACTCTACTAATAACTCTCCCCTGATATTCCTAGTGCCTATGCCATATTCCCCTACTGCCTTGTCTCCAGCCTGCTTCTTGCCTACCTTGGCATTAAAGTCGCCCATTAGTATAGTGTATTTCGTTTTCACTTTACCCATCACCGATTCCACATCTTCATAGAAGCTTTCGACTTCCTGGTCATCATGACTGGATGTAGGGGCGTAGACCTGTACAATCTTTATTTTGTACCTCTTATTAAGTTTCAGAACAAGACCTGCCACCCGCTCGTTAATGCTATAGAATTCTTGTATGTTACCAGCTATATGCTTATTAATCAAGAATGCGACGCCTAGTTCCCTTCTCTCCGCTAAGCCCCGGTAGCACAGGACGTGCCCGCTTTTTAGCACTGTATATGCTTCTTTTGGCCTCCTAACTTCACTGAGCCATATTATATCCCATTTACTGCCCTCTAATTCCTCCAATAGCACTGCTAGACTCGCCTCACTAGATAACGTTCTAGCGTTAAACGTTGCCAGGTTCATATTCCAATGGCGGCTTGTCCGGAGCCAGTGATTCTTAGCACCCTCTGCTGCGTCGCATGTCTGACCGCCGCCGTGGTCAGTTGCTTCACAGCTGCTGGGGACTGAGGGCCGGGGTTTGATTGTGTTGTTCATATAGGAGGTTGTGGCCAAGTACTGCACCGGGGTGGCCAATCCTGCTCTAGTGAGGGAGTGCGTTACCGGTTCTGGTCACCGGGATCAGGCCACACTCCAGACCTGCTTATGCAATTTTATCAACACACGGACTTTTTTTTTGTTATAATCCGGTGGAAAATTGCCGGCACCAGGATTCGAACCATGGACCTCTTGCACGCGACGCGGGTGTTCTACCGCTACGCCACCGCTGCACCTTCGACTTCTATTGCACACTCCTTAATAATGCCCATACGATTGTTGTTCATGGATTCAACACTAAGGCCCTCTTCCAGAGGACGCTGTGAGTGGTGAGCGCATATTCCCCTCATCTTTTAAAAAGTTCTGGTGTTGGGCTGCTGAGCACGAGGTCGCGGGATCGAATCCCGGCCACGGCGGCCGCATTTCGATGGGGGCGAAATGCGAAAACACCCGTGTGCTTAGATTTAGGTGCCAGTTATAGAACCCCAGGTGGTCGAAATTTCCGGAGTCCTCCACTACGGCGTGCCTCATAATCAGAAAGGGGTTTTGGCACGTAAAACCCCATAATTAAAAAAACATTAATTTAAAAAGTTCAATAATTCCAAGCATTTGTCTCGCAAACCATACTTAGTTCAAGGGGATTTTCCACGTCTCAATAATTTCTCTGGTCGTATTCGACTGCTGATTGCCCTGTTATCGGTTGTTCACGAAACTTTCTCTCAAGTCTCTAAATAGTTTAAGGCAGTTTGTCGTGTGCGTATCATGACCACGCACGCTTATATCTGCTTCCGTTTCTCTACCACGGGTGTGCTTTAAGACCACGGCGCTGCAATTATGCTTCAGAAACATTCCTTGCCTTTCTTCTTCTCCTGCCCTAAATTTGTTCTCTTAACTACTACACGCAGAGACAAAGCAACCGCGCTCGCATTCGATCCCGTAGATGCGATGAATATATATATATATATATATATATATATATATATATATATATATATATATATATATACAGTCATATCGTCAGAAGCCAACAAACACTGACACCAAGGACAACATAGGGGAAATTACTTGTGCTTAATAAATGAAATGAAGAAACGATAAATTAATCGAAATTAAAGTGGATGAAAAAACGACTTGCCGCAGGTGGGAACCGAACCCACAACCTTCGAATTTCGTGTGCGATGCTCTACCAATTGAGCTACCGCGGCGCTGTTTCCCCATTCACTTTCTTGGGTATCTATGTGTACTTGTAAACCCTGGGAGTGTTAGCCAGCACCTACACTCACAGACCTTGGCGGCGGACGTGGAACGTCCTTGTTGCCGCAGGCGTCACGAGAACGTGATCTTTTTGGGTGAAGGCAACTGATCAATAAACCCACATATGCTACCTGAAGGCATCAATGTTGCCGGATTCGAGACCCTCGTTATGTAATAAACGAGAAGAAAGGGGGTTAACCGAGGGGCCCGATTTTGGTTAGTCATATTTTTTTATTTATTTTATTTACAAATACTGCTGTCTCAGTTTCTGAGACATAGCAGGAGAGAGTACAGAGTAATAATTACAAAAAATACCATTTCAAGTACTTTTAACAAAATTCACCAGAATACTAGAAAACACTACCAGAATACATAATTACGCAATTCTTTTTCAAAATCCTCAGTACCGAGTCTGCGCAGAGACCCATCAAGTTTATTCCATAAATCCACCGTCCGCGGAAAGAAGGAAAACTTAAAAGAATCAATATTCGATCTGAAGGGCACAATGTTCAGGGGATCAGTTCGTCGAGTACAGCGTGCAGAAGCTGCAACAAAAGAAATCGGCGCCAGAACACTCAAGCCGGTGTGAACTATCTTATGAAGAAGGATAACGCGATCAGAAATACGCCGATGTTCGAGAGATTGCAACGTTAAAACGTGTGCATGCGAAGTAGGCGAGAATTGCCGGTCATAGCGACAAAAAATGAACCTGATTGCTTTTTTTTGGACAGATTCTAACATAGCTTTGTCGTGCTTGAGGTGAGGTGACCAAACAACCGATGCATATTCTAGTATGGGCCTGACCAAAGTTTTGTACGCAGTCAATTTGCATTCTCTTGTTGAGTTGCTTAACGTGCGCTGGAGATACCAAAGTTTTCGACGAGCCTTATTGCAGATTATTTCAACATGCTTGCGCCATTTTAAATTTGACGCTAGAGTTACACCGAGGTACTTAAACTCCGTAACATGTATTAGACCGACCCCGTCATTAGTATAAGTAAAAGAAAGGGGTTGTTTCTTGTTTGAAAAGGTCATTGCCACAGTCTTCTTTAAGTTAATAGGCATTTGCCAGGTTTCACTCCAGTTACAAAACAATGAAAAAACGTTATTTGGCTCAACCTGATCATGAGCATCAGAGATGGTGTTGTAGATTACGCAGTCCTCTGCATACATTCTAAGTTTACCTTAAGTATCGCCAATGATTTCCGCTACGTCATTTATGAAAATAATGAACAAAAGCGGCCCCAGCACCGAGCCTTGCGGCACCCCAGATGTAATCTGTACCTCTGACGACTTGAGAATACAATGTATATATATATATATATATATATATATATATATATATATATATATATATATATATATATATATTGTAAGCACTATTAACGTACTTGGTCGTTTTCATTTGTACATAGCCATCATCATCTGCCCTGTTCGACTTCTTCGAGCGTGAGCTGCGGGCGTTGCCTTTTTTTGGAATAAACAGCGCTGGACGACTTGGTCGGTCTCGGTATTATAAAGTGGTGGAGGTACGTCAAGACCCCGACATCCTCTCGCGTTCCCGTCCTCCCTGGAGCTCCGTTCCGGTCACCGCCTGCACCCAGCTACCTCTACAACAATGGACACTTCCAACCCCGGCCCTTCCGGCGCCTCTAACCCTACCACACAGACGACCCCGCCTGCGGCGCCCTCTTGGTCTGTGACGAGCCCTCAGCGCGATCCCCCTGTCTTCGCGGGACTCCGCGGTGATGACGTAGACGATTGGATCGAACACTACGACCGCGTGAGTTCTTGCAACAAGTGGAACGACACCCAAAAATTGAGGCACGTCGCCTTCTACTTGACCGGTGTTGCAAAGACGTGGTATTTCAACCACGAATCCGACATCGCGGATTGGTCCACGTTTACCTCGAAGCTGCGGCAAATCTTCGCTTCCTCGTCTGGCCGTGCAGAAGTCGCCAAACAGAAGCTGGGAACGCGGCGCCAACTTCCCCAAGAGTCTTACACCTCATACATAGAGGATGTCTTGGCTCTGTGCCGCCGTGCGAATCCTAGCATGACGGAAGCCGAACGCGTTCGCCACATCTTAAAAGGCATTGGGCCTGTCGCGTTCCACGCCTTAATCGTGCAAAATACGGCTTCTGTCCAAGACACCACTTCAACGTGACAACGCCTCGACGAGCTGCAGTCTATTCGTATTCCACATGACAGCAGTGATCCTCAGGTTCCCCATTCTCCAGATCTACGTGCTCTTATCCGCACCATCAACCGCGAAGAGCTTCAACTACAAGACCTCAGGCGTTCACATGCTGCATGCGCCCCAACCCCCGCCTTCGACTTGCGCGAGGTCGTAAAGCAGGAGTTGACAGCGATGACTACACCCACGACGCATCTTGCTCCGGTAGCGCGCTCCACACCTACCTACGCGGATGTTGTTTCGCTACCCACCCCTACCGTGCCTTCCGTGCCTACTGGCGTTCGCTATGACCATTTGGCTTCGATGGGAACCAGAGCACTTGCTGCGCCATTGTACCCTCAGTGGCGTCCACCTCGTCCAGTTTTTACTGCGGTATACGCGGCCATATATCTCGGATCTGCCGCCGGCGCCAGCAGAATGAAAGGCGAGGCTATGCTGAGCACGAAAGAGACCGCACTCGCCGATCAGACGACTACTATCCCGGGCCGTACTCGTCCCCGCAACAGCGTTCTCCGTCTCCACCAGCTGCTCCCAATCTGCCTCATAGTTCCCGTTCGGCCAGACGTCGTTCTCCATCCCCTTACCGGCGCTCTACATCACCGCTTCGCCCCACTTCCCATTTTGTCGACCAGCACTCGGAAAACTAACTGTTGCAGTTTTTGGAGGGGAAACTGCTTCTTATCGGTCTTCAAAAATTCCTCCTGTTCGCCCGGCCAACATGCTCTCTGTGACTGTCGAAGGTGTTCCCGCGTCAGCTCTCATCGATACCGGTGTGCCGTTTCTGTTCTCCGGAGTATCTGTGTTCCCGGCTCCGTAAAGTAAAAACGCCTTATCTTGGACCTATTTTGCGTGGTGCTAATAATGCATTTATTCACCCTGACGGACAGTGTACTGCTCGTGTTCTCATCGACGGCATACGCCAACACATCGAGTTTATCATCCTTCCAACGTGTATCCATGAACTTATACTGGGTTCGGACTTCCTACATTCTGCTTCAGCCGTCATTTCATGTAGAGAGGAAGTTGTCCACATCACGGATACAGAGCTTGAACCTGTTGCGGACTCTTCACTTTCATGCGTGAAGTTGGCCATCATAGCAGACTACGTCCTGCGTCCTGGTCACGAAGACGTTGTAGCCGTAACATCCAGTCAGATCGCCGACGGAGGCGCCCTAGTCGCCCCTTCTTCTCGCTGTACTTCTCGCGGAATTCTCATTGCCACCTGTCTCGTCCGGTTTTCACGCGGCCGCGCCCTTCTGTCTGCTTGCAACACCACCCCAGATCCTGTGATGCTGCCCAAAGGGATGACTGTGGCAACTCTCGCCGACACTCAACCTATCTCTCTAGTCGCGCTTTGCCCTTCTTCATCGCCAGCCCCAACCTCAGGTTTGGATGATTCTTTCCCTCCTCCAGCCGTTCTTGGTTCTGACCTAACAGCCGCGCAGTCGGAAGCCCTAATGGTGGTCTTGGCAAAACACAAAGCCTGTTTCGATACCTGTTCCCCTGTGTTGAGCCAAACTGCTGCGGCTACACACCGCATCGAAACCGATGGTTCCGCTATTATACGACGACGCCCCTATCGTGTATCGCCGTCCGAACGAAAGGTCATTGAACAACAGGTTGCTTACATGCTTGCGCGGAATACGACCTTCATCTAGCCCATGGGCGTCTCCCGTGGTCCTGGTAAAGAAAAAAGATGTCTCAGTTCGCTTTTGCGTGGATTATCGAGCGCTCAATAAGATCACACGCAAGGACGTATATCCAATACCTCGAATTGACGACGCTTTGGACACACTACAAGGGGCGCAGTATTTCTCCAGCCTTGATCTTCGATCAGGATATTGGCTAATTCCGATGAACGAGACTGACAAAGAAAAGACTGCATTCGCTACACCGGATGGCCTTTATGAATTTAACGTGATGCCTTTTGGCCTTTGTAATGCTCATGCCACATTTGAGCGCATGATAGACAATGTCCTTCCTAGTCTAAAATGGAAGACATGCCTCTGTTATCTGGACGACATTGTCATCTTTTCGTCTCCTCGCGTTCTTCTCAGTGACCGTGGCAAGGCGTTCATTTCACAAGTTCTCGAGGAAGTTCTTCGAGCCACTAATACCCTCCACAAATCTACTTCTACTTATCATCCGCAAACCAATGGCCCTACTGAGCGCTTCCACCGTACGCTGTCTGACATGATTTCCATGCACATTCGTCCTGACCACACTAACTGGGATAAAATTCTTCCTTTTGTGACATTCGCATATAATAGTGCTATTCAACGGACTACCGGCTGCAGCCCTTTCTTCCTTGTGTATGGACGATCTCCTTCCACCATATTCGACAGAGAACTATTTTTCGCACCTTCTTCGCCTAACGCGTCGCTTCCTGAAGATTTTGATGCCCGAGTTGCACATTGCCGTCAAATCGTCCGGCAAATCACAGAAGCTACCCAAGCTGAGCGCAAGCGTTACTACGACAACAAACGCCGTGACCTACGTTTTCACCCAGGAGACCAAGTCCTACTTTGGACTCCAGTCCGCACCCCAGGCCTCTGTGAGAAGTTCCTTCCACGCTACATTGGTCCATACACCGTTGTGAAGCAAACATCTGCAGTGAACTATCTCGTCCGCCCAGTACACTACGTCACTGACCGGCGCCGCCGGAATGCCGAAATTGTTCACGTGTCGCGGATGAAGCCCTTCACTCCCCGTTTAGATAATCTCTAATCTGCGACCAGGCTGGCCGCTTCCATGACGGGGGGAAGTTAGTGTAAGCGCTATTAACGTACTTCGTCGTTTTCATTTGTACATAGCCATCATCATCTTCCCTGTTCTTCGACTTCTTCGCGCGTGAGCTGCGGGCGTTGCCTTTTTTGGAATAAACAGCGCTGGACAACTTGATCAGTCTCGGTATTATAATATATATATATATATATATATATATATATATATATATATATATATATATAGAGAGAGAGAGAGAGAGAGAGAGAGAATTATCACTCATAGCACTCATAGTACAGCCCTCTGGACCGTTCTCTTTAACGAAAGTAGTCTTATTGGGGTTATTATAATTACACGAAGGTATTTCACCCTCGTGAGCAGCAGTCCTTGAGATAGTTACTTGGGATAACCCCCACGCTAAGAGTACCGCGCTCTCACCTGTTTAGGCTTTTCCTAGACTCCAGAGCCAGCACGTGATCAAGCATTTCCTAGTCTCCAAATCCGCTCGTGTTCACTCTTATCCATGGGCGGCCATTTTTCCAGAAAGTAATGGACCATTGCGGACATCATCATTCCCTTTCCACGTAAGTATGAGGCTCTGGAAAGGAGCTATGGCTCTTCAAAGTAACCTGGAGCCTGACGGACCAACCGACTGAGCTATTTTTCTGGGCAACATCCAAGAGTCATGAGTTCAAATCACCTGTTCTCTTCGTTTTTTTCCTTCTCTTTTTTCTCTTTTTCTTCACCCCTTTCTAATATGTCTTTTCTTTTAGGCTATCAATGTACAGGGCCCCTCCTAAAAAAAGACAAAAAAAAACCTTCTCTATTATGTATGGCCACACATGTGCAGGTCATAAACACCAGGTCCTCTAGGTGAGTGCCATCCGTGCGGTATAACGGAGCTTAGATTGGTCCACCTTGACTGATCAAATAAGGCCCAACTGTAGCTTAAATGAGGCGTACAACTCCTGCGAGGGCGGCAGAGTATCCTCCTCGCGTGCAAGAGGACCATGGCTCGAATCCCAGTGCCGCGAATCAAGAATTCCTCTAGTTTCCCTCTTACCACTAACTCATTGATTGACTTCTTATGTACCAGTTTCTTCCGTACCCTCCTCAAGTGTAGGCTAATTCGAGTTCTTACCATCCTATGGTCAGTGCAGTGCACCTTGCCAAGCACGTCCACATCTTGTATGATGCCACGGTTAGCGCAGAGTATGAAGTATATTTCATTTCAAGTGTCGCCATTTGGGCTCCTTCACGTCCATCTTCGGCTTGCGGAAGAAGGTATTCATTATGCGCATATTATTCTGTTCTGCAAACTCTACCAATAACTCTCCCCTGCTAATCCTAGATCCTACGCCATATTTTCCCACTGACTTGTCTCCAGCCTGCTGGAGACAGGTGGTACAGCCTGCTCCAGCCTGTACCACCTTCAATTTGTACCTCTTAAGTTTCACAATAAGACCTGCCACCCTCTCGTAAATGCTATAGAATTCCTACACATTACCAGCTATATCCTTATTAATCAGGAATCCGACTCCTTGTTCTCGTCTCTCTGCTAAGCCCCGGTAGCACAGGACGTGCCCGCTTTTTAGCACTGTATATGCTTCTTTTCTCCTCCTAACCTCACTGAGCCATAGTATATCCCATCTACTACCCTCTAATTCCTCCAATAACACTGCTAGAGTCGCCTCACTAGATAACGTTCTAAAATTAAACGTTGCGAGGTTCAGATTCCTATGGTGGCCTGTCCGGCTACTCAACAATATACCATATTCATGATATCAATCAGGTGATAGAGAAATGTGCGGAATATAACCAACCCCTATATATAGCTTTCATTGATTACGAGAAAGCGTTTGATTCTGTCGAAACCTTAGCAGTCATGGAGGCATTACGGAACCAGGGTGTAGAGGAGCTGTATGTAAAAATACTGAAAAATATCTACAGCGGCTCCACAGCCACCCTAGTCCTCCATATAAAAAACAACAAAATCCCAATAAAGAAAGGTGTCAGGCAGGGAGATACGATCTCTCCAATGCTGTTGACAGCGTTTTACAGGAGATATGCAGAGACCAGGATTGGGAAGAGTTGGGGATAAGAGTTAATGGAAAATTCCTTAGTAACTTGTGAGGGCTTATGACATTGTCTTGCTTAGTAACCTAGGGGACCAATTGCAATGCATGCTCACTGACCTTCACAGGCAAAGCAGAAGAGTGGGTCTAAAAATTTATCTGCATAAAACTGAAGTAATGTTTAATAGTCTCGGAAGAGAACTGCAGCTTACGATAGGTAGCGAGGCACTGGAAGTGGTAAGGAAATACATCCACTTAGGGCAGGTAGTGACCGCGGATACGGATCGTGAGACTGAAATAATCAGAAGAATAAGAATGGGCTTGGGTGCGTTTGGCAGGCATTCTCAGATTATGAAGAGCAGGTTGCCATTATCCCAGAAGAGAAAATTGTATAACAGCTGTGCCTTACGAGTACTCACCTACGGGGCAAAAGCCTGAAGGCTGTTACGACTTTATACCACTGCACCACGATTACGACTTTGTGGTCCCGTAGCGCTCGTCACCCGTTTCGTGACAGAGCGTTGGTAGCGAAGACTCCGAGCCAGGCGTCGATGAGAATAACCAAAAGGGACTTTATACACTATATACATGTCATTATACAGGACATGAACGGGTCGGCACTGGGGCCGAGATCTCACAGCAAACGCGACTGTTCCTGCACGGCGACGTCCGGCGAAAACGCGTGACACATCTCACCCGAGTCGAGTGCGGCACTGTGCTCCCGGTGGATCGGAGGATCCGGTTTTCGAGGCGACCGCCTCGCGGCTTTATACTCCCCGAGAACCATTGTCACTCAAACGGCCCAATACAAAGTCAGCAATCGACGGTCGTCCGAGAGGTCCAAGCAGCGACAGCGCTGGCCACACGGTTCAAAGTTCGCGCGCGCGGTGACCTCCAGGCAAAAGGAGGTGTGGCGCCGGGCTGTCTGGCACTTGCTGACACGTTTGAACATGTTGCCCGCCGATGCTTCTCCGCAGGACACCGCTGCCTGACGGCTCAGAATCTTGACTTGTCAAGGGAGAATTTGGGCGCTCGCAGCATAAATTCTGCATCTTGCAGATTCGGAATCTGGGCTTGTGGTAATGGCACAACAGCATCCCCGCCCTCAGATAAGGCGCCGGGAAGACGAGCTGCCTCCACGTGGCTCGGATGCCAGGCGCGCACTTTCGTCATGCTCGTCCAAGTT
This sequence comes from Dermacentor albipictus, assembly GCF_038994185.2. Taxonomy (NCBI): domain Eukaryota; kingdom Metazoa; phylum Arthropoda; class Arachnida; order Ixodida; family Ixodidae; genus Dermacentor; species Dermacentor albipictus. Next base: position 125,530,341 of record NC_091826.1, read on the forward strand.
CACGTCCAGTGTCGGGATGCCAGGTAACTTCACGTGCCCAGGTCCGACTTGCCAGGACAGGAGCTCTGCTCACCGCGTTGTTGCCAAGGCACCTCGACAAGCTCCGCTCGGGTCGTTCCTAAGCCCTTGCTTCTCGCCACTGGTCCCGGTTGGTCGTTCTGCAGCTTGCAAAACCGACCGGCAAAAGGCAACACCCAACACGAACAAGTGCCCTCTGTCTCCCGTCAAACACCAGACAAGGCCATAATGCAAATCAACCTAACTAAATTGCTATCCCCCTTTTTCTCCCTCTGCAACAAGAGGCAGGTGTGCGATCTGGTACACAAGGATCAAACAACCAGTTTTCAAATTAACAACACAAAAAATATCAGGAACAATTAATAATCAACAATAATAATGACAAATAGAATGGTCCCCTTGAAATCGCTTGGACCGAAAACATACTACTGAGGAAGCAAATGAGGTCATTCATTTTTCCCGGTGATATTTTCGCGGAATCAGAAGCTGCTTATATTTGCGACCCTGCTTATCCATGTAGCGGCGGTACAATAAGCCAGATTCCTTGCAAAATGAAACCCTCTTTTTTTTCACTCCCCGTTTGACGCTCTTCCTCAGATTTGCTATCGAACAGTTTTCCTGTTGCTCGCGAATCAGAGTTTCTCTTTCAACTGCAGCCTGCTCCTGCCGGCTGGCGGAAACCGGAGCGAGTGTGGAGCCCGCGTCGCCTAACTGCGGCGTCGCGTCTAAATCGCGGCTCGCACTGCACGTGTCACTCCCACTCAATTCCAGGACCCGCTCGCCTAGACCAGCCTCCGAGCTCAGCCTCTCCCGTGACTGCTCGCCGCTCAAGTTACCTTGATCGGTCCCTGTGCCGCACCGCTGTTCGCTCACTGACGCTAAGTTCCCTCGACAGCGGGCGCGCTTTGGATCGCGTGAGGGCCATGTACGCCACGTCGGCAAAGAATGATTTGCCCTGATCCTTCAGCTGCTGCTCCGAGCTGTTTGAGAAGAGGTAGAGAAATCGTTCCGGGAGGGCGGCAGACACAGTGGCTTCTGTGTTAAGTTTGCCAAACTCTCCTTCAATGATAACCATTGCGATCGGTAAACATACACTCTCCTCCTCGGCCACTTGCCGTATCCTAGCGGACTCTCCCGTAAAATCACTCGAGGATACGAAAGACGGGTGGACAACGTCCATAGTTGCTGCAGAGTCCCGAAGTGCACGGCACTTCTTACCGTTTACCTTAATTTCCTACACATATGGCTCCAATAGTCGTATGTTTTTGTGAGTTTCCTGTATTGTTGCAAAAGCAATTTTCTCTGGGCAGCTCGCAGCGATGTGCCCTTGCTTTTTGCAATTGTAGCAGGTTAACGGTTTCCGTTTTTCAAAAAAAACGCGTCGTATCGTTTCGCTGTTTGGGACCATCGCTATCATTCTGAGATGCATAATGCCCTTCCCTTACAGTTTCTTTGGTAAGGGATTCGTCTTCCCGAAACTCGCGACGTGTGATTTCCTTCCGTTCGTCGGGCTCCCTGGAAAACCCATCTCTCCTATCCGCTTTTTCTACGCGCACTGCCTTGCTGTGCAAGCTGCGGCGGCCGTAATACTCTTCCGCTAACTCTGCTGCCTTGCTTAGCTTAACCTCCTTTAGCCTATCTTGCAGCCAGAGCCTGACATCCTCATCAATGCAACGGTAGAACTGCTCCAACGCGATGCATTCGACGATTTTGTCGCGGTCGTCGCAAACCTCTTCGCCCTTCAGCCATGCCACCAGGTCGGCTTTTAGACGAAATGCGAAGTCAACATTCGACTCCTTGCCCTTTTTTGCATACCGGAACCTCTGCCGGAAAGCTTCGGGCGACAATTTGTACTTCCGCAGTAGCGCTTCCTTCACATCACTGTAGCTCTCAAACGCCTCTTTCGATAAGCAGGTTATTACGTCTCATGCCTCCCCTGTGCCCAGAGGGATCGCTCAATGCTATTCCGTTCGCACACGTGCTCAAATTTCACGAGGTTTTTGGCCATATCCTCACCGACGATAAAGAGTGGAAGTTGATCGCGTATTCTTGGACCGTTAGAAATGAGACTAGGCGCTGGCGAGCTATTTCGGGTCTCCAACTCTTTCATTTTAAGCTCGTGCTCACGAATCTCTCTCCTTTCCTCCTTTTCCTCCTCGCGACGTTCCCTTTCTCTCCTTTCCTCCCATTCCCAACGTTCATTGATATCCGCCCAGGCCTCTTCGGCTTCCTCAGCCGTTATGTCCCCAGTCCTCATGACCTCAAGGATCGCATTCTTTCTTTTGGTTGAGCCCAACTCAATGCCCAACTCCTCACAAATTTGGAGAAGTTCCTTGACCTTGTACTTCTCCATCGTTCACACTGTCCTCCTGCTGTTTACCCTTTTTGAATATACCTGCCGTACGCTACTATAATGCTACTAGTAAGACATATGCAAGTATTTCACACACTGCCCTATTTACCCCCTCAGCATCCCCTGGTTTTCAAAACACTCTCACTAGGCTTGAAACACACAAGGTTAAACACAATGCAACACCAAATCCTTCCCTGAGCTGCTATAACCTGTGTCAGAGAAAGTCTGGTGTTTGAGGTAAACTTCAGGCACTCGCCGCGCCGAGGTAGCTGATGCCGGTCAATCCCGTAGCTGCCATCCACTGTTACGACTTTGCACCGCTGCACCACGATTACCACTTTGTGGTCCCGTAGCGCTCGTCACCCGTTTCGTGACAGAGCGTTGGTAGCGAAGACTCCGAGCCAGGCTTCGATGAGAATAACCAAAAGGGACTTTATACACTATATACAGGTCATTATACAGAACATGAACGGGTCGGCACTGGAGCCGAGATCTCACAGCAAACGCGACTGCTCCCGCACGGCGACGTCCGGCGAAAACGCGTGACACATAGCCCAGTCGAGAGCGGCACTGTGCTCCCGGTGGGTCGGAGGATCCGGTTTTCGAGGCGACCGCCTCGCGGCTTCATACTCCCAGAGAACCATCGTCACTCAAACGGCCCAATACAAAGTCAGCACTCGACGGTCGTCCGAGAGGTCCAACCAGCGACCGCACTGGCCACATGGTTCAAAGTTCGCGCGCGCGGTGACCTCCAGGCAAAAGGAGGTGCGGCGCCGGGCTGTCTGGCACTTGCTGACACGTTTGAACATGCTGCCCGCCAATGCTTCTCCGCAGGACACCGCTGCCTGACGGCTCAGCATCTTGACTTGTCAAGGGAGAATTTGGGCGCTCGCAGGATAAATTCTGCATCTTGCAGATTCGGAATCTGGGCTTGTGGTATTGGCACAACAAGGCTTAGGAAAAGGGGTCTACTTAAGTTGAAGATGAAGCAACGAGCTATGGAAAGGAGAATGATGGATGTAACGTTAAGGGATAAGAAAAGAGCAGATTGGGTGAATGAACAAAAGCGAGGTAATGACATCTTAGTTGAAATCAAGAAAAAGAAATGGGCATGGGCAGGACATTTAATGAGGAGGGACGATGACCGATGGTCATTAAGGGTGACGGATTGGATCAAGAGAAGGGAAGCGTAGCAGGGGGCGGCAGAAAGTTAGGTGGGCGTATGAGATTAAGTTTGCAGGGAGAGCATTGCCACAATTAGTACATGACCGGGGTAGTTGGCGAAGTATGGGATAGGCCTGTGCCCTGTAGTGAGCGTAGCCAGGTGCTGCTGCTCCTGCTGCTGCTGCTGCTGCTGTTGATGATGATGATTATACGCAATGCCTTACGACTTAAACTGTATCAGAGAGCTGGAAGAATGCCCACATTATACTACTATATTAGAAGGGAGACATTAAAGTTTTGAAAGATTATACGCAATTACCTTGCATTCTGCAGTGTATAAAATATTCACAAAGATAATTTCCAATAGAATTAGGGCAAAACTTGACTTCAATCAATGAAATTACCAGGATGGCTTAAGGAAAGTACATTCTACAAGTTGTACAGGCTCTGTATTGATGAGGCATGAACTTTGATTCCGGAGATAGGCGCCATGTCTCCGTCTCCTGTTGGCCCCATACGACCTCCGCTCTGTTACATTTTCCTGCATTATTTGCTCGCGCAGTATCAGCCTAAAAGCCGAATTAGTGGCGAAGGTGTTCTAGGCACTTCATTCAATTTGTGCGGACGCACTTCGTGCCGATATAATCGAACACTGTACGTGGTAGACGTTCTCCAGCCATCAGCCGGAGACGGTCATCATGCGCAGTATTGCTACACACTTCTATGGCTTCAAAGCTCGACCATCACAGGTCCCCCTGTATCGCTTCATCCGCCTCCATGGCCAGCTGCTCATAAACGGCTGACCTCTCTCTAGCCATTCCCTTGTTTGGTCTGTCAGACAGATTGATGACTGCATTGGCGAAAGTAAGCGCGTAGACGGGGACCATTGTTCATAGCTCGCAAACCATGAGGAACTGGTTAAAGTCCCAAAGTCGCTGTCTGGGAAGGACATTTCCGGCCTGCCTTGAAGGCTCGCATTGATGCTCTTCATGTGCGAACGTGTACTCTGGCTGAATACACAGATTGGCACCCAGGTACCTATAATCTGTCACCTGCCGTATCACCTGTCCTTGTGTTTTCATCAGTTGATTTCAGGGATCGCCAGCCGTTTGTGCGCAGGCGCGAGAGAGAAAATCTGGGGCTTTTGCTTCTTGGATATATGACTTTGCCTAGGCACTACGGAGGAGGTTTCTTATCGTGTGCTGTATGCGTTTGCCCCCTGGACAAGCCGGCATAGCGGAGTGGGGTCGAGTCTGCTTACGCTCCAACGCTGGCTGCCCGTGCGTGTGTGTGAAGGTACGTCGGACAGAATTTCTTGCACCTGCAGTGCTGGTGCTGGGTAAGTCATGCCGATTTAAACCTTTCTTGCCCCTTATGGCGTCCTGCCTTAAAACAACAACACTGATTTTTCCGGGAGAGCAGTAAGGGCCGTAGTTGAGGCCCGGCCTGCTCTCCTGGTGCAGTACCTTCGCTCTTGGCAGGCTTTTCGTATGCTGCTGTCCGCGATATTTCAGGAGCATTTTTGAGTGGTCGACTTTGAGTGAAATAAACCCACAGCGACTTAGCAACCGCGGTTGAATGCCACTGCGTGTTGTCACGCCATGAGATTTGATGGCTTTGAGTCTCGCCGACGTTAGATTAGGTTAGCTTCGGTTTAGGCTAGGTTTAGGTTACTTTAGCCTAGGTTACGCTAACGTGAAAGGCGTAAGGGTGGCGCGGTGTATTCTCAGAGCGGATATGCCACGGGGATTATTACTTTTTTCGTCTCGGCCACGTTTGTTTAGGTTAATATTGGGTTAGCCTAACGTTAGCTTGCGTTAGCGTAGTAGTGTGACGCGTTAGAGTAGCGCGAGGCATTCTCATGGCTGTTGAACAGGCGCCGAGCATCACCGGCGACCTTTCAGCCACTTGCGTTAAAACGCGGCTGTTTGAAGAACACATGCGGCACGGCCTCTACTACGGTCCCTACTGCTCCCACGGAAACATCTGGGATGTTATTTCCAAGGTGCATCGCCTTCAGGCGCGAGAACACTATGGTCCGGCACGATTGACTTAGCACGAGCGCCGCCGGTGACACTCTGTCAGATAAAACGGTAGCCAAATGGGGCGTGAGTGCCCGCTGCTTCACCTATTTCGCATATAATTTGCGTAATCCACAAACGCCTACCGCATGCGATAAGAAATCTCCTCCGCAGTGTCTAGCCAGATCAACATACTCAAGGAGCAAAAGCCCTAGATTTTCTCTCTGGTGCCGGCTCTTACTTGCCCCTGCGCACCAACGTCGGGTGACCCTTCAAATGAACGTTTCGTGACGAGATGAAGTAGTGTTCCTGTATATGTATTCCCCTGCAGGGAGCAAAGTGGCACATGACTATTCCAGTGCCACTCGCACCGTTATTCGTCGAGCGCTATCAGGTGGCGCTGCTCACATTTAAATATAATAGCGTGCACGATGCGGTTGCTTTGATCAGGAAAAGTAGGGCATCTAAGTAGGCATATCACGGCAGCGCGCTTCGGAAGTTACTGCAGCCCATTTTGTATATCTTACATGCTTAAAACTTCCTTGATTTATCTGCGATAGATTCGCTGTGCTGATCGCGATGCGTTACTCAATATAGAATATTCCCTTAACGGTTCTGACCTCGAAGTTCTGGAATCTCACGTGCGTATGTGGCAGGTAACTCACCTAGGTAAACTATATAGGCGTTTCGACTACCTCCTACAGCACTTTAAACGAGAAGGGGGAAAGGTAAAGGTGGACCTGGTTGCCTCTCTCACCATAAAGGCGACGAGACACGGAGTGCTTCCATCTTGTGCTGTGTCGAAAGACCGAATCGTCGAGAGCCTTACAGTGGATAAGCCTCCGTGAACCAGTGGGGCTTTACTAATCAAATTAGGAAGGCCCGCTAAGCTTCAAAAATGTCACTCCCTCACCAGAACAGGAATTGGCCTCCCAGGTGAAGTATTCGCCCACTACCTCCCTCATGACCCCTACAATTAACCCATGCCCCTCTGTTCCCAGTAGCTGCGGAGCACCTGATCAAGGCGGTGGTCAGACCTGTAACGCGGCAGAAGGTGCTAGAATCTCTGCACCCCGACAGGCCGCCAATGGAAACTCACCCTTGAAACCTTTAACACCCGAAGTCTTTTCTAGTAAGGCTAACTAAGCAGTATTCTTTGAGGAACTATCAGGCATTATTTAAGATATCATTTGTCTTAGTGTGGTTAGGAGAACTGGTGAGGCTTTTACAGTGCTGACTCACGGCGACGCCCTTTGGTATAGAGGACTCCAAGACAGGAAATTTTCCAGGGTAGAATTCCTAATACATGAGGACATTGCGGGTAACATTCACGAACTCTACAGCATTAAGGAGAGGGCAGCAGTAGTCGAAATAAAACCTAATAAGATGTATATATTAAAGATAGTACAAGCCTACGCTCCAAACTCCAGTCATGAAGATGAAGGTGATCAGTTTTGTGAATACGTGGAATTAGCCATAAAAAAGCGCAAACTCAGTATCCTGTACTAAAAGGCGACTTCAATGCAATAGTGGGGAAAAAAGCAATTGGCAACTCCGGCGTCGGCTCTAGAAGCACTAGAAGAGATGTGGTGGTAGGATTCGCGGAAAGGAATAACCTACGAATAATGAACTCCTTCAGAAAGCGTAGCAACAAAAAGCGGACCAAAGCCGTAAGGTGAAACAAGAAATGAAATCAATTGCATATTTTCTGCCTATCCCAGCATAGTGCAGGATGTAGAAGTGTTATATAGGGTAAAGTGAGATGATCATAGGTTAGTGAGGTCTAGGAGTCACCTGAATTTTAAGAGCGACAGCACTGAGCGTATGAGCAGTGCGTGCGTCATTGCACAGATCACGTCGCTGCCTCCTGCGCGTCACTTAAGCTTCAGATTTCATCGGTGCTGTGTCTACTTGGATTCAATACCAAGCGTCTCTCTCAGAGGCAGCTAGCTGTGAAACGCGGTCACCTACGGAAGCATGCCTCAGAAGACGAAGCAAAGGAACAAAAATGCCACATGAGGAGCACAGAGGCAGCCGCTCGCTGCAGCTAAAACCACCACCAGCATGTCTCAAAAGGAAAAGCGCGCATTTTTACAACTTGAACGATGACATGCGGATGAAGACCTAAGACAACGTGTGGACGAAGGTAAACGTCGGAAGCGGGAGCAGGATGAATTCAGACAGTGTGAAGCCAAAGCCCAACGTCAAAGGCGGGAACAGGATGCAGCATTTCTATAGCGTGAGGCCAAAGCTAAACGACCCAAACGGAAAGAACAGACCGAAGCTTGAGTCAAAGTGCCTCATCAAGCCGTATCGAATAGGTTCAACAAGGAGTTTGTGCAGAATCCGTTTGGTGGTGTGTGTAACAGACTATGGTTTTCCAATGACATCACAAAGGTGTAAGAGGCAACGCACACCCTACTGCCACAAAACTTCCCTGGACAAACCGTTATGACGTTTCAAGTTTGTCAAGCATGCCTCGAATCACTGCGGAAGGATACGCTACCAAATTTCTCCACCACCAAGGAATATGTGTACCCTCCCAAACCAGCGCATCTGCCTGCGCTGAACTTGGTGAGCGAGAGACTGGTTTATCCGCGTGTGCCGTGTATGCGCCCTTCTGTACCTCACATCTGGACAGTTGGCCACCAGGGCATTTTTCGTCAACATTCCCATTCAATTGCTGAAACTATCGCCATGCTCCCTAGCAATCCGGAAAACGATTGCGCCATTCACGTCATCTTCAGGCGCCGTATGATATACAAAACGTCATACGTACAAGGTATGGTCAAGAAATTTGAACTCCTTCTCTGGCTACACTTTCTAACGGACTCGAAACTGCATAAATTTTACAACATTAAGAAGGTGGACATGGCGGTGGTGGATGCCATCTGGGAGAACTTCGACAAACCCTCAGATGATGAAGTGGAACAATTTGAACAAGCATTCGACGACATTCACGAGTCTATGAAGGCTGCTCTGGCAATGTCTCTTGGCCATCGAACCGCGATCATAGAAGACAATCAAACACTCGCCATGGCACGGCTGAGGGTCGAACCCCACTGAACGTCATCTTTGACGAGCGCGTGGAGGATTTGTCCTTCCGAGAAATTTATTTCGGCCATGCCCCAAAACATGCACCCTGACGCTAAGCCGTCGGCGATGACGATGACCATGAGCGCATGCTGACGGCGCGACCACCGAGACGCCACCCATCATCACGCACGATACATGAAGACTAGGCGATACCGTGTCGCTAATTCAATGGCCATGATGTTCCGCTACAACTGACCGTCTAGCAACATCACGATGTCGCAGTTGTAAGACAATGAAGTCATCAAGAAAGTCTTCAATAAAAACATGGCGTAAATGGCGGGGGCTTCAAACAGCGTCACCTACTCACATGCTCGGAAACAGGATATCTTCGCTATGATGCTACAAATCGGAAAGCCCTTGGCTTTCTTGACACTTCCCGTGTCCGATGTACATTGGCAAAACCTTCTCGCTCAACTGCAACTACTCAAGATAAATCCCGAAGCATTGAAGCCCGTGCAGAGATTGATGCTGTGCGAACTCAGCCAACTTTTCAGGGACTATCCCATCACGTGCGCTGTCTACTTCGACTAAATCATGGGGGTGATCATGTCCATTCAGCGCAACAAGAACATTTCACCATTTTCGCCTTACTACGTTGTCGAACATTTCAAGCGTAAAGGGTTTCAGTACCGGGGAAGCGCACACGCACACATCCTGCTCCGGATGAATGGCCTGCCAGACGGACCACGTGGTCCCGACAGGCCAGAAGCCATCAAGATGGCCGACATCTCATATCGGTGCATGTCAGTGTCGTGGCTACGCCACGCTGTCACACTTACGATACCCACACATGCTTGAAAAACGGGCGCATGAAGTGTCGCTTTAACTCAACATTCAGGCCGATCGAAAAGACCATGATAGCGATGCCACTCCCACCTCGAACCACTGATGAAGAGGCGGCTCGGCACGCACAGCTTACGGCGCTACACGATACCATACACGTCGCCCTAGAGGATACAGTGTACGACGACCTTCTTCAGCTCTGCCAGCATCACGGAATAGCAGATCTGGAGGAGTACATCTCCATGGACCGCGGCGGCTGCATGAGACCATGCATCACGTTGATACGTGACACGATTCAAAGGTAAACTTCTGATTGCCAATGTCCTTGATTCAAACATGGTCATTGAAGTTGTCATCGATGCCTACGCGTGCGCCTCTTATGTCGTGGACTACTTCAACAAGGCGAAGAAAGACATGTCGAAGTTGCAACACGAGATTCAGACCATTGTGGAACCCCCCAATGGCGAGATAAGCTACAGCAAGCCACTGCAGCAGAACAATCTCAAAATGTTCAATGCACTTGAAATATCCGCTCAAGGAGCCACTTGGTTTCTCTCGCAGCCGGCCATCTCGAAAACGAGCAGGGATGTTGTCGTCGCAAACACGCAGTGGCCCGAGTAACACGTACGCGTACACGAAACACTCGAAAAAATGGACAAAGAGGGTTCGACGAGGCAAGCATGGAAGTGTGGAAAAAGATCGACATGGAACGCAGCAAGGATAGGAATGAACGGCTTTGTCGCATCACCTTCGCGGATTACATAGTGGGGTGCAGGCCACCGAATGATGCATTATGGAGGCAACCGGCTATTCATCGGTACCAGTGCTATCCGGAGATTGACATTCTCAATAAACAGGAAGACGTCTCGTTCTTCCATTGATTTGAGAAAGAAGTAGAAATCTATGAAGGACAGAAATTTGTCGAAGTCTTTCACCAACACTACATTGATATCATGAAAGAAGTACACTCACAACGTTGACATTCATGAACTGCACAAAACATGCGAGAAGATCGTCAATGAAGAAGCCACTTGTCTCGAAGGTATTGGACAAGCACAAGAAAGGAAACATCCACAACACGAACACGAGTCTTCTACGATGCAACTTACAACCACTGCGGATAACACAGGCAATCTTCAAGCTCTAGACGTGCAAGCCGAGGCACTTGCACCGAAATGTTGCGCGTTGCAAACGAGAACACCCATTTTGGCCAGAAACGTGTTCCTGCAGAAAATGTGTCTGACAAACTACGGGCAGCTTGAAATCCTCCATCAAGTCACACATCGCCTCACAACGCCAATATCCGCACCACTGTAGATCTTCACGGGTGCAGCTGGCTGTGGAAAGACGTTCGTCTTAAGACTCAATAAGAATCTCTACAATCGATACTGCAACGTCGGTGACGTAGACAACAGTGTCAATGCATACATACCGTGCGCAACGGCTGGAAAGGCAGCAGTATTGCTTGGGGATGTCACCGTACAGTTTGCCTTCAAGCTGACCAAAACGGCTCCCAACCGGAAGCATCTCAGCAACTGTGATCACAACGCCTCCTTCAACACGCTCAAAAACATTCGATGCGTCACACAATGGTCATCACCATGTCTACCGACACACTCGTTGTGGTAGGCCAACATCTCCGCCGCATTCCTATGCTACTCAACGAGCCATTCGCAGGGCGCGATGTCATTCTTTCTGGAGAACTGAGGCAACTGCCTCCGGTCAGAGCATCTCAGGCTTCCAAACGCTCGTCCCGTATTAGCAGCGTCTTCAGCACAACTCGGATGCCATGGCACTACTTGTCATACTACAACCTCACGCAAGGTGTCAGGCAGTCCAGCAACACATTCTCTACGCTGCTCACCAAAATTCCTTCCTTTGCAAGGAAGGGAAGAGCGCCCCCTCCCCCCCCCCTCGAAAGCAGATGGGGCACGATTGAGAACGCTGTAAAGTGCTGCCCGAAGGTTATAATACTCTTGTTCTGAAACCAAGGCATCGAGAACTACAAAGCGGGAGCTGCTGCTGCGTGCGAAGGCGTTGTAGAAATGTTCCATGGCATGGACAACAGAACGGGACACCGATCCAATGAAGAACTAGAACTGGTGCAAGCAAAAGTTGCAACTCTCCCAAAGGCCGATACTGGATCGCTGTTCCCGAAGCTTGCACTGTGCGTAGGACACCCATACTTGATTGTACGTAGCATTGATGTCACAGACAGATTATTGAATGGCTTTGTGGGGAATCTATGCTTCGTCCAGCACGATGTTCCCGAAAGAGTGGTGCGGCTGTGGATGCAATTTCCACATCACTTGTGAATTGTAGCACGGTGTAAGGGGCGCTATTTCTTATTACATGAGGCAGCCATCTTGCTATCTTGGGTGTCCATAGGTTTGTCCACTTATCATGTCATCTCAATGGTGAAGGCGTCCCGTACATCATTCTCAAACGGACCCAATTTCCCGTCGCGCAAGCTACTGCGATCACAATCCGCAAGTGACAAGGCCATGCAACCAATTACGTTCTCATGGTATACTCAAAGCAGTACTCGCAGAAATTATTTTGCGTGGCATTGAGCCGAGTCACCAACATCAACGGAACCTACCTCACAAACAAGAAAGCAGACTTTAAGTTTTGCAACGGTAAGAAAAATCGAGACCGCGCATTGGCCGATGTATTTAGACGATTAAAAAAACAGCCATTCGAAACAGTTACGAAAGAATGCGCCGAGCTGGCTAAGACGGCACCACAGCTCCGTGGATGCGTGAATGTCAGCGCCCTGCTCAAACGAAGCTTTCATTTTTTTTTCATTTCATTTCAAACTTAGATGAATCCAAATGATAGCAGAGAGATCCCGGGGTACCATTTCGCATGCAGTGCACGGATACCAGAAAACGCTGCCCCAGGAGCTGCCCTCTGCGCCAAACCTGACGTCGAACTCGCAACCGTCTCACTCGAGGAGTGTTACAATCATGGAGAAATGTGCGCCGTGTCACTGGCAAGTGGACTCATCATAGTATGCGCATATCTGGCGCCAAACATATCCGAATACGGCACGGCATCGTTCTTCATGCGCAATATACTTGAAGACATCACATCGAAATAATTCATACTAATAGGCGACTTTAATCAGAACACAAGGAAAAATGAGAAATTTCTAAAAACGCTTTACGATGATCACGGAATTGCACTCGCACAACCACGCACAGCCATCACAACTTCGAGAGGAACATGCACCAACCTAGCCTTCCACAACAAAAACGCTGTGAAGGACTTGAAATACTTCTCTATCTAATTTACAGATCACAAAGCAATGGTCCTTTCATGTAATCTCGTCATGCTACTGCCGACACCACCGCAGTACTTACGACGCCAAGACTACACGCCAGTCATACATTCCTCTGATGATTTCCAATCCTCCCTTTCTCACATAACTTCGGGCGTACCACAGGGATGTGTCCTCGTCCACCTATTGTTTTTAATCTATATAAATGACTTGCCAGAAAACATTTCTTCCTGCATGCGAATCTTCACTGACGATTGCAACATATATCGACCTGTACTGACGACCACTTAGCGCGGCAAAACGACCTTTACCCAATTAACAACTGGCGTAAAAAATGGCTCATGTCTCTGAATAAAAAGAATGTAAAATGATCTCCTTCACACGCAAACAAAGCATTTCCAACTACTCCTACACAATTAACAATTAGCCACTGTCGCACGTATCATATTACACGTACCTTGGTATTAGTTTTACACCCGGCCTCTCCTGGCCTCACCATATTACACCACATGCGCGAAAACTTCAAAATCTTTAGGATATTTACGTCGAAATTTGCATAGCCGTCCCAGTCACGTTGGTCAACCAGCTTATCAGACCTTCGTTCGCCCGCAGCTTGAATTCGCTGCATTTATCTTGTCTCCCTACCACAATTATTTAATTAACATGCTTGAAGCTGTTCAGAAAAAGGCCGCTCGTTTCATATCACCCAGTTATGACAATCATAACAGCATAACGCAAATCAGGCTGAATCTTTCACTTCAACGCCTTTGTGCTCGCCGCGATATTGCCCTTTTATGCCTTTTTCGTAAATACGCATAGAGCAACAGACCACTCCCATTTCACCTTGATGGTCCGTCCATTACATCACATCCGTTGCATAATCACTCAAGTTTCACGCGCTTATATAGGTAAACTGTTGCCTTCAAATCATTTGCTCTTCCTCGCGTCACACGTTTGTGGAATGGTCATCCAGACAATATCGCATTCAAATCAGAGCACGATAGTTTCCGTCAACTTGAGCACTCTTTCTTTTTCCAATAAAAATTTACCACTAGTTTTTCCAATTTTGCTTTACTTCTTGTGCCATGTCCTGTATCCCGCCCATTTATTTATTATTTCTTATTTTTATAACTTTAAGACCAAATAGATCTTCATCTTTTCGTACGACTGCACATGTTTTCCTGTTTTTTTTCGGTGTCCGACTTGGTACCCGTCTGCATTTCTTATATTGAAAAATGTTGCTACTTCGCATGCGATTAGGCCCTGCGTTTATCATGCTCTACCATTGTGCGTCTTTCAAACAATGCCGACTGTTTGTGCGCCTAGCATCCGCATTTTTGGCTGTCTATGTTTGGCTGTAGATTCCTTCTTTTTTACTGTCGTCATTGTAATTGGTATACTTTGTAGTTCTTGTGTGCAGTTTTGCCATGTGTACCATGCGAGCCAATATTTTGTTTTCCTCTTATCCTCTTTCCTGCCCAAACTTATATTGCCGTCATACCACGTTATCATTGATTTCTCTGTTTATTTGGGTGAACTGAAAATTTGATATGTGTGTTTGTACTCTATTGAGACACTTTGCACTTTTGTTACCCCCCTTGCTCAATGCCTTGCTCAATGCTGAAGGGTCCTGTAATGTATCTAAAATGAATAAATAAAAAGCACATTGTAGCAATAGAAGATGACATAATCGCGACAGACGTACATGCAATTAGGCACAAAATAAATCTTTCTGTAGCAAAATGGGCCGAAGATTTATGGAGTGTGGCCAACATATACGCAAACACACACCAATTCAGCTGCAAGAACTGCACTGCATGTCGGGAACATCAATCGAAAACTTTCCACCTAAGCGATTAGAATGCATTCGCATTCCCACACGTAAGCCGTCGTAAGTGGTCCTGCTGAACTTTTTAGGAAGCAAATGTTTCCAGCGATTAATGCAGCTGATAAAACTACGATGTTTACTTTATATAGTTGTATAATCATTTCTTATTGCAGTCAATGCTTCACATTTCGGGCGAAACTGCGACCTTTATTTGCGCGTTCCATGTTCTCTGTACGTGGGCATCGCGACGTAGCACTGAGGCATTAAGAATATTGCAATCATGAAATGGGGGTGGGATTGTTTGCGGGAGCGCTCCGCCCTAAACCGCTATCTCTGTTGATGTCTGGCTCGTCGACACTAGTAGACGTTCGTGGCATATTAGAAAAATTTAACAATGACGCTCCGCAGTGTCTTTGCGTATCCCAAACCCGGGGCCAGCTTGCGTCCTTTAAAAATCCAGTTTGGGTTATCTGTACGCTCGTTGGTTTGCGTCCCCTAAATTTAAGTGCGGAAACACTGAAACTCCCTGTTATTTTAAAGACTGGCTGGATGTGAAACGGGGGGTCTAGCATAAGACACGACATCCAACTGCTCAGCGTCCTCCCTGAAGAGCGTATACCGTGAGATTGACGTTCCTGTCCACGCAGTTCAGCGGACTGGCACCCCACCAGGTGAAGCACTTGGCCCAGGGAAGCTCGTCCTGCAGGGCCTGCAGGAAGTAGTAGAAGAGGCAGCCGTCTTGGAACGCCTTGTACGCCGTCAGCACGAACGTCTTCAATAACATCGCCATACCCACGCCTGCGGAGTATCACATGATGGTCTCAGTGCGAGCGGTAAGCTCAGCTAGTTGGCTCTGGCTGTGCCTATGCCCTGTACTAGCAGAAAAGAACACCCTCAATAGAAGACACAATGAAAGGGCACAGGCTGTACCCTAAAGACGTGGTTGATATGTGTTGCGATGAAGGGAATGCTATGGAGGCAATGCATGAGCAAAGTGAGTTCTGAAAACAGCTCTGGAATCACACCCGTGTTAGTATGATTAACGCGGATGAGATCGCAGAACTGGGGGAAAACATGTACAGTCGGGCGCCTCTACAACGAATGCCTCAACAACAAAATGACCTGTATATCGAATAATTTTGTCCCGGTTGTGTTGCATGTGCTATACTGTGAGCGACCTTTACTACAAAGTGACCTGCGTGGCGAGTGAATTCGGAGGCCCCCAACCCTTCGTTATCAAGGTGTTCGACTGTACATGCTATTTACAAGAGCAAAACAACAGAAAATACCCCTCTATGTGCGAGATTTCACCTACTATTGCAAAAATACGGACATTCTAGGTAACGTATAGCCTTTGGTGCGCGCGTCGCCGCGAGAACTCGCATGAAGTTTAGGTGCCTTAAGATCGCGCCCTGCGGACCGTATGCTTTGCTGCAACGAGGGAAAGCGTGTGACGGCGAGCCAAGAAGGAAGGTTACCATATGGACTCACACCTCTTGCGGGCACAGTGCTGGAAGTCACGTGATCAAGCGCGAGCAAAAGTAGGCGGTGGAGGGTCAATTGGAGATATTTACCACGCGGTAACATCATCAAGTAAAATCACGTCTCCTTCTCTGTTCGGTCCTTGTCTACGCACGGCTATCAGGACAGCTGAGAGCACACGCGGTGCGCGCGCGCCGTGTGTATGAGGTAATCTGTGGCGGGTGCAACGTTTCGGCGACCTGAGATGACTAATCATATCACGTGCGCCTTGTGTTAGAGGATCTGCAATGTTGACATGCGGAGTTGTTTATCTTAATCGGGTGACCGTTTTTCACCCCTCAACAAATCTTATCGCACAGCGCAGGACGCACCTGCATATATCGGAAGTTTCTCGAGTGTTATCGACGTTTCTATCCACCGCCTGTTTATTTATATATTTATTTTATTTTATTTATTTATTTATTTATTTATTTATTATGCCCTCAAGGTACGGTTGTGCATTGCAGAGGGGAGGGACAAGGTAAATACAGAGGCAAATCACAATGGTTGATTACAGAAAAAAATTATAAGTAGAAAGAAACAAAAACTTTAAGAAGAACAAGGAAAAATAAAGAAGGACGGCAACAACATGGCAAAAATCATCGCAGAACATGGTACACAAAATAATAAGAATGGTAAGTGGGAACTTGTAAGCGTGACAAAAATACATGGTGCAACAAAAAAATGAAAGGAAAGAAAGAAAGAAAAGAACATATCATAAAAAAATACGACATTATTTGAAATTATGGCATAAGAGCAGTTATTATACAGAACAAGCAAGCACAACTTTAATTTACAGCATGAAACTTTAAACTGTGGTTTTTGAAGTTATTGGTGTCGGTTATGCTTGTAAGTAATGCGGGTAAGTTATTCCAATCTTTGCTCGTGTGGGGAAGAAATGAATATGAAAAGTCGATGGTGTTGCAGTGCGGAATGTTTACCTTTTAGCGGTGGTCAATGCGAGATGAAATGTATGGTGGCGGTTGAACAAGGATAGAACGTATATATGCGTTGTGGTAGTAGATTTTATGGAAAAGACATATGCGAGAAAGTTTTCTGCGGGTTGATAACAGCGGGAGGTGTAGGAGCGCTTTCATGTTAGTGACACTCGCAGTTCTTTGGTAGTTGGTGAGAATGAAACGGGCTGAGCGATTCTGTATTGCCTCTAGAGACTGTGTGCGGGTGTCATGACCAGGGTCCCGTATTGATGATGCGTACTCTAGCTGTGGAGGAAGGCAACTCGTGTGCAATAAGAGTTTTAGCGATGATGGTGCTATAAAAAATTTCCAACGAAAGTATCCCAGTGAACGAGTGGCCTTAGAGGTTACGTGATCAATATGAGTTTTCCAGGATAGATAGCTGGCAATGTCAACCCCCAAAATATCGATGACGTTACACATTCTAGTGTGATGTTATTTAGCGTATAGGTGGGGCAGATCACGTTAGTACGAGAAGTCCTCATAGTATTACACTTTCTAATGTTTAATTCCATGCGCCACGTGCGACACCACTCGTTTATGTTATTGAGATCCTCCTGAATTACTAGAATATCTGAGGAATTACTTATTTTACGGAACAAGACGCAGTCATCCACAAATAGACAAGTGTTCAAGGAAATGTGAGTGGGCAAGTCATTATTATAAATTAGAAATAATAAAGGACCGATCATGAACCTTTGTGGGACACAGGAGTCAACTGGAGCTAGAGGTGAGTTAGTGTCATTAGTGGTTACAAATTGAACACGTCATGTCAGAATTGCGCGAATCCAATCAATTACTGAGGGGTCTATGTTTAGAACGTTTAATTTATGAAGAAGGAATGCATGGTTCGCTTTGTCAAATGCTTTAGAAAAGTCAAGAAATATACAGTATGTTAAAAAAAAACAAGAATCTAAATTGGCATGTAGGCCATTAGTGAAGAGGATAAGCTGAGTGTCACAGGAGAAGTTTTTGCGGAATCCATGCTGCATAACTGTGAATAAGTTGCTATTTTCAAGAAAATTACATATGTGTGCGTATATTATATGTTCCATAACTTTACATCGTACAAATGTAAGTGAAATAGGCCTATAGTTCTGTGCATCATGGGTTGGTCCAGTTTTGTGAATGGGGATTACTTTTGCCAATTTTCCAATCATACGGTAAGGTGCCAGAGTTGTAAGATTGCGAGTAAATACATTTTAGTATGATTGAACAGTATTCCACTGTGTTTTGTAGGAATATAGTTTTAATTTCATCTGTCCCACATGATGCTTTAGGTTTTAATTTCTGTACTATGGTTTTGGTAATGGTTGAGTCAAAAATAATGGGAGCCATGAAATGGCAGTTGAATTTATCTCAGGCATCAGATCAGGGATCTGAGGTGATGAGAATGACTGAGTGAAGGTATTGTTAAGCACGGTAGAACACAACAAATCAGGTACTGGGTCCCCAGAGCTTGTCAGTAATGATATTCCAGTTTTATGGCTATTTCCCTGTATGGTTTCCCAGAAGCGCTTTGGATTAGTCGTCCATAACTTTGGAAGTGTACAATTAAGGAATGAAAATATGGCTGACCTTAGGGCGTTAAGATAGGAAATTGCTGCGTGTTTGTATGCTAGCCAATGTGTCTGCTTTGAGGAATGCTTCACTGTACGGAATACACGTTTTTTCTTGTTCGATAACCGATTCAGATATGTGCTGTACCATGGTGGTTAATTGTTAGCATAGACGGACCGAAGGGGCACGTGCTTGGTGATTAACTCACTGATCTTATGTTTCAAATTAGGCCACTTTTCGACGGAGTGTTGCAGTAGAAGTGATAGGAAAGTCTGTAGAAATAGGCAGAGTTCTCTGTTGATGGCTTGATAGTTAGCTTTTTTTATAATCTCGGAACTTTTTCCGCTGTCGGTATGTTTTTGTTGTGTTGTTGTAAGTGCAAAATGCAAGAGATCATGATCGCTCAGTCCGGGCATGTGTGTCACCGCAGAAAGGTTATCGGACGATGACGTTAGAATGAGGTCCAGGAGTGATGGCGTGTTTTGTGCTACACGTCTTGGAAGTCTGATGATTTGCGATAAGCCGAAGTCAGAGCTAATGGAAATGAACCGATTGGCCTCGGCCGGCGAAGGATTAGAAAAGGATTGACGTGTGACGAAACAATGTTGGGGAAATTAAAATCCCCTAAGAGCATAATTTAAGTTCCAGAGAAACGCATGGTAACGTCTTTTACTTTTCACCGCTCAACAAATGTTATCACACAGCGCAGGACGCGCCTGCATATATCGGATGTTTCTCGAGTGTTACCGACGTTTCTATCAGCTGCCTGTTGTCACCAAACTTTGTGTAATCGGATTTCATGTATGCGCAACGCGAATGGTGTAGAACTTTCTGGAAGACACGCGGCCAGCAGCGATTACTCCTGAAGCTCCGATGACTCATGTATAACAGCCGACGCGCTTGATCCACTGAGCAGACATTCGACGATCGTGGACTGTGTTCAGTGCTATCGCTGTTCTTCGAGTGTAACTTCTTTTCGAGGGCACAAGTTCGCCCAGTAAAACGCTAGTTTCGTCACTCACAATTTTGCTGCCTTCTTCACCGTCACTTACCACGTGACAATATCAAGCCATAGAGTAGCACATAGACAAAGGAATACAACAATAGCGGACGCTCCTATAGAGCACAGCGGCCGAATTTACTGCAGCGCATCAAGCCATCGGCGTTAATACCTCAACCAGACTTCCGGTTTCGGTTTTGTGCACGCGCGTTTTGAATAATAGCTGGTAGCACCACGCCGGCCCACTATTTTTTTTTCTACAGCTCAACCGCGCGCGCTTATCGTGCGAAATCGTTTTATTGTCAAGTAGAATTGATGGCGAACGATCTTCACAAGCCGCCATCGAATATGTGCCACGTGCAATTTCGTAAACACGCAAGACGCCTTGTGTGATGAGGAAATGTTTATTTTATTCTTTATAAATGCTCGTTGCAGGCTTCTTGTGCATCCATCCAATGTTTGGCAACAGGTAAGCAGGAGTAGTTTCCGTAGGAAGCTCCACCAGATGACGTCAGCTGAAAAAATTAAAAACAAGCAAGCATTATTTTGGCATCAACATGTAATAATGCGTGTAGCCTCGAAGCACGCGACAGTGGTGAATGGGCGGCATTACAAAAAAAAAGCAGTTTATATTTACACACACGGCATAGAATATGCGCGACTCATCGCCAACAATACCGTACATACCACGAAAACATTCTATTTTCAAGCATTACCTTCCTCCCGGGCCGTATTTCCTGCACCTTAATGGCACGAACACACGGGATACTGCGCATTTCCTGAACTTGGAACCCACGCGATATAGTACGCTACGAATACACAGAGGCGGCCACAACACAGGCTCTCAGCCAGACCATGCTGTGCGCTCGCATAATTCCTTCCACTCGCACTCGAGACAAATACGTGGGTGTCGTTCAGAAGGCGGAATTTCGAGTTACTAGTTCCTGGCGCTTGAGCTCCTTGGCGTTGTCTTTTGCGCGTTCTGTCGGCACAAGCAACACACTCCAGTGCTCTCTTTTGACAGTTGACCATCGCGTTTTCAACAAGCGTGAGTCCGAAAGAAGGCTTAAATTATTGCGGGCTCATAATTGTCACAAGCTTGTCACAGTAAGATTCAGTACGCACAAAACTCTTTCACCACGGCCTAGCTACTTTTCGCTGCGTAACGACAGCAGCGGTGTGCATGCCTCATAAGTAACACAAGAAAACTACCGAAAATAATTTTCAACAATGTTCGGCATCAGAGAAAGCGCCAGGAACTTTTCTAGTCAGTGTATTAAAGAGCGAAACTGCGCACCACGGCCGAGCTGCTTTTCGCTAACCGCATCGCAGCGCCAGGCGCGCTCACTGCGCTTGAAAAGTACCACGAAAACTAACGAAATTAGTTACAATAATGCTGGGGGCCGGAGAAAGCGCCAAAACTTCCACTAAGATTCAGTATGCGCGAAACCGCGTCAGAGCACCCTGTGCGACTAGCGCGCCCAAGAACTACCGAAATAAGTTAAAGTAGTATTGGGGCTCACAGAAAGCGTCGCAATCGTGTCCCAATACGATTCATAAACTCAAATTACCTGCGCCGTGATGGCCGCGCTGCTTTTCGTTAACTGCGTCACAAGTCTAGCCTAGGTGCCGTGCCGTAAGCCTAATTGCTTGAAATGCCTCGCAGACTGTCGAACAAGATTTCTCACCTTGCCATAGTCCAATGGTGCAGCGGTGTCATGTCGAAGTTCAGAAGGAACGCAAGAATTCGCCAGGTGCCCTCAAAACCAAGGTAAATCCAAAAGTAGAAAAGCAGGCAGACGGGTGAACTAACCGGCCAACACTCAGTTGCGCGGCCGGTCGCGCTCGCTTGGGCGCTGTGGCTGACGAATGATGCAAGCATCGGGCTCGTCATTCACCGATTCGCCTGTCGCTAGGCAACGGAAGTAAGCCCCAAGTTTTAATTTAATTTATAGGCAGATATTTTTAGTTTTCCCGGGAAAGAATAAAAAAAAATAAAACAATTTCTGTTAATCTCATTTCAGCCTTCTTTTTTTTTTCGATGCTCGCGGCACCAAACAATCGGCGTTATTACTATAGCATGACGTATTTCCGGTTTCCAGTTGAGTGTGCGCTCTTGTTAAATTCCTTTCTCTATGGTAACATAGTAAACGACAAGAGGGGACACACAAGTCGTTTCGCGGCCGAGCTATGGAGCTTCGCCGGTTCCTCTAGGTGGCAGAGCACATCAAGAAAAATACGGCTGCGGCTAGCAGCTTGACAGGCGGCACGGCCACTGGCCACGACACAACACGTGCGAAGCCTAATCAGGCCGCATTCTTCGGCGCCGCCGTGCGGGCACAGTATCTTGAAAGCAATCTGCGACGTAGCCAAGTTGCCCGCCCGCGCAGGCCTCACCGTTAAAGCGATCGTGCACGTAGTGCCCGTATCTTCGTATGCGCTGTGCTTTCGACAATTCGTTCGCGTAAAAGCGGCAAATACACGAATGTCAATTGGCTCGCGGTTTCTGCCACGATTCTTCACTCCAACGTTTATACACCGCGTTTCTACGGGCATCGAGTGAGTTCTGTCCATATTTACCTGTGCGTGCGTCACACGGCGCTTGTTAATTGATTCAGCAAGGGGACGTTTTCAAGTTTGTACGGTCCATATAACTACTGTTTTCACAACGCATATCTATCTACTAACTTGCTATCGCCATCGATGATGCCACGACAAATGTTGCTCAAATATAACTCCAACACACTTAAAGGAATGAACAATAGGCAAATGGAGTTAAGCTGCAAAAGGGTACAAGTATCAATACTTAGATTTTTTGGCCTAAAGAGTACAGCTGTTTTTATAAACATTTATTGTTAATGAGTTCGCGATACTCCGAGATGATAATTTTGACAGCACCTCATTGGCTTTAATCATGACATCCTCAGAATTTTTTTTTCGGTTACAAGAATTGCAATGTCATCTGCATACGCACTAAATTTTCAGTCTTTGTCAATACTCCCTAGATCATTATTATAAAGACAAAACAGCAAGAGGTCCAAAATGGTTCCCTGTGGTATTCCTGCGATAAGTGGTTTCAAATTGGTCGCCTGGTTGTTTATAACTACGTGTTGCACGCGGTGCTGGAGATATCAGTCTATTAACTTAAATAAAATGCCTCTAAAACCATAGTAGTTAAGCTTTTCTAGTAGGGTAGCATGATTTATGCAGTCGAACGCCTTTGAGTAGTCGAAAAAAATGCCCACTGTACATAGCTGACGTTTGAAAGAATCTAACACAATTTCCTTTTGTGTTAGAAGGGCAGTTTCAGTAGACCGACCTCTCATAAATCCAAACTGCATGTTTGTTATTATAATTATGCTTAGTTGTTAAGGATATAATGCGGCTGTCAATTACTTTTTGCAGAGGTTGTGGAAAAATTCGCAAGACGGATATTGGTCTAGTTACTTAAATCGTTTTTGTCGCCGCGCCGCTCTGGTGTAGCATTTTAACTTTAGCAACGTGGAGGATTTTTGGAAAAGTACAATCATATAAAACATGGTTGTAAATGTGTGTCAAAGCCGGAGTGATTGCATCTAGTACGAACTTTGCAGGCACAATTTCAAAACCATTGGTATCGGAACATTTACTATTTCTGATAGATAAGAAATTGGCAGTTATTAACATCTCTGTCGTAGGAGTGAGAAATGGAGCATGGTTGGTCCTTGTAGTTAGATATTGCGAACCATTTGGATCGTGAGCACTATTTGCTAAATGGTAAAATACTTGTGGAAAGATTAGTTGCTTTTCTGATATTGTGTTGTCATTACTTGTAATTTCCCTAATAGTCTCATTACTACCGTTTCGCCAATGAACTGTGTTAATACGCTTCCAAACAATATCTGTCTTTTTCATAACGTCAAGGTTAAATACATTTTCTAAGCACCTCCTACTCTCGCGACGCAGAAGGCTATTTACTTTATTCCTTTGAACCATAAAATGACGCTAAGTTTCAGTTCCCACAAGTAACTGCATAACATTTAAAAGGAAGTAAGCCACTCCAGTTGCCGGAACAAGTATATCATCGAGTCGGACGTACCATACAGTCCGTTCAGCAAGAAATCAGGCCAATAGGATTGCCGCGACAAGTATACCTTACAGTCGGCTATACCATACAGTCGGTGCAAAAAGCAAGCAGGCCACTACAGCAGCTACAAGTAAGTACATCGTACACATAGTGTAGAAAGAAAGCAGGCCCCTGAAGTTCGGCAAGTATAGCATAGAGTCGGTGTAGAAATAAATGAAGCCACTACAGCTTGTCACCACAAGTAAGCAATTATTTAAGTGAACAAATGAATAATTACGCCTAATCAACAATAATTGTGGGTGCCTAGGATTAATTAAACATGATTTCGATTAACTAGCAACAAATTATTTAAGGTTAATAAGTATTCTTAAATATATATAAAATCACAATTGTGGTTACAAAATAGTGGGACTAAATGCAAAATTTAGGCTAAATGACTGGCGAAATAAAGAATAAGTAAGGTTAAATTACTTAAGCCTAACTAGGATTAATCACCTTAACTTACATTAGTTTATTATCAGCTGTCTCATACATCATCGTCATTTATTTTTCCTCAGCTAAACAAATAACGAAATGGACATCAGTGTAGGGTTAATAGAATGGACTGCAGAAATAAAACATACTCAAGGGTCCATGACAGAAATTAACATTTTTATATATACTATAGCCCAACGTAAAAGACATATTATATCGTAACACATATACAGAAAAAGTATCGTAAAGAAGACACACAGCAAAGCTGTTAGATAAGGTTCTCATACTTCCTTGCGAACACCTGTGCTCGGGCATGTCGCCGTCCAATGTGGAAGGTCGGGTGCATGGTTCTTGGTATTGGTGAGACGTACCTAGTTTCCTGTATTCGTGTTGGTATTTTTATCGGTGTGCTGGTTTTCCGTGCGGAATATCCAAGACAGTTCAAGACGCAGTGACCGGCTGTTGTGCATTGTAGACTTTCCTTCTGGTTTACCAGGTGGGCTTCTATAATTTTCCATACGTTGTTGTACACCCCTGTTTCCTCGATGCGAAAAGTAGCCGTTCCGGGCAGGAGTCCGTGCGCTTACTTATAGGCCTTGCGCATCAGCCGGTCGAGCACCTTCACTTCCACATAGCTGAAATTTAAATATGGTGCCCAGTACGCAATGCGGCTTACAACCAGAGCCTTCAGTAGTTGGATCAAGTCCTGCTCCTGGAGTCCTCTGTTCCTGCTGGCAATTCGTTGCATCATGCGCAAGACCTGCGTGGTCGTGTATTCTAGCTTCGGTATGACGTATCCTCCGCCCTCGTCCTTTTGTAAGCGTAAGCTCAGGATACAAAGTATGTGCACCTAGGGGATTTCTCTAGGACCTAATCGCAGGTGGATGGTTGGTGTCTCGGTTGTTGATAATCCTCGTGAACGCTTATCGATTATGAGGAGCTCCAACTGCTCCGGCGCACATTGCCGTCTGCATGTCTCCGCGTATCCTGCTACGACGTCCACCGCCTCCTGCGATGTCTCTTGCTGTTCTCCTATGAACCTTCCGGCCGTCCATATCGTGATGTCGTCTGCATACAAGGGATGTCTGATCCCCGCTATTTACACGAGTTGGGCTGGGAGTTTCATCATGCCCACGTTGAAAAGTGTCGGCGACAGCACTGCTCCTTGTGCCTTCCCTCCATTAGGTGTGTCTACTCGCTGTGACCTCACAATTTACAGTCCTATCTGGCTGTACTATATGTAAGGAAAGCCCTCACGTGGTTGTAAGTATGTCGGCCGCTATTCGTGTTACTGAGATTTGATAGTACGGCTTCGTGCCACACATTGTCAATGGCTCCCTTTAGGTCTAGTGCAAGAATTGCTTTCGGGCAGCCACGGCGTTCCTGCATTCAGCACTTCCTCTTTCAGCTGCAGAAGCACGCCTGGCGTTGACCAATTGGGCCGAAAACCAAACATCGTGTTCGGAATCAGTAGATGTTCTTCGATATGCGTCTGTAGCTTGTCTAAGATCTCGCGTTCCATTAGTTTGCCGAGGCAAGACGTGGGCGAAATGGGTCTCAGGTTCTCCAAGCAGGGCGTTTTTCAGCGTAATCTCACGATGCTTAAATTGCGGGAGCAAGGTCCCTCAGCTTCAGTGTATATTGAATAGTTCAAGTACTGCCTGTACGGTTGCATCATCCAGGTTACGTATCAACTCTGGGGATTCCATCCTTGTCCGGAGTGGTATTTCAAGTGAGCCTCTTGACCGCTCGCGTCAGCTCGGAACGCGTTATGTCCCGGTCGAGATCGCTGTTTTCCAATCCGGCGTAGTCAGCCGCAGGCTATGCACTGAGTATCGGCTTGCCAATGTGTCTACTTTGTAGGGCGCACAATAGCTGATCATCTGTGCCTCCGAGGATGTGTATTACTCGGCGCCACGTGTGCTTGCTTTCTCTCTTGCTCACGGTCGGATCTAGAAGCCTGACTATGGCCCACGTCTTCGCAGTGCCCATTGTTATTCGGAAGTATTCACAGAACCGGCACCAGTTCCGTCGTAGAAGTTGCTCTGCGTAACGCTCTGTCTCGTCCGTTAGCTTCGTTAGCTTACGGTTGTAACGCTGCCTTCGCGATTTTTTCAGCAGACTGGTGCGCTTCCCACATGTGTAAGAGACGCGGGTCTAGGTGCAGGATTGTCCGTGGTGAGTGCAATCTCCTTGGAGTGTTTGGCCACCGATTCCTTCAGTTGCCCAGCGCTCCACATCACTTATGTGTTGAGCTTCTTGCATTTCTCTTTCACTCCAGAACTTCTCCCAGTCCATGATTTTGGTGGACCGGGTCTTTTTTCTTGGGAGGTTTCCTGCCTGTACTGCGATGCCGAGTACGAAGAGGTTGCTTCCTAGCATCTCGTTAGTGTTTTTCGACTCGAAGCTCCGAAGTCTCGACATGAGTGCAAGATCGGGACAAGTGTCGCACGCCGTGCTTTTGCCTGCTCTTGTCAGATGTGTCAGGTCCGTCTCTACCGTAAGGTGGTGACGTTATATGACCTTCTACAAGGTTGTTCCCTTTCTGGTGTGTCTGACGTACTCCCCCGCCTCCTCCGCTCAGTATTGCGACGGTCTGCTTGCTTTCTATCCGCACGATAAGATTCTTGGTTGGAGTGCTGCGTGGGTATAACCCCGCAAAGACTATTGCCCGGGTGATGACCGGAGTTGGCCACTTCGAAAAGACGAGGCCCTTCGCTTGGCCTCAGTATTACTTTCAGGTGCCGCTTCGGGAGCGTTAGTGGTCTGCGCGGCGAGCGCTGCTGTGCCTCGGGATTCGGATCGGAGTTCTTGGATGCGTTCTTACTGCGTTTTTTGCGCCATTTAACTGTCAGCCAGTACTCTACGCATTCGATCGATTCTTTGTGCGGTTGCGAGGTAGAAGCGTTAACCTCCATCGTGGTTTCTATGAAATTCGAGCGCCTGGGTGGGGCTTACCCCTTAGTTTTGGCTAGGCCTAGCGGAGCGGCATCCGCTTGCGAATTCTGGAAGTTCCAAAATACCGATAAATGTGACTAATGGCCTGGATAGTTGTATCTACGGACGTTATCAAATTTGCTGCGTCGAAAGGCACTATTTTTAACGATCTTGGATGATTTCGCCTGGAGATATCGTTTCTTGAACTGGGAACCCATGCAAGCACGGCCCTTCCTCATTGACTTCTTTCTTTCTGAGGTAGCGCATGTTATGCTTTTGGGTGTCCGCGAATGAAAAGGCGGACAGAGTGTTGACACGGACAAAGCGTTCTGGTGGAAGAGGTCGTAAGCACAAAAATATGATGGATGGCTTATACCTGGAGGTGTGCGAAGGGTCGTTCACAGCTTTTATCTGAGAAACGAGATCCCCACTGTCGCCCACCTGATGCGCCACCTAGAAGGCGACAGCAGGCTGCCATCCGTATCAACGCCAGCTATATGCTGGATGTTGAAGAAGCTTGGATTTCGATACAAGAAGTCGTCTCGGAATGCAGTGCTCAACGAAGCGACGCACATTGTGCAGTTTCGCCACCACTACCTGTACCATGTTGCGGAGTTGCTAAGCAAAGGTAGAAATATTTTTTACACCATTGAAACGTAGGTCAAGGCCGGTCACACCAGCAGTCAAGTGTGGGTTGACGAAACCGCAGATACGGTGTATAGGGCACGTCGATCCAGACTGTCGACGGGCCTCCAAAACTCCAGTCGCAAATGCGACAGGCCTATGGTGACCCACTGCGGCCATGAAAATGGCTTTGTTGAACATGCAGGGGAAGTGTTTCGCACAAAGGAAACTCAGCCGATTATTATGAGTAGATGAATGGAGAGCACTACGAAAAGTGTTTCACTGAGAAACAGCTGCCTATTCTGCCACCTGGAAGTGTTAAGTTATGGACAATGCAGTTTATCACTCCCTGAGGCAGGAAAAGATGCCGCGAATGAGCAGTCTCAAAAAAGAAATGCACGACTGCCTTTCTGCACAGGGTGTTACGTATGGCCAGGACATGGTAAAGGCGGAGTACACAAATCTCGTCGAAAACACTAACATGCGTGTAGATCGAAACTGAGTGGACTGTATTGCTGTACCATCATGCCAAATCGTTGTGCCTTATCACTGCCAACGGAATCCGCTGGAGCTCCAATAGGTGACGTCAAAGGTTTCGCGGCCAGGTAAAACAAGACATCCAAGACGCAAGATATGGAGTCGCTGATTTGGAAAGGGATGCAGGAAGTGGCTGGTGAGTAGTGTAAAAAGTATGTGCAGCGCGTTCTAGACGAAGACTCGATGAAGAAAGTGGATCCCATCATTGATGATGATGTTGATAGCCTTGTGCCAGTGGTGGTGAACTTCGGAGAGTGCACAACCAGTCGTGATGGCCCAATCTCTGCGGATCAAGACGACCTTGGACGCGAGCTCATGTGATGGCCTTCGTCAAGACAGGCAGGCTGTGCGTTCTGTGTTTATTCGGTCGATTCCAGGCGTCTTTTTTAAGTATGCATAGCGTTCAAAATTATACCTGTCCGGTGAGGCGGCATATTCTGAAGGGAATCGCAATAGGTTTAACAACTGCAGCTCTTAATCCTTTTTGCCGTGGCTTGGTAGTCGTCGATGAAACATGCTTGTTATCTCAAGTAGGGGCTAGGATAGGTGGTGGTGGTGAAAACTTTTAATTGCTGCAAGAGAGCTTGGGAGCCACAGAGTGGCCCCGCTACATGGTCGGCGTCCCTAGTCCGGGACATCGCATGACAATGCCCCGTCTCTCGCCCGTTTCACCAGAGCCCTTTGGGACTCAAGCGAGGAGCAGTTGAGGAGGGCAGTCTCCCATGCCTCTCTGGAAGGGGTAGGGGAAGGGGGGAGGTGGGGATTTTGAATACATGCCCACACCACGTGGAAGATATCACAGGTCTCCCCACAGTGCGGGCATCACCCATCCGTGTTACGATCGTAATGCTTTAAGGTTGCAGGACAGAGCAGAGTACCTGTCTGCAGGTGCCTTAAAGTTCGCTCCTCCGTCTTACTCAGCCCCTGGGGAGGGGCCGGGAAAACGCGTGGTTGTCGCTATAATGCGTTATTATTTCCCTGAATCGCAGCAGCGGCTGGTTAGTCTCCGAGCCAGAAGAGCTGGGATGAGGAGCCCGGTAAATAAGCACTCGGGCAGCCGCGTCAGTGGCCTCATTACCTCGTACGCCCTGATGGCCAGGAGCCCAAATGATTCTTTTCGGTGTTGGATCAGTGGCAGTCCGTCTTAGAATGAAAGCAGCTAAGGGGGAGATCTCCCCAGCCAAGTAATGATCACATGCTTTTCGGGAGTCCGTAATGATTATTCTCGAATTGGCGTGGGCGGCAGCAAGTGCTATCGCTTCTTCCTCGGCTCGCATTGAATTCGGGGCTCGAAAGGAGAGTCCATCGACGTGTATTTCCTGGTGAGCAACAGTGGCCGTGTAAAATCCCGTGGGTGACGGCCCTGCTACGTCTACATAATATGCACCGGGTCAGGAGCCGTGTTGTCTCTCAAGAGCCCGAGCCCACGCTTGTCGTCTGTTTTCGTGCATGTCAGTGTCCATGTTACGGGGGAGCGGGGAGACCCAGAGCATATGGCGCCACAGTACTGGGATACGCTCCGTCTCCTCTGGAGTGCAGTCGTGTCGGATGTGTAAGCGGTTTAGCAGGCGGCGCCCAGGGGCCACCTGCATGAGCCGCGTGTATTGGTTCACGAGGTGGGCCTCCCGCAGCTCCTGGTAGGAGTTTAGTACCCCCAATGCCTTCAGTTTGGCATTAGAGGTAGCCACCGGGAGATGCAGGGCTCGCTTAGTTGCCTTCCGGATGATGGCGTCTATTCGCACCTCGTCTTGCTTACTAGTGCGGAGATATGGCACCGCGTAGAGGATCCAGCTAGTCACGAAGGCATAGACGAGCCGAAGCGCGTCCCTGCCCCGCAGACCGCCCCCCTTGTTGGAAACGCGACGGATCATATGCCCTACCTCTTCGCCTACTCTCTTGAGTTTCACAATGGTGGAGTCTGGTCTGAGCCTGTGGTGAATGAAAAGGCCCAAAATACGGAGCTCCTCCAACTCTCTAATAGGACCTACTGACAGAGAGATGTGAATTGCTGTCCTATCCTTTGGGTTCGCTCTGACATGCAGAAGCTCTGATTTCGCTGGAGCACATTGGAGCCCACAGTCCATAGCATACGCATCGACTATGGAAGCGGCCTGCTGAAGGCGGGCCTCCATGCCCCCCAGGCTCCCCTCAGTGGTCACAATTGTAATGTCATCTGCATATAACGCGTGTTGAATTCCTTCCACCCGGGCCAGTTGGCTTGGGAGGCGCATCATAGCTATGTTACGTCGTAACACCGCTCCCTGAGGGGTACCCCGTGTTCCCATCATGTAAGGGCCGTATTCCTCGCTCTCAATCCGAAGGAAGGCCTGGCGATTAGTCAAGAAATCTCTTACATACGCGTAGGCCCTAGCCCCACAATCGGTAGAACTCAAGTTGGCCAGAATGCTTCCGTGTTTAACATTGTCGAAAGCCCCTTTCAGATCAAGGGCGAGGATGGCTTTGTCATTGTGTTGCATAGTTGTGGGTCGTATTACATACCCGTGCAGCTGGAGAAGGACATCCTGTGCAGACATGTGGGGGCGAAATCAGAACAGGGTGACTGCAAAGAAGCCCCTACTCTCCAGGTATGGAAAGAGGCGATCCCAAACCATCGTCTCCATAAGCTTGCCCGCACATGAAGTCAGTGATATGGGCCTCAGGTTGTCCGTATTCACGGCCTTACCTGTTTTTGGGATAAACGTCACAAGTGACGTTTTCCACTCGGGAGGGAGTGGACGCCCGTGCCAGATCTGGTTGATGTATTCTAATAAATGGAGGTAGGCTGGGTCCGGTAGGTTCGCCAACAGAATCCCTGTTATGTGATCCCATCCCGGAGCCGTACCCCGGCGCATTTTTGCTAAGGCCGCCTTAAGGTCGGGCAACTCAAAAGGGGCATCAAGTGTTTCATTAGGCCTGCCAGAGTATATGTACTCAGGCCCAAGCGGGTCCTCCGTACGACAGAGATATCTGTCGCACAGGGTGTCCGCAAGTTGCGCCGTCGTACCTTGATACCCTTGCAGAGCCCACCGGAGCTGCTTTTGCGTCTCCCCTCTCGTTTGGGAGGGGTTGATTAGACTGCGAAAGAGACGCCACGTTCCCTTCGAGCTCATCTGATGAGCTGCGGCGTCGCAGCGTTCTATCCAATTTGAATCTGAGAGTTAGGCAGCATACGCTGAAGCCTGCTCTGTGAGTTTGGCTATGCGGTCGCGTAATTTGCGATTAGTTTTCTGCTTTTTCCACCGTTTAGTTAAGCTCCGGCGCACCTCCCACAAATGCAGGAGGTGGGTGTCCACTGTGGGGATCTCTTCGGTGGTTTCTAGTGTTGTGACGTGCTGTTTCTGAATGTTGTATATGTGGTTAGCCCACTCCGCTTAGCCACCGGAAAATAGTACGGGAGGGATAGTGTGATTTCGGAATTTGTGCCAATCGGTCAGCTTGGCCTAACCCCATTTTTTGCGCACTGCCTTCGCCATGAGTGTGATCCGGAGAAGGAGGTGATCGCTGCCTAGAGAATCTCCCAAGTTCTCCCAAGCAGCCGCTCTAGCATTTTGAATGAGAGAAAGGTCGGGAAACGTGTCGTGGGTTACCGAATTCTCCACTCGGGTGGGATACGCCGGGTCCGTGAGCAACGTGAGGCTGAGGGTCGAGATGAGCTCCGCCAGCTTACGTCCTATTGCCTGTTCGAAGTGGTAGCCCCAATGAAGGCTGGGAGCACTGAAGTCTCCAACGATCACTAGAGGCTCTTTGGCTGCCATTTTTATCGCGCGAAGGAAGATTTCATTAAAAGATACGCGCGGCTTATGCGGAGGGCAGTATATGTTGAGGATATGTATTGACGGGTCGCAGCGTCTGAAAGGCAGTACCCGGACCATTGTATATAGGTTGCATGAGCATGACATTATGTGTAAGCCCATCTTATTAGCTTCATCAAACGTTTACGTCAGAATTTCTTACGTTCAGGACTGTCATGTGAAGTTTCGAAAATGCCTGGAACTTACATTTCTACTTTTGCGGGTGGTTTCTTGCTTTAGATATTTTGAGCTGGCTGTTGGTGTGCAGGCATAATTCATTTGTATTACAGAATGAACTGCAAATGCACTTCATTCTGCAATGACTGAAGTCGACAATTCAGATTTTTGTACAATACGTAGGCCACCATGTAACCAAATCTATACAGTGAAGACAACTTTCACAAACGAGCCTGTGTAAGTGCGCAAATTAAAACCTGTGCTGCCAGGCGTTCTAGATCTCTCCATATGTGATAAAACTGTCGTATTTTCTTTTGTGTCTTTCCTTCTTTTACGCTACGACATAGTGAAGGTTGCTAAATAAACCTACTATGGGGCTATCCGTTTGATAGGGGCTTTGTACTGCTCGTGGAATGGCGTGGCGGCGGCACCATGGTATTTGAGTCAAAAGTGCGACTGATAATTTATCCATTATATCACCTGAGATAAACATACCCACGCTTATGCGTACGTCTGAGCAGTCTCAGACGATAAAATTTGTTTTCAGATTAATTTCGGCGAAACACGAGTTGCAGTCGTTTTTTTTTCTTTTTGTAACCTTGCTCGTCGCGTTAGCGCCGCCGTGTTGACGGCAAACGGCAAGTCCGAAACGTTTGTAACTTCACGGTAAGCTAAATGATTGACAAGTAAGTGAAACTGGGCGTAATGTTAGAGTCGTCTTAGCAGGCTCTTGCACAATGATTTTGTCGAAGATAGATTTAGAGATACAGGGCATTAGTCGGAATGTTGGCTTTGCCGCATAGCGTATTTTGCTCACAGACCACGCCAAGAAGAAATCCCGAGGTGTGTGCTGTATACAGTTTCGCTGTAAAATGACATAGTGCCCGTACAACACAACCAACCTTACAAGACAGGGGCGACCTTAAGATGTTTTTATCGGCTTCCGCGAGGAGCAATCGTACGTTGCAGAAACCCGGTAAGCACGCTACAGAATGCAAACGAACAAGAGTACTACTTAAACAGTCCGGTATGGTGTATTAGGATAGAGGCTTGGGAGAGTTGGTCGTGGCTCATAACAGCGGCATCTGCATAGCGCACGAAAATGCGCTATGCAAACGTTCCCGTTCGAGCACAATCCTGCGATACTCGCACGATACGGACGTTCAGCCGACTAGGCCATGGCTGAAAGCGAGCGCGGACTAACACAACCCGAAGGAGCTCACTTTTCTGATTGGTTAAAATCCAGCCAGCCTTCACAGTGCTGCCACCAAATTGTCAGATGAGCTATAATGCAGCATTGATTTAGGCAACACTCTAATCTAGTAGGGAAGTAGTGACAAGTTTGGATTATCGAGTTATAACAAAACTAAAGTAGGGGTGCATTGGTATTCTTGAGGAACAGGGGATCTAGATGGTTTATTTACAGGAATGCTGGCGAGTTCTCCGTTTTTCAGCCAAAGTGTGTTCCAGAATTTTTTATGGTTACTGCGAAGCACGTTAAGCAGATCTTGGTGATACAATTTCCTTTTGAAACACTTCATTCGAATCCTACGCAGGTGCGAGTGCTCAGAGTATTTCTCACATTCATCACAAGAATTTATTCGTATAGCGTCTCACAATAGACGTTTCATTCTTTTCAATAAACTTCTTACGCCATAGAGAACCAGAGCACGCCGACATCACCGTTTAGGAAATTAATGGTACCTATGCTTCTGTAAGAGGAATATTTTTCTTCTTGCATAGTGAATAGTATTGATCTACAGGCCCAGAATATACGAATCGGGAGAAGTGGTGCTAGAGAATCTCAACTTCAGCGTTTACTGCTGCAAAACTGGCTCTGCTGCAGTCGCGTATAACCTTTGTCAGAAGCTGAGGGTTGGTAATCATGATGGAAACGTCGAAGGGAATGAGGTTTTGATCACTAAGCCCTTTTATACACTGCAGTGATTCAGTCATATCAGGACTTTAACCTTGAACAATGGCGAGAGTGATATAGCCATGAGTTGTACTGTAATTGCTTTCAGAGGGTAAATAAAATAAATAATAAGTAAAAGAATGAGATCTAAGGAATCTGTCGATTAGCGACTCGTTCCCAGTAAGAGGAAACCTGTCAGTTTCAGGAAAGTTTGAATCCCCGCATAGTAACAAACTTGCTTTTGGAAGCTGTGACTGTATGTCTAATAGAACTGTATAAAACTTTTTAATAAATGAAATATCGCAATCTGGCCTACGATAGCACAATACAAGTAAAACCGATTGTGAAACAAGCGATTTGTTAGCCCAGATAATTTCATGTGTGCTCTTCATTGCAACTAGAATCCAATCGAAGTTTGCTTTAGAAGAACCACGACACCGCCACGACGCCTGCTTACCCTTTCACGTCTATGAAAAGTGTAGGTCTTATCTTCAGGAAGTACTTCATCCTTCATTTCAGCCACGATTCAAGGAAAGCAGCGATGTCAGTAGAGGGATCTTCCAACATGCATGCACTATGTCTTTTTTTTTTTTGAAGATAACTTCGAACGTTCCCCATCACAGCTATGTTATGGTTGAATGCCGAAACTGTTTTAGTGGCAGTACAACAGACACGAGGAAAGGTGGGTAATGAAAAACGTTTTGGAAACCATTGCGATTGCTATGGCTTGATTTCAATCATGGAGTCATGGCCGGTGTCATAAATCTATTGACTAATGCCGATGTGCACTTTGTTAAAGCAAATCTTAAACAGGGTGTTCGACTGTTGGGCATATGAGTAAAGCTTTCTGCGAGCTATTTCCACTTACTCAGAAAAATCTTCGTGCATCGAGAACTACGATCCTTTCAAGTTCAAAGCGACGAAAATAACCTTCAATATTTCTTTGAAGCGTGTGAGCTTAACTATAATGGGGCGGTTTTCGGCCTTGTCGAAAACATCCCAGCCTGTTTGCGCGCTCTATAAAGAGGTGACGACAGCAATATCGAGCTTTTGAACGCAGAAAGAAATTACTTGTGCCTCGTATTGTTCCACTGATTCCCCATGCTTATCCGAGATTCCAAAAAAAAATAGTGAATTTGTCCTACAAAGGTGGTTTTCTGCGTCATGACACTTCCCTGCTGGAGCTCCGATTCCTAGAGATAGTTTTGCAAGTGCCTTGCTGGGGACGGAGTCTAAACCTTTCACAGTAGTTTCATGATTTGCTACAATTTTTTTTTCGTTAAGAACGCCAACACGCAACGAAATCCTGCTTATGAGGTTTTCGATCTTGGTTAGAGGTTCTTCAGTTCATTGCAAGTACATTTATCACAGAATTCTGTTAATGTTCCAAACCAGCAAGAGATTGGTAAATAATTGCATAAATAATTAAGAATTACGTAAATACAAATTTAAGTATAGGGAATTATTAATAGGGCCAAACAAACAAATGAAACCGACCAAACGTTGCCATCACCGAGGAGACGTGTTCGGATACGTCAGAGACGTATGTTTGCAAGATCAGCGACTGAAAAGAACGTTTCAGCACTACCTGACTAGTACTACTAGGGAGTTTCGGCAGTTATATCTTTCTTGCCATTTTCGTAGGTCACAGCAAGCCGGAAGATTATAGTGGCCTAGACGAGTCTGTGGCCTTGGGACCTCGAATATAGATGCCCAATGGTCTACCTGTACACTACTTGAGCGAACGTACATGCTAATATTCTAGTATTACGGAGGCAGAAGCAAGACGCGGTGTTTCGTAGACAAATATGCTAAGTATACACGATGCTATTTTTTTTTATTCCAGCCGACATTCGGGAATCTAACAGACTCACCTTTCGCGACGGGCACGCAAGTCCACATCTCGAGGCAGCCCCTGCCGCGAAACTGGCCCATGGACATCTCGAAGGCCGCCATTGGTATCCCCAGCAGTATCAGCACGACCGCGTACGAGAGCAGGAAGCAGGCTGCAGTCGAAGGCGCCGTGGTTGACACACAAAGCGTAAAAACTGCTGTCAGACCTCGTTGGTCGATCTATAGCCACGCAGCATCGGATTGCGGGTTGTTAGGCTCGACAGACTTCCCTATGAAGGAACGCATGAAGTTAACTTTCTGCACACATGCATTTGTCGTATTTATAATGAAATGTCTTCTTGAAGTGAACGATTTCAAAATCAAAAGGGTAAGACCTTATCGGTAACAACATCACGGTCAACCATACTGTTTCCTAAAAAAATGCGTTCGAAAGAAATCTGGCGCAGCTACCACTGAGATACCATACAGACGACTTGTAGTGCCCATATTTGCTCAACGTTCCTGCTCGTGAGTTCACGGTTTCGTATGACGACACTTATTACGCTTTATCTTCGTGAAGTTCTAAGCAAGCACATATTTCTAAACGCATGAAGCTGATGAGTTTCTGCGCACATCCATAACAATTACAAATTTTGTATTGATAATGCAATGTCTTCATGAAATGCACGATTTAAGAAACCTCGTGAACACTGGTTACGCACAAGCGTATGGACGCACTTAACAGTGTTGCGCAGAGCGACGAAGGGACAGGACCTGAGGGAGAAAACAACACACGACACCTTTGCGCTCAGGTGTCGTGTGCTGTTTTCTCGCTCAAATACTGTTCTTCGTTGCTCTGTGAAACAGTGTTATTTCAAACCAGCTAGCCGACTGCGGAATGTTTTGTATGGGAGCCGCGAAGATGCACATGGAGCACCAACAGCGTCGAAGCACAAACGGAAGGGGCGCGAACGGGGCCGCGGGTGCTACATTGATCTCGACGGTGCGACGCCTGGTGTGCCACATGGAAAGCGGATGTTAACGTACGAGCGTTAAGGGCTGCCCGTCACAGAAAATGCAACGTCACCGTCCGGCGTTCAACGTCCGCCATCTTTTCGCGAAAAATCATTCCGAACAACACGTACCCAACCGGGCAACCTTCTGTATAGCCAGAGACGTTACTGAACTAATTGAATTTATCAAATCAAAATGCGTCGGAAAAATTGTAATGTACGACTTATACACAATCTACAGATGTGATAGTGTCAGATTTGAATAATGAATAAACATAGTTATGTTACCCGGGAGCTCGAACAAACACCCCTTTTCCAACGTTTCTTCTATTCATAGAGCGGCGCCTCCGGTTCCTTGCAACACCTCCAGATACCTCTCGCCTCCGCGCATCCACCAAGCAATATGACATGCTTCTACTAGAAAGCTCGCCTTCGTGCACAGCATTCTCCGCCATTGTTTCCCGGTTAACATTACGATTACATAAGATGCATAAGCTGCCGTTGCCGAGAAGCATGAGAAGCAGGCAGGGAAATTCGAATGCTATCGCGTTCCACTCTTAAACGGGAAGCTTTAGCGTCCTCCAAATTTTCGCTACACTTGCGCAGTGAGCCCCGCGGAATCGAAGCGCAAACAGAAAGACTGCTGGCGCGGCAATCCTCTTCTCCTCCTCCAGGCACCTTTCTCCTCCGGCGCTCGCTTTCCTCGCAGCGTCAGACACAACCTCGTCAACTTCATAGACGCTTAGGCACACGACTTTTGCACTTACCACAAAGCTATTTAAAGCCTTATCCACGAAGTATATGCAAATTCTATGCTACGTATGATTCCCATGCTGGCGGAGCCACCTTGCCCTCGACACTAGCGTCTTACTCCGTTCTATTTGAAGAAAACAGTAAAACACTTTTCACTACAGAACCACCGTAGTTTTGTCCAAATAAAGTCGACCTGAAATTGGGATCATAGAAACGTCACCTACACTTACGACCGAACACTGTATGGATTACTTTCTCCTGAAAAATTGTCACAAATTGTTTTATTTGTAGCATTTATCTTACCGGAGTAACACAGTCAGGCATTTCTGAAACCCTAAGCATTTGTGTCCCCACTTTAAGGAAATAGACACAAAACCTCTATGGGAAATGTGTTGCTGCACCATTAAGCATCTTTTATTTCAAGCTACATCCATGCGCGCTACGGGAACATGTTAACTGGAATGACAGCTGACTTGACCGCCGATTTCTCGAAACTGGCACTAAGGACAGAGCTTGTAAAATGGTTACGCTTTTTCTACTAGCACAACCACTTAGATAAAATTTTTAATTGTAACCTAACTATTGACATTATCAATTATGGATGGCATCCATGGCTAGCTCAAAGTGACGTCGATCGCTGCTACGACACTTACGAAAAATTATTATTTTGTTTCGAATTCGACACATGAAG
Source organism: Dermacentor albipictus (assembly GCF_038994185.2). NCBI lineage: Eukaryota > Metazoa > Arthropoda > Arachnida > Ixodida > Ixodidae > Dermacentor > Dermacentor albipictus. Next base: position 125,568,756 of record NC_091826.1, read on the forward strand.
AGAATATTGCTTAGATACCTCGTACATGAATTCAAAACAACGTGGAGGTTTTCAGGAAGTTGGATGTTTGAAGTGATTAACAGAGGAAGAATAAACAGTGTCGTTGAAGCCGACATTTCGTCAAGGGACTTCGATGATGAACATCTCGAATCAGGTGCGGTTCTCAAGATAAAAAAAAAGGGTTGCGTTAAAATGCCTGCAAGGATGTCACATAAACGGCCGTCCGCATGGCTCTAATATCTAGATTCTTGTTCATAATAATTAGATTCTTGTTGGCGTTATGAAACTAATGTAATGATCAAAAAGTAGGTCCGCCTCATCAAGAAAGTTGTCAACGTTTGCTACCATCATAGCTTTTTATGAAAAAATTGTATAGTTAAAAAAAGAAACACTCCGTATATTTCCCTGTGCACGCGTCCTTGTTTCGTGTCAATGCATTTGGATAGATTTTGCTGGGATATTTTTACACGTGCATAAACGACATCATTTGGGCAATAAGCTTAGAGTTATGAGTGAGTGCTCGTCCAGTCATCTATCGCGTCTTTTCTCACGTTGTGCGCATTCATTATGAACAGAAGCTAACTTTCGATATTGCTCCGGCTAGAGCAGATAGCTCACCTCCGCCATGGCTGAGTATGAGGTAAGGGAATTCAGTGACGCACTGGTAGCTGCAGCCGATGCAGATGCAGACGAACAGGAACGACCGGCTCGATGAGTAGTACTGTTTATCCGGTGGAAGACCAGCTCCCTCGTCCCCAGTTCCTGAGCCTCCCGAACCACTCGACATGATACTTTGGCAGACGCCCTCTTGCTAGGTTGTACGCTGAAACGCTGAAATGTGACGTCACCGCAGAGGCTGCTGCGCAATGAGAAAAAAAAGATCGCAAGTTTTGAGTCACTGATATATTTGTAAGGCCTTCCGGTGTGATTGTTATTTTCTTGCGAAGAAATAAAATAAGCCTTTCCTTAGTCCAGGTATGCCAAAATGTGCCCTATACAGTGACTTCTTCCTTTCTTTCTTTCTTTCTTTCTTTCTTTCTTTCTTTCTTTCTTTCTTTCTTTCTTTCTTTCTTTCTTTCTTTCTTTCTTTCTTTCTTTCTTTCTTTATTTATTTATTTATTTATTTATTTATTTATTTCTTGAAGAGAAAGGAGAAGCGCGTCTTTGTGATTTTATGAGCGCAAGTTGTCGGATACCCTATTTAACACACTATGCAGTTCTAGGTATAGTCGTTATCGCTGTTTAATAACGTAAGCTCTGTACGACTTCCGCTTTTGACCACTCACGTTGTCCGCAACATATCGCGTGCAAAATAGGCAACGGAGTGCGTTGAAACAGAGGCTCGAATATTTTCAGCTGTTTTCCTCTGTGCATAACCGAGGTCTTACAAGTGAAGTTTACCGGATCAGTTGTGCATGAATCGTAAGTAATAATAGTGAGGCTTAGGAGCCTTTCGTTTTTCTGACAATCTGCAGGAGTCTTGCTGTACAACAAACGCAAAAAAGAAAGCTCCTTTAGTTCCGGCGTAGTAGACTGACGAGGCACGTGAGCGGATATTTCTCAGCGACGCATGGTCGCTGCTGTTCTCGCGCGCGTGCAACCATCGCGATCGTACGTAATTGCATTAAAGCTGCACTACGAGTGCAAAAATGATTAGAAACATTCAAAATAGCTTTAAACATTGCATTCAAGTACGAAAAATATTTGCCGCACCTTCAGCTAGTGCAAGTTTTTTTTTTTTAATTAGTCCTGCTCCTTCCTGTGCTAATTTAGGCCCTTGATATCTACTTAAGATCCTTTGTGCACCTTACATTCATGTTGATTTTTGTCTGCGTAGATTTTAGGCACTCCGGCCAACAGTTATTTGCTGGTGTTGTTGTTCTTGGAGTAAGGCAGGTCTCAGCTGTCTTTATCGTAAATACTGCTGGTACAATATACTTATTCAGTGATCTCTTCCATAACATAACTGTTGATAATAAACAGCATGCCTGCGGTACCATTATTTTTTTTGAAACGGCAATATATTACATACCTAGCAAAAAGATATCTGTTCTCTTTCAGAAAGTAACTGGCAACTGCATGCTGTACTCTATATGATATAGCGATTCCTGCTTCCATCACGTGACCACTCCCTCACTCGAAATAGCAAATCTCCATTCTTCTATGTTTATGCCCTGACTTGTAGTGTATACTGCGAAAATAATACGTTTGTTTGTAAACTGCCTTCAAACCGTGCGATTAATTTAAGCCTATACAATTTTTTAACGCAGAAATTATTTCAAGCCACTCAGTCGCTATGCAATGAATAAAATAGAGGGAACTTTTATTAGCGGCACTTTAATCGGACAGATTTAGGCGTCCATATTTACTCAAGAGTCACCATTTAGGCAGGATTTTTGCTTTTGTTGTCTTATGTTTAAAAAAGTTTTTCAGTCTGCATCATAGACGTCCGTAGTTGCGTAGTGGTTTCAGCTATGCGATGCTAAGCCCTAGGACTGCAGGATCAAGTCCCACGTGCTGCGGTCTCATTTCGATGGGGAGCAAATGCAAAAGTGCACGTGTACAGTGCTTGGGGTGCATGAAACAAAAAACCGCAGGTGGGCTAAATTAATCCGGTGTCCCCGTCTACGGTGTGCCTCAAAATCATCCTTGTTTTGTCACCTAAAGCCGCCAAACATGAGAAAATATTATGTACATCATATCTAATGTGCCATTTGTTGAGGGGTTTGAAACCGCAAAAAGCAGTTATTTGAGTTATTTACTTGAGGAAACGTTTCAAGCACGTACATGTGCTATGACAAAGGGAAGAGAACGGCCGACAAGGGCCGTAGCGCAGAATTGGAGCGTAATGAGATTAAAAACCTAGACCTCCGAAAGCACCTGTAGAACAATTCTAGGACCAACTTTGCTTTTTAGAAGATGATTGATGTAGTGATGATAGGTTAGTGAGGGCTAGGATTCACCGCGACTTGGAGAGAGAAAGAGCAAAAGTTGTCAAAAAGCAACAGGCCAACCTAGGCGCAGTAAGGGTGAAAGCAGACAAATTCAGGCTGGTATTTGCAAACAAATATGCAGCCTTGGAACAGTGAGATGATGACGATGACATAGAGGTAATGAATGAAACCGTAACTAGGCTTGCTTCAGAAGTTGCAATTGAGTTGGAGGGAAGGCACCAAGGCAAACAAAAGATAAGCGCTCTCAAATAACAAACGACCTAATAAAGAAACCACAAAGAATGAAAGTGTCCAACTCAACAGATCAGACAGAATTCGCGGAACTCTAAACAGTAATCAACAAGGAGACAATAAGGGATAAGAGATATACGCACTGAAAGATAGGCAGGGGAATATAATCACTAATCTCGGAGATATAGTAAAAGCAGCGGAAGAATTCTGTACTGACCTGTACTGTACCCAAAGCTGCCACGATACCTCCATTCGAAGTAGACATACACAGGTTACAGGCTCCTTCTATACCTATCAATGAAGTTAGAAGGACCTTGCAATACATGAAACGGGGAAAAGGAACAGAAGAAGATGAATTACCGGTCGATTTGATCAAATATGGCGGCGCCATAAGGCTTGGAAAATTATCGTCCCTTAATACGAACTTTCCATCGACTTCAAAGGTCCCAGAGAACTGGAGGAATGCCAACGTTATACTAATCCATAAAAAGGAAGACGTTAAAGAATTAAAAAATTAAAGGCCATATAATATTCTATAAAATGTTCACCAAGATAATCTGCCATAGAATAAGGCAACACTGGAATTTAGTCAACAAAGGGAACAAGCTGGCTTCAGGAAGGGATACTCTACAATGTATCACATCCATGTCATTAATCAGATTATGGAGAAATGCGCAGAGTACAATAAGCCTCTGTATATGGCTTTCATAGATTACGAAAAAGTATTTCATGAAGTACAGAAGCAGTCACAGCGGCATTGCATAATCAAAGAGTAGAGAAGGCTTACGTAAATGTCTTGGAAAGTATCTGCAGAGATTCCACAGCTACCTTAATTCTCCACAAGAAAAGTCGGAAGATACCTATAAAGAAAGGTGTCAGACAAGGAGACACAATCTCTCTAGCGCTATTCGCTGCCTGCTTGGAAGAAGTATTCAAGGTATTAAATTTGGAAGGCTTAGTAGTAAGGATCAACGGCGAATATTGCAGCAACTTTCAATTTGTAGATGACATTGACCTGTTCAACACCACTGGGGACGAGTTGAAACAAATGATTGAGGACTTTAACAAAGAGAGTGTAAGAGTTGGGTTGAAGGTAAATATGCAGGAGACAAATATAATGATCAATAGTTGGGCAAGAGAAGAAGAGTTCAAGACTGCCAGTCAGCTTCTAGATTCTCTGAAGGAGTGCCTTTACCTAGGTCAATTAATCACAGGAGACCCTGATCACGCGAAGGAAATTTGCAGAAGAATAAACATGGGTTGCAGCACATTCTACAGACATTGTCGGACCATGACTGGAAGCTTACCATTATCATTAAAAAGAAAGATGCACAATGAATGCATTATATAAGGGGTGACATATTGCGCAGAAATTTGGAGACTGACAAAGAAGCTCGAAAACAAGTTAAGGACCGTGCAAAGAGCGATGAAATGAAGAACGTTAGGCGTAATGTTAAGATACAGGAAGTTAAGCGGTGTGGAGCAGAAAGCAAACAGGGATAGCCGATATTCTAATCGACATTGACGGAAAGAAATTGAGGTGGGCAGGACATGTAATACGTTGGTTAGATGACCGGTGGACCATTAGGATTACAAACTTGGGACCAAGAGAAGGAAAGCGCCGTCGAGGACGGCAGAAGATTACGTGAGGTAAAAAATAAGAAATTGATAGGCGCGAGCTATAATCTGGTTTGCACAGGACAGGAGTGATTGGTGATCTCAGGGAGAGGCCTTCGTGCTGCAGTGGACATAAAGTAGGATGATGATGATGATGATGATGATGATGATGATTATGATTATGATGATGCAGTGCTATATTTACTATGTCGTTGATATAATGAATATACCGAATGCAGCGAATATTTTGTTATATTCTGATTTTAGCGCGTTTGTTTTTCTAGTCGCAGCATTACCGGTGTATCCGTTCCCTTGAATTTATATAATACTGAACCCATTAATTTGGCTGTAATCAAACAAACTGCCGTTAAAGTAAGTGTGTTGACTTTTGGTCATAAAATAAGGCTGTTACGTCCAAACTCGGAGTCGTGGAACCACCCTCGTTTTGGTAAGAGGCTCCCACGTCACCAGTGCAAAAAAAAAACCATCTGTACAACAACAAGAAAAAAAACGTAATGCACAGGTGGCACCATAAAATTACCTGGGAATCACTAGACAACGTTAAAGGACAGAAATGAAAATATTGAGTCCTGCTAGAATGAAAAATAAAAGTTCCGTGATACCAAATCCATCATTGATAGACAGGACAGAGCTTTTGAAAGCGAGAAGCAGACGAATATAAAAAAACCGCAGAGGCGCCACATATTTGAGACTATAAGTTCTCATATGACATTAGTCCTAGCCCATTTACCTAGCGCGGCAAAAATAGAGGTCACATTGGGATTACGTCAACTCGCCCTTTTCTGCTGCGGGCATGTCGAGTAGAGTAGGTGGCAATATTCTGCATAAGTCACATGTTGGGACACAGAAAACGATGATTGGAATCAATAATACAGCGATGCAACACGACGAAGTGCTTTCCTTTATTGTAATATGAAGGAATTCTGGTTCATATTTTTTAAAACTCACACAAAGGGCACTACACGCTTATAGCTAGCAGAACTGACACACCTTGGTCGTGCAAGTTGACGGAAACCCTTGTAGCTTATTTTCAGGGGAAGTATGGCTCCAATTGATGGACCTGGCGTCACCAACGTTGTCATGGAATTACGACACAGAGATATATTCGCAGACATAGCGCAAATGTAAGGCTACCCATGATGACGTTACTCATAACAAATAAGTTACCAACAGATCTGGGTGCGTTTCTTCCCGCGGCACTGGCGTGTGCCTCGCGTGGCAAGCACTGTGATTACCAGAACGCAGCGAAGCATTACATCGTGAAACCCTGACACATTACTGCCCTCGGTAACAGAACCGAAACTGGTTAACAGAGAGCAAGCGTTTTAGCAAATTATTTAGGGCACTTCGGTATTTTCCTCATCATTTCTAAACATATGAGAGAGTGGACCTTAAATTGACGGAGAAACTGACAAGCCCTATTAAATTTGGTGTCAGTACTCCTTCTAGGACTGCCTAAAATTTGAAGTGCTGACTTAGCAAAAGTGTCACCGGAGACCTCAATTCCACAGTGTATTCAACCATCTGTGGTTTTCAATACACTCCCAATGCTCGCCTCAGATGTGCTTTTCGCAATTCTCTTTCGTCACGATGTGACTGCTGAAGCTGGGAGTTGCACCCATGACTTTGTACTCAGCAGCAGAAAGCCATATAAAATGAGTAAAGGGTCCGTACGACCAATCGATGGACTGCTTCATCGACTCACGTCGATGAAGCAGTCCATCGTGTGAGTGACTCATGTGTGAAATGTGAGTCCTGCACTGTACATCCGATGTGTGTTAACGATCTCCAAATGGTCTATCTTGATCTAGTGCCATCTGCTAGGGCATTCCACAGTTTCGGACAGCGCTTACAATGAAGCTCCTTCGTTTCTTTGGGGCAGTAACATCGTGTGTTCCACCAATGAACGCATGCTCGTAACAGCTCGCCGCGTCGCGTTAAGTTAGAACTAAGGAGTCCTGGTAGCCGCAGTGAAGGTCGCCGTCAGCTGCGTGGATAGGCAGGAGAGCGAATTCAGTAATTCTTTTCGTACTTCTACTGCGAAATAATCGCGCCCATTCGACGCGTCAAAAAAGGCTTCTCGACCTACCTCTGTTGTGCTGGAGGGCGTAAGTAATGATCGCTGCAGGTAATTGATGCGACCGCGGATGGGTTTGGTGCGTCGTGAACCTGCCGCAGCCACTGTAGTCACGACACGGCAGCTTTTTCTCCGAATCTGAGCTGGCGCTTTGGTTCTTCTTCTTCTTTGCAACCTTCTGTACACCAGTCATGTAGGTTCTGCCGACTTCTGCTTATATCACCACGGCTACATTTAGAAAATTCTCTTTTGAAATATTCTGCAAGAAAGTCATTCTAAATTACAGACCTAAACCATTTGCTTTTTGCTTGGGACAATCAATAGTGACACACACATAAATTGGAAGTCACCCTCACAGAATTACAATGCTGTATTCCAGAACTAAATTTTAATTTACACAGGTATGATCTGGTGCTATCCCTTGTATTCCATGTGTCAAAGATCTTGAAAGATTGAAAATTCATTTAACCTGCGTCAATTTGTAACCCAGAGAAAAAAGTACAACGAGATATTGTTCCGAAATTTAGAAATTGCTGTAAACACTGAAAACACCTTTTCCTTTGGCGCATCGACGTTAGATTTTAGCCATGGAAACGTAGGCATCGCCGTATACTAGCTCCTCGGTAACACAAGCAGAGTGCCTGGTTAATTTACCGATTTATTATTTATTATTTTATGATATCCCAATTTAAATTGATTAAAATTTATGACCTCCTAGTTTCCTCTTCTTTTAAAGAACAGACACTTTCCTCCAAAAAAAGGTCTCAGACATTAGTTTTCTTACTTTAATGAATTCTGTAACTTCAACTGTTCCCTAACAAATACTTTTCCCTGAAATGTTCTCCTCCCCAGCCACAGTCGTTTAACCGCGAGTTTCTTGGTCAAGCCCCGTAATGGGTATGAGCGATAATCTCGGAAGCAAACAAGCAAGCGAGGCCATTGCTGTCTTCCAGTACTCGCTGTAGACGACAAGATAGACGGCTAAGTGAACAGCGGCCATCACAAGTCTCGTGCTGATTCTCACGAAGGCGTCAAAGGAGACAGCTTCGCGAAGACAGCATCGAAGTAAAAAAACGATGAAGGCTGCTTTCCTGTTGAAACAAGATGGCGGCTGAGCAGGACACTTGGGAGCATATAATTAGTAAACATAATTAGCATTTTTTACAACAAACAACATGGCTTTCGAAGGCGTCTGTCAACTGTTATGCAATTATTTGAAACAATACACAGTTTTGCAGAAGCCCTTAATTGTCGCGAACAAGTTGATGTCATTGCTCTAGATTTATCAAAGGCATTTGATAGGGTTAGCCATAGCAAGGTCATTGAAAAGCTTTATGGGTATAATGTAAATTCAGAAATTATTAAGTGGATTCAGGCTTACTTACTCAACAGACAACAGGTTGTTGAAATAGATGGCGAGTGCTCCTCTTTCCTTCCTGTATCATCACGTGTACCTCAGGGCTCGGTCTTGGATCCAATTTTCTTCCTACTGTACATTAATGATATCGCAACTGATGTACACCCTATGATTGAAGTGCGGTTGTTTGCCGATGACTGCCTCTTGTTTTACCGCGTTAAAAGTGTTTCTGATCAAGAACGACTAAATGATGCTTTATGTCGAACCTATAACTGGTGTGAAAAAATGGCATATGCAAATCAATTTTAATAAATCTGTTTGCATGACAGTTACGACTAAGAAAACTCCGTTGAAGTTTTCGTACGCTGTAAATAATAATGTAATTAAGCATTCCACAAAGCTCAAATACCTTGGCGTAACAATCACTAGTCACCTCAACTAGAATGAACATGTCGAAAATATGTGTAGATCAGCCCAGCGCAAGGTTGGTATGTTACGGCGTAAATTGAGAGATGCTGCACCAGATAATAAACATAAGGCATACACCACCATTGTTAGACCAAATTTAGAGTATGCTTGTATAATTTGGGACCCTCATCAACAATAGATAACAGATAAATTAAAGCGCATTCAGCGAATGGCGGTTAGGTTTATTTTTTCTGATTACGACAAAACTCACTCGGTAACCTCCATGCTCGCCAGGGCTGGTCTCACTATGTTGGCTGTGCGCAAGAAAATCGCGCGCCTTAAGTTTGTATATCAACTCTATCACAATAAGCTGAACCTGAATTCCAGTTTGTATTTGAAGCCTCCTGGAAGGGTTTCACCCCGAACCAACCACAATTACGCTATAATGCCGTATGTGCCAAAAGTTGATGCCTTTAAGCACTTTTTCATTGTCAGGACAATTGCTGAGTGGAATAACTTGAATTCTTGTGTGTTTCCGAGCAATAACAGGGTTGACTCTTTTGAAGAAAACTTGACTGCGTTATTTGCGTGAACTTTGTGCTCTGTATTCCCACCCTGTAACAGCCAGGCAGGGCTCACAGTATTGGAAATAAATAAATAAATAAATAAATCGACGCTTGACCACGCTTGACCAAACTGGTCAAGCGTGGCATAGCCTCTTTGTGCTTGTCGAATGCGGTGGAAAAGAGTTGTACGCATCTAATGCAAGACAGTGCCGCCTAGCAAGAAAGGAGACTGTCAGCGGCAGGCTATCCAAAGATTTTGATCACTACAGTGGCTGAATCTGTGTACAAGCGTTTGAAAATGTAAAAGAGGGGGGATCGCGAAGTGGGAGACAAAATAAAAAGGAACTTGGTGGTTATGCCTTATGTACATGGAATTTCACATAGATTGAAAAAGGTTGCGGCTAGAAACGACGTCAGTTTGGTTTGTTCTGCGCCTTGTAAGCGTGCAAAACTTTGCATGAAGGTCTCGCAGCACAGTTCGCGAAAGAGTACGTGCAATACCAAGCATGTCGTGAAGCACCGCACATGGGACACATGTGTAGTGTACAGTATTCCGTTGAAATGTTATAGAGTTTAAATAGGGCAAACCTGTCGCTGTGTGAATTATCGCATGCGTGAGAGTGCAAATCTAATACCCACAGGGACAGGAGGCAATCTTCCGTTGCATTCTAAGGAGTGCGGTTGTAACCCTATCTTCAGTGACGTTTCAATCTTGCGGAAGGCTAAGACTCAGCAGGAAAGAGAGCTGATTGAAGTCTATATGATTGAAGTCTGGCCGGCCCGGCGGGTACGTCGCTTCTTGTCACAACGTGGCCGTGCGCCGCCATCACGTGCGCCTCTTCCGAGCAGTTCCTTCTTGCCCTCGACTCCGACATTATAAAAGCAGCTGCCCCCGGATGCCAAGAGAGAAGCTTCGATTTATTCAGTCGAGTAACGTGGTCTCCCGTTTCTCCACTTCGGTCGACCTGACCGGCCGCTCTTTTGCGATGCTAGAATAAACAAGTTGTTCTGTTAGCAGTCGACTCATCCTTTGCCAGGAACTTCGGATGCTTCCAGCTGTACCCCAGGCCGCCAGGCCAACGCTACCCTTGGGGCTTGCGACCCATTTGCAACAACTGGTTGCCAGCGGGGAGATCGCGACAACGGAGGCCAGCAGCGAAGATATGTGGTCGACTGTACGCTGAGCAGCACAACGACCATCCGGGAGCAGTGCAACGAGCTCTGTGTGATGACTGGTTGCCTGCAGCGGAACGACTGCGCTGAATTCTTGGCCGTGATATTTGCTGAGTGCGGGACTTTCTTCTTCTCAGTTTTGCCAGGCTTTTGTTAGTGTCAGAAACAGAGCTGGTAATTCTGGTTGTCCTTGCTGCCGGGTTAGTTTGCGGCGAGACAATAGTAGGCAGTAGAGAAAGCAGCATTCAGAGTAGCCATGGATTGGAAGTGGTTGCGCAAACCGAAATTGCTGGAGCTTGCAAGAGAGTTGGGTGTGGATGTCTCAGACAAACTCAGAAAACCAGAACTGCTAAGGGCTATCCTTGAGTAAGAAGCTGAGGATTACGAGCTGTCGGAATGCATTGAGACCATTTAGGAGATGGAGACGGCAAAAAGAGAAAGACAGGAGCGCGAACGTAAAGAGCAAAAAGAGAAAGAGGAGCGCGACCGTCAACACGCTTTGGAAATGAAGCGTCTCGAGGTAGAAATGGAACGCGCCCGTAATGGATGTCAGGCACACGGTGCAGGAGAACGAGTATCATTCAAAATCAGTGACCTGATGTGGCCGTTTAAGCTTGGAGAAGACATTGGTTTGTTCCTGGCTAACTTTGAGCGAACGCGCGAGAAGCAGGGGTTCTCTCGGGAAACGTGGCCGCAGCGCTTGCTCACTTTGTTACCCGGTGAGGCAGCCGACGTAGTCACTCGCTTGAGCAGAGAAGAGGCAGAGGATTTTGACAAAGTGAAACCGAGTCTGCTAAAAAAGTACAGGCTGTCAGCGGAGGCGTTACGTCGGAAGTTTCGGGAAGGCAGAAGTGAGTCATATACAGAGTTTGCCTACAGGCTTATGTCAAACATGCAGGAGTGGCTCAAAGAAGAGAAAGCGTTTGGTGACCACGAGAAAGTTCTGCAGTGTTTCGGGCTGGAACAGTTTTATAGTCGGTTACCTGAGAACGTGCGGTACTGGGTCTTGGATAGGCCAGACGTTAGTACGGTGGCTAAAGCCGCCGAGCTAGCCGAGGAGTTTGTGACGCGTCGGGCTCGCGGAGCTAAGGACGGTCAAAAGGGTGAATTTGGCTCCAAGTTTGAGAGGCCGAAGTTCACGCCCATGAGAGCAAGGGGGGACACACGTAGTGCGGATGCCAGTGAAAGCAGTCCGACCGAACGTAAGGAGACGGTGGCAGCCGAAGCTGAACGCAGAAAGCGGTTCGAGACGAGGCAAGCGCGCGTGTGTTATACGTGCCAGAACCCGGGTCACTTTTCGGCGCAGTGTCCAGAAACAAAAACAAAAGTCGTGTTTTTGTCATTATGCAGCACCACGGTGTAAGAAGTATACAGGGAGGTGTTGACACTCTCCACTCGCAGCGTGCGAGAGCGCCGCCCGCTCTCGGCCAAAGTATGATCGGGGGTAGCGAGCCAGGAGAGGGGGCGTGGTCACACAGCCGACGAAGAGGGCGCTGTGAAATGCGGTCCCAAATCGTGGCGAGCTGTCATGCGCGTGCTGCACTACCTCGCAGTTTTTGCTGGCGCGGCTGCACTTCCTTGGTGTTTTGGACACGTTTTTTTTATTCTCGTGTTTTATGGCCTTGTGTTTGGCTTTCATCGCCATAGAGGCTCACCTCTGGTGGGTATTGCGTAGACGAAAGTAGCAGCGCTTTTTTTTGGTTGAGACGTGTTTGCAATGGGAAGAAAGTGTTCCGTCCCGAACTGCAATTCGCGCTACCGGACTTGCATGGAGCGTGTGGCCCTTTTCAAAGCTCCGTCCGACAATGTTCATTTGGAGCAGTGGCTTGTGCGATTCCCAGGTCAGACCGGAATTTGACACCTACCGACCATGTATGCGCCAAGCATTTTTCAGAGGACGTGATATACTGGAAATATTACGCGAAGCTCAATGGAAAAGTGCTCCTTAACGCCGAAAAGAAGCCTGTACTCTCTAAAGGCACAGTTCCCACCTTATTTCCAAATTGCCCATAGTACCTCACACGGCCAAACAGACCTCGAAAGCAGCCTTTTAAAAGGGAACCTCCTGGGCGAGCACCCGAGCGAAGTGAGCTGAAAGTCGACGACAAGAGTGCGACGCAGCATCTGCAAGCTTCTTTGCCTGCTGCGACACCTGTGGACTCGGAAATAGCCTTAAAGCCAGCGGCTAAGCGACATCATCTTCAATATGCTGGGAGAAGGAACTTCAATGTGTCTTGATAACAAAAGACATGTTGATCACCCAGAGCACATCTGAGGGCCTTCGAATCACATCAAAATCCACAAAAGAACTTTGCAATGTTCTCCTGCACGATTACAATTTTAAATATGCCTTGACAAGCAAGATAAATAAAGATCCAATTCAACGTTTCTTTGGTAAGGCAAGATTGGCTGGAAGCCAGATTAACCACCCGTTAATGCCTACTTTCATGCAGCTGTACCAGACATTAAACATTTACACCCTCCGCAAGCCTCCTAAATTTGGCAACTGCAGAGTAGTTGAGAGAGAGAAGCCGCTACTAGACATATCTGATTTGAGGGCCCTTATAAACCCGAACAATGTCACATCAGCAAATGACTTCGTAGATGCGGTGAAGCAGAAACTCGACAGCCTTATCTGTGTAGAGGACTGGGAATGTGATGATGTCCGTTAAGAGCCAATTCAACAGTAGCGAGCGGTGCCGCTCTGTGCAGCTGGTGCCCTCGGAGCCGGACATGCCCAACGTGTTTTCGAAGAGACAAAAAACCCTGTGCACTTCAGCTGCTGCCACGCGGCTGCGCTACAGAACTTAGATGCGAAATCGCTGTGCTCCTTCACCCGTTCCCACGGCCTGACACAGGCAACAAGCGACACCACGTCTTGGGAAATGGGCTTTAAATGCTTCGCGATCCGCATGACATCATTAACTGGTGTAGAGCAGATACTTTCGTATCAGTAAAGCATTATGCCTGACACACGCATGTCTTTGGTACATGTAAACCATTTTCTTAGCGCTTTCAGTTATACTCACGCAAATAAACTCGAAAATCGAGCTTGGGCAGTGGAATCACAAGGTGCCAGCCCGCTGATCTGAGCCCGCTGGTCGTGGCACACCTGTCGTCTCGCAGTAGAACTATACGGTGCGCCCCGCCACGGCCGAACATACTATGGACGCGCCGGCGGGCGCAGTGTCAACACCTCAGTATATTCGTTCACCGTGTGCAGCACTAACGAGAACATGAAGCTTCTCGAGCCTTACATGCGAGACCTCCTCGTGAACGGGAAACAGTGCCGAGTGCTTCGTGATTCCGCAGCTACAATGGATGTAGTCCATCCCTCTTATGTAGAACGCGATATGTTCACGGGCGAGTGCGCATGGATGAAGCAAGCCGTGGAAGCTCATAGCGTGTGTCTGCCCGTAGCAAAAGTGCTTATTGAAGGACCTTTCGAAGCACTTGAGACGGAGGCCGCAGTGTCATCTACGCTGCCCCCCCCCCCAGTACCCGTACCTATTTTCGAACAGGTCCGATCACCTCCTGCGCGAGAAGGGACTTTTGTTTGGTGAGGCTAGCGTTCAGGCCTTAACCAGATCGAGAGTTCGGGAGCTCGCTGCAAAGGTGGTAGTTGCGGGGCCGACGTTGTCGAACAATGAGAAAGGGTCGAAGGCTCAGCAAGCTGATATTAAGAGAACGTCCGAACTCAATAAAATTGAGCCTGTAGCGTTAAAGGCACCAGATACTGGAGAGGAAATGCCCGACACGGGAAAGTTAGAAGAGCTATCTGCAGATTTTCTCATCGCGCCTACGTCAGATCGACTTATTAGGTTGCTAAAAACGAGCCTGTCGGCTTTGATAGCCGAGCAAAAAAAGGATGGCAGCCTAGAAAACATGCGCTGCAATGTCAAGGAAGGTATCGCCAAGAAAAATGCTCTTTTTGTAGAAAGAAGTGGGGTCCTGTACCGGAAGTATCTAGACCGCAGGGGAGTGGAGTTCGATCAGCTGATCGTGCCTCAGTGCTACCGTCAAGATCCGTTGCGCTTGTCGCATGGGGGCTCGTGGTCCGGACACCTAGCAGTTAAGAAGAGTAAGGACCGTCTCTTGCAAGAGTACTATTGGCCAAGGTGTTTTCGTGACGCAGAACACTTTGTGAGGACATGTGACACCTGTCAGCGGGTGGGCAAACCAGAGGACAAATCGAGGGTGCCGTTAAAGTTGGTACCTATCATTACGGAGCCTTTTAGACGGCTCGTTATTTTTACAGTGGGACCTCTGCCGGTAACAACCAAGGGGTACAGACACATTTTGACTGTGATCTGCTCAGCGACATTGTTCCCTGAAGCAGTGCCGCTTAAAGAACTCAGCTCAGTTAAAATAGTTAATGCACTACTGTCCATATTTGCGCGAGTTGGTTTTCCTGCGGAAATCCAATCAGATCAGGGCACAGTGTTTACTAGCGCGTTGACGACAGCCTTTCTCGAAAGATGCGGGGTAAAGCTGTTACACAGCTCAGTGTACCACCCCCAGTCGAATTCCGTTTAGAAGCTCCACTCCGTCATGAAGCGCGTGCTGAGAGCATTGTGTTTTGAACATCAAACTGACTGGGAGCTGTGTCTGCCTGGGGTGATGTTTGCATTACGGACCGCGCCGCATGCGGCTACGGGGTTTTCGCCAGTTGAGCTTGTGTATGGTCGCTCGCTGCGGTCTCCACTTCGCATGCTTCGAGAATCGTGGGAAGGCAGGGGCGACGACCCAGTCGTGGTGGGTTACGTGCTTAGGCTCCTCGAACGCTTAAAAAGAGCACAGGAGTTGTCAGGTGAAGTAATGGCAAAGGCCCAGCAGAGGGCCAAGGTTTATTATGATCGGACAGCCAGGGCCCGTCGTTTTGAGGTAGGCGATGAGGTAATGATATTGCGCACATCGCTAAAAAACAAACTCGACGTGGAGTGGGAGGGTTCAGCACGGGTAGTTCAAAACCTGTCGGACATTAACTACGTGGTGAGTCTGCCAGGAAAACGGAAAGCTCAGCAAGTTTACCACTGTAACCTGCTCAAACCCTATAGACAAAGGGAAGCAGTTGTGTGTATGATGGTAAACGTTCCCGAAGAGCTTTCGGTCGAGCTTCCGGGACTAGGCTCAGTGACGAACAGGGAAGACACCGATCAAGTCATTAGTGACTTAATCAGTAAAGCACCACTGTCGCCGGAGCAGAAAACCGAACTACACCAGCTCTTACAAGAGTTTCAAGGTCAGTTCTCTGAGAGGCCTGGTAGGACTTCTGTCCTTACTCATGAAATATAACTTACTTCCCCTGAGCCAGTACGATCCAAGGTGTATCGGGTGCCAACCCGCCAGCGCGATATTATGGAGGCTAAGGTAAAGAAAATGCTACAGCTTGGTATTATTGAGGCGGGAGAGACTGATTATACCTCCCCTTTGATTTTAGTTGAGGTACCGGGCAAGGAACCTCGGCCTTGCGTCGACTACTGCAGGCTTAAATCCATCATCATCATCATCATCATCATCTTCATCATCAGCCTAGTTACGCCCACTGCAGGGCAAAGGCCTCTCCCATACTTCTCCAACTACCCCGGTCATATACTAATTGTGGCCATGTTGTCCCTGCATACGCCTTACTGTAATCCGCCCACCTAACTTTCTGCCGCCCCCTGCTACGCTTCCCTTCCCTTGGAATCCAGTCCGTAACCCTTAGTGACCATCGGTTATCTTCCCTCCTCATTACATGTCCGGCCCATGCCCATTTCTTTTTCTTGACTTCAACTAAGATGTCGTTTACCAGCGTTTGTTGCCTCACCCAATCTGCTCTTTTCTCATCCCTTAACGTTACACCCATCATTCTTCTTTCCATAGCTCGCTACGTCGTCCTCAATTTCAGCAGAACCCTTTTCGTGAGCCTCCAGGTTTCTGCCCCATATGTGAGAACTGGTAACACACAGCTGTTATACACTTTCCTTTTGAGGGATAGTGGCAACCTGCTGTTCATGATTTGAGAATGCCTGCCAAAGGCACCCCAGCCCATTCTTATTCTTCTGGTTATTTCAGTCTCATGATCCGGACCCGTGGTCACTACCTGTCCTAAGTAGATGTATTCCCTTACCACCTCCAGTGTTTCGCTACCTATCGTAAACTGCTGTTCTCTTCCGAGACTGTTAAACATTACTTTAGTTTTCTGCAGATTAATTTTCAGACCCACCCTTCTGCTATGCCTCTCCAGGTCAGTGAGCATGCATTGCAGTTGGTCTCCTGAGTTACTAAGCAAGGCAATATCATCAGCTAATCGGAAGTTGCTAAGGTACTCTCCATCAACTTTTATCCGCCATTCTTCCCACTCTAGGTCTCTGAATACCTCCTGTAAACATGCGGTGAATAGCATTGGAGAGATCGTATCTCCCTGTCTGACGCCTTTCTTTATTGGGATTTTGTTGCTTTCTTTGTGGAGGACTACGGTGGCTCTCGAGCCGCAATAGATATCTTCCAATATTTTTACATATGGCTGATTTACACCCTGATTCCGTAATGCCTCTATGACTGCTGAGGTTTCGACAGAATGAAACGCTTTCTCGTAATCAATGAAAGCTATATATAAGGGTTGGTTATATTCTGCAAATTTTTCTATCACCTGATTGATAGTGTGAATATGGTCTATTGTTGAGCAGCCTTTACGGAATCCTGCCTGGTCCTTTAGTTGACAGAAGTCTAAGGTGTTCCTGATTCTATTTGCGATTACCTTAGTAAATACTTTGTAGGCAACGGACAGTAAGCTGATCGGTCTATAATTTTTCAAGTCTTTGGCGTCCCCTTTCTTATGAATTAGGATTATGTTAGCGTTCTTCCAAGATTCCGGTACACTCGAGGTTATGAGGCATTGCGTATACAGGGTGCCCAGTTTCTCTAGAACAATCTGACCACCATCCTTCAACAAATCTGCTGTTACCTGATCCTCCCCAGCTGCCTTCCCCCTTTGCATAGCTCGTAAGGCTTTCTTTACTTCTTCTGGTGTTACCTGCGGGATTTCGAATTCCTCTAGGCTATTCTCTCTTCCACGATCGTCACGGGTGCTACTGGTACTATATAAATCTCTGTAGAACTCCTCAGCCACTTGAACTATCTCATCCATAGTGACACGTGTACTTATCTTTATCGGGCAACCACGTTTCGCCGCTTAACAACTGTAATCGCAGAGCGAGGGACGCGCCTGCATGTATCCGACGTTTCTGGAAAGTTATCGACGCTTCTATCCGCGTGTCTGTTGTCGCCGAACCTTGTGTTATCAGATTTCATCGCGTGACACGAATGGTGTAGAACTTTGTGGAAGACACGCGGGTCCCATCAGTTAATCTGGAACATTCGACGACTGATCTATAAAAGCCGACGCGCTTGACCCGCTGAGCAGATTTCCGACGATCGCCGACCGTGTTCGCCGCTATCGTTGTGCTATAAGTGTAGCCTGTTTTTGTGGGCACAGGTTCGCCCAATAAAAGCTAGTTTTGTATTCCACCGTATTCTTGCTTTCTTCACCGTCACTACCCCGTGACACTGGTGGAGGTGCTTTTCGTTCATGTACCGGACGCCCCCGACAAGCCGTGATCCAAGCCCGGAGCACAAAGAGAACACCAACGTAGTCCCGGAGCATCGAGCAAGCCGCCGTCTTCAACAGCTGCCCCCGGAGCACGGACTTCTACCTGAGAAGGCCAAGAAGATTGTGGACAAGGCAACCCCAATGGCAGCCCCAGCGTCCCCCATCGTGCTGCAGCAGCCCAGGGAACCTCCGACGTTCCGCGGATCAACATTCGAGGATCCGGAAACCTGGCTCGAAACGTATGAGAGGGTCGCTAAGTTTAACAGTTGGGACAGCGACGACAAGCTGCGGCATGCCTATTTCGCATTGGAAGACGCCGCCAGGACGTGGTTCGAGAATCGGGAAGCCACCTTAACGACGTGGGACCTTTTCCGAAGCGGCTTCTTGCACACGTTTACAAGCGTCGTGCGAAAAGAGCGCGCCCAAGCTCTACTAGAAACCAGAGTGCAGCTGCCAAACGAGACGATCGCAATCTTCACGGAGGAGATGGCCCGTCTTTTCCGGCACGCCGACCCGGAAATGTCGGAGGAGAAAAAAGTTCGCTTCCTGATACGCGGCGTCAAGCAAGACCTTTTCGCCGGACTTATTCGTAACCCACCGAAGACTGTGGCTGAGTTTTCTGGAGAGGCATCGACGATCGAGAAAACTCTGGAGATGCGCACCCGGCAATATAACCGCCAGGGGCACACGCCGCAGTATGCCATCCAAGGACTAGGTTCGGACGACCTTCAAGAGACCATCAGGGCCATTGTGCGCGAAGAACTGCGCAAGGTCCTGCCGTCGTCGCAGCCTCAAGTGGCCTCGATCGCTGACATCGTCAAAGATGAGGTTCAGCGGTCGCTTGGAGTTCCGGAGGTGCAACCTCAATTACCGCAACCCCAGCCAGAAGCGATGACCTACGCCGCCGTCGCACGCCGTCAAGGACCCCCTCCGCGACCGCGCCAGGGCCCTGTCACGCCGCAGTTCCGTCGTCCGCCGCCGCCACCGCCAGCACGACCACCCGTCGCCCAGCACACCTACGCGAGGAAGACGGACATTTGGCGCGCTCCTGACCACCGCCCGCTCTGCTACCACTGCGGAGAAGCGGGTCATGTCTACCGACGATGTCCCTACCGGGAGATGGGACTGCGAGGGTTCGCCGTGAATGCGCCGCGTCCACGGCTTGGCGAGCGCCCACGTGACATCGCCGATTACCTCGCCGCTACTCAGTGGAGCCCTCGACGGCCGTCCCGTTCGCCGTCACCAGGCCGCTACCTTTCGCCGCAGCGCCGACCATACACCGGCCCAGCCCGGGGCCGCTCTGCGAGCCCATATCCGGAAAACTAAAAGCAGCAACCGATGGAGCTGCGGTTGCTGTTCGTCGAACTGACGAAGATCCTCCGCCGCCGACGAAGACGACGAAGAAACCATCTCGACGACCTAATGACGACACGCCGCCGTTCCGGCGAAGTCAGGAAGCCAAGACTACACCGACGAAAGACGGCTTGACGACGCGACGTTCCAGCTTCAGTTCAACACGACGCAGCCGCGATCCGACGCCGAGACCTAACTGTAACGCCAGACAAAGAACCACCGACCTCGACGTGCTTCTCGACGGCCACGCAGTCACCGCCTTAGTAGACACAGGAGCCGATTACTCCGTCATGAGTGGATCCATCGCCACCCAGTTGAGGAAAGTTAAGACTGCATGGGAAGGCCCTCAAATACGCAACGCTGGAGGACACCTGATTACGCCGACTGGGATCTGCACGGCAAGAATTACCGTTCATGACCGGACTTACCCTGCCACATTCGTTGTCCTCCAACAGTGTTCACGAGACGTCATTCTCGGTATGGACTTCCTGAGCCAACATGACGCAGTCATCGACCTGAAGTCGAAGTCGATAACGCTGTCACAAGATCAAGCGATACCGCCGGAGAGCTGTCGTAGTCACCACGCCTTGAGTGTGCTAGAAGATCAAGTGAGCATCCCGCCGCGCGCCAGCATTATCATTTCCGTCGACACTGAAACGCCCGCTGACATAGAAGGCGTCATCGAGGGCGACCAACATCTACTGCTCGACCGTGAAATTTGCGTCGCAAGAGGGATCGCTCGACTCCAAGGAGGGCAGGTGGAAGTTATGCTCAGCAACTTCAGCCAAGAGTTCAAGCACATCAACAAGGGCACGACAATCGCATACATCGAGGAAATTGTGGAAACCAGCAATGCCTTTGTCCTCTCGGATTCAGCCGCATCTACCCCGATGAGCATTGTCCCCGAACCAGACTTCGACCTGAATCCAAGTCTTCCTATGAGTAAGCAGCAACAGATCAGAAGTCTTCTCCGACGATACAAAGACTGCTTTTCGACGTCATCGAGGATTCGACAAACACCCGTTGCAAAGCATCGCATAATAACCGAAGAGAGCGCTCGACCACTCCGCCAGAGCCCTTACCGAGTTTCGACGCGAGAACGTGAAGCTATTAGGCAACAAGTCGACGAAATGCTGCACGACGACATCATCCAGCCGTCGAAAAGCCCGTGGGCCTCTCCTGTAGTCCTGGTAAAGAAAAAGGACGGAACCCTACGCTTCTGCGTCGACTATCGTCGACTGAACAAGATCACGAAGAAGGATGTGTACCCCCTTCCACGGATAGACGACGCATTGGATCGGCTCTGCAACGCTAAATACTTCTCATCGATGGACCTCAAGTCTGGCTACTGGCAAATAGAAGTCGACGAGAAAGATCGCGAAAAGACTGCCTTCATCACGCCAGACGGCCTCTACGAGTTCAAGGTCATGCCATTCGGACTGTGCTCGGCGCCTGCAACGTTTCAGCGCGTCATGGACACGGTGTTAGCCGGACTGAAGTGGCAGACGTGCCTTGTTTACCTGGATGACGTCGTTGTCTTCGCCGGAAATTTCGACGATCACCTTAGGCGGCTTGCGACAGTGTTAGAAGCCATCAAGTCATCAGGACTCACTCTGAAGCCGGAAAAGTGCCTCTTCGCTTACGATGAGCTTTTATTCCTAGGCCACGTGATCAGCAAATCAGGAGTACGCCCCGACCCACAGAAGACAGCTGCCATCGCAAAGTTCCCGCAGCCAACCGACAAGAAGACAGTGCGCAGATTCCTTGGCATGTGTGCCTACTATAGGCGCTTTGTCAAGGACTTCTCACGCATCGCGGAGCCGCTAACACATCTAACCAAATGTGATGTCGCGTTCAAGTGGGAAACGCCGCAGGCCAAGGCATTTCAAGAACTCAAACGACGGATGCAGTCGCCGCCGGTACTTGCACACTTTGACGAGGACGCCGATACCGAAATCCACACTGACGCCAGTAGCCTAGGCCTCGGTGTCGTCCTAGTCCAGAGGAAAGAAGGACTTGAAAGGGTGATATCGTATGCTAGCCGGTCGCTGTCAAAAGCGGAAAGCAACTATTCTACGACTGAAAAGGAATGCCTCGCCATCATTTGGGCTATAGCTAAATTCCGCCCTTACCTCTATGGCACGCCATTCAAAGTCGTTAGTGACCATCATGCATTGTGTTGGCTAGCTAACTTAAAGGACCCTTCAGGACGGCTGGCGTGGTGGAGCCTCAGACTACAAGAATATGACGTCACGGTAATATACAAGTCCGGAAGAAAACACTCCGACGCCGACTGTTTATCGCGCGCCCCCATCTATCCCCCGCCGCAAGACGACGAGGACGACGACGCCTTCCTTGGGATAATAAGCGCGGAAGACTTCACTAAACAGCAACGAGCAGACCCGGAGCTAAAAGGTCTCGTCGAGTATCTGGAAGGGAACACCGACGTTGTCCCTAGGGCATTTAAGCGCGGGTTGCCGTCATTCACGCTACAAAACAACCTGCTCGTGAAGAAGAACTTCTCACCAGTCCGCGCCAGCTACCTTCTTGTTGTACCGTCAGCGCTGCGTCCAGAAATACTGCACGCCCTACACGACGATCCAACCGCTGGGCACCTCGGATTCTCCCGGACGCTGTCGAGAATACAGGAAAGGTATTACTGGCCGTGTCTGACCGCCGGCGTCGCCCGTTACGTCAAGACATGCCTAGACTGTCAACGACGCAAGACACCACCGACAAGGCCAGCAGGATTACTACAGCCGATCGAACCTCCTCGCCGACCATTCCAGCAGATTGGGATGGATTTGTTGGGGCCGTGTCCGATATCAACATCCGGGAATAAGTGGATCGTCGTGGCGACGGACTATCTCACCCGCTTTGCTGAAACTAAAGCTCTACCAAAAGGCAGCGCAGCCGAAGTGGCGAAATTTTTCGTCGAGAACATCCTGCTGCGACATGGTGCCCCAGAAGTCCTCATCACCGACAGAGGAACGGCTTTTACAGAAGAGCTCGTCCAAGCCATTCTGCAGTACAGCCGGACAAGCCACAGGAGGACAACTGCCTACCATCCGCAGACGAATGGTCTCACGGAGCGCCTGAACAAGACCCTCGCCGACATGCTAGCAATGTACGTCGACGTCGAACACAAGACGTGGGACGCGGTCCTGCCGTACGTAACCTTTGCGTACAACACGGCGGTGCAAGAAACAACACAGATCACGCCATTTAAGCTGGTTTACGGCAGGAACCCGACGACGACGCTCGACGCCATGCTGCCCCACGTCACTGACGAAGAGAATGTTGACGTCGCTAGCTATCTCCAGCGCGCCGAAGAAGCCCGACAGCTCGCCCGCCTACGGATCAAGACCCAGCAGCGTGCAGACAGCCGACACTACAACCTCCGACGACGCTTCGTCGAGTACAAGCCCGGTGACCGTGTTTGGGTATGGACCCCGATACGCCGGCGAGGACTCAGTGAGAAGCTGCTGCGACTCTATTTCGGACCCTACAAGGTCATCCGACGTATTGGCGCACTAGACTATGAGGTCGTGCCAGACGGCATTTCGCACTCACAGCGGCGCCGCGCACGATCTGAAGTGGTCCACGTGGTGCGCCCTAAACCATTTTACGGACGCTGATGAACTTCCTTAGTTTGTTGTTTTCTTTGCTACGAGTGCTTTTCTTTGTAACTTTCGTTTGTTTGCAGCATCGGGTCGATGCTTTTTAAGAGGGGGGTAATGACACGTGTACTTATCTTTATCGGGCAACCACGTTTCGCCGCTTAACAACTGTAATCGCAGAGCGAGGGACGCGCCTGCATGTATCCGACGTTTCTGGAAAGTTATCGACGCTTCTATCCGCGTGTCTGTTGTCGCCGAACCTTGTGTTATCAGATTTCATCGCGTGACACGAATGGTGTAGAACTTTGTGGAAGACACGCGGGTCCCATCAGTTAATCTGGAACATTTGACGACTGATCTATAAAAGCCGACGCGCTTGACCCGCTGATCAGATTTCCGACGATCGCCGACCGTGTTCGCCGCTATCGTTGTGCTATAAGTGTAGCCTGTTTTTGTGGGCACAGGTTCGCCCAATAAAAGCTAGTTTTATATTCCACCGTATTCTTGCTTTCTTCACCGTCACTACCCCGTGACAATACCAGTAACTATATTGCCGGCTTTGTCTCTCAATGCACACATCTTTTTCTTGCCTATTCCTAGTTTCTTCTTCACTGTTTTTAGGCTTCCTCCGTTCCTGAGAGCCTGTTGAATTCTATCCATATTATAGTTCCTGATGTCCGCTGTCTTACGCTTGTTGATTAACTTAGAAAGTTCTGCCAGTTCTATTCTAGCTGTAGGGTTAGAGGCTTTCATACATTGGCGTTTCTTGATCAGATCTTTTGTCTCCTGCGATAGCTTACTGGCTTCCTGTGTAACGGCGTTACCACCGACTTCTATTGCGCACTCCTTAATGATTCCCATGAGATTGTCGTTCATTGCTTCAACACTAAGGCCCTCTTCCTGAGTTAAAGCCGAATACCTGTTCTGTAGCTTGATCCGGAATTCCTCTAGTTTCCCTCTTACAGCTAACTTATTGATTGACTTCTTGTGTGCCAGTTTCTTCCGTTCCCTCCTCAAGTCTAGGCTAATTCGAGTTCTTACCATCCTATGGTCACTGCAGCGTACCTTGCCGAGCACGTCTACATCTTGTATGATGCCAGGGTTCGCGCAGAGTATGAAGTCGATTTCATTTCTAGTCTCACCATTCGTGCTCCTCCATGTCCACTTTCGACTAACCCGCTTGCAGAAAAAGGTATTCATTATCCGCATATTATTCTGTTCTGCAAACTCTACTAATAACTCTCCTCTACTATTCCTAGAGCCTATGCCATGTTCCCCCACTGCCTTGTCTCCAGCCTGCTTCTTGCCTACCTTGGCATTGAAGTCGCCCATCAGTATAGTGTATTTTGTCTTGACTTTACCCATCGCCGATTCCACGTCTTCATAGAATCTTTCGACTTCCTGGTCATCATGACTGCATGTAGGGGCATAGACCTGTACCACCTTCAATTTGTACCTCTTATTAAGTTTCACAAAAGGAACTATGCTATAGAATTCCTGTATGTTACCAGCTATTTCCTTATTAATCAGGAATCCGACTCCTAGTTCTCGTCTCTCCGCTAAGCCCCGGAAGCACAGTACGTGCCCACTTTTTAGCACTGTATATGCTTCTTTTGTCCTCCTATAACCTCACTGAGCCCTATTATATCCCATTTACTACCCTCTAATTCCTCCAATAACACTGCTAGACTCACCTCACTAGATAACGTTCTAACGTTAAACGTTGCCAGGTTCAGATTCCAATGACGGCCTGTCCGGAGCCAGGTATTCTTAGCACCCTCTGCAGCGTCACAGATCTGACCGCCGCCGTGGTCAGTTGTTTCGCGGCTGCTTGGGACTGAGGGCGGGGGTTTGATTGGTGTATTCATATGGGAGGTTGTGGCCAAGTACTGCACCAGGGTGGCCAATCCTGCTCTGGTGAGCGAGTGCGTTACCGGTTCTGGTCGCCGGGATCAGGCCGCACTCCAGGCCTGTTTGTGCATTTTTCTCAACACGCGGTTTTTATTTTTTTTATTTTCCGGTGGAGAATTGTGCGGCACCGCGATTTGAACCCCGGTCCTCTTGCACGGGAGACGGATACTCTACCGTCCCCGCAGTAGTGAAATTAAAAAAAATTAAATTATGGGGTTGTACGTAACAAAACCACTTTCTGATTATGAGGCACGCCGTAGTGGGGCACCCCGGAAATTTCGACCACCTGGGGTTCTTTAACGTGCACCTAATTCTAAGTACACGGGTGTTTTCGCATTTCGCCCCCATCGAAATGCGGCCGCCGTGGCCGGGATCCGATCTCGCGCCCTCGGGCTCAGCAGTCTAACACCATAGCCACTGAGCAACCACGGCGGGTACCGCAGGAGTTGTACGCCTCATTGAACCTACAGTGGTGCCCTATTTGATCAGTCAAGGTTGACCAATCTGAGCTCGGTTATACCGCACGGGTGGCACTCGGCTAGAGAAGCTGGTATTTATGACTTGCCCATGTGTCGCCATACCTAATTGAGGTTGTATATAGTTTTTTTTTCTTTTTTTAGGAGGGTTCCCGTACAGTCATTACAGTCATAAAATAAAGGGAATGACATTAAAAAGAAAGAAAAAAAAAGAAAAAAGGGAAAAAAAAGAAACATGACAGGTGATTTGAACTCATGACCCTTGGATGTTGCCCGGAAAGATAGCTCAGTCGGTTGGTTCGTCAGGCCTCAGGTTACTTTCAAGCGCCATAGCTCCTGCTCCGAGCCTCATACTTACGTGGAAAGGGACTGGTGGTGTCCGCGACAGTCGAGCTTCGTTAACAAACGATAGCACAGCAATCAGCATTCGAATATAATAATAACCCTAATAATAATTGTAAATATTCATCTCATCTATGAGATGTAATGCGCGCGCTGTTGCTTTGTCTCTGCGTGTAGTAGTTAAGAGAGCCAGTGTAAGGGCGGACAAATGAAGGAAAGGAAAGCAAAATTGCAGCGCCGTGGTTTTAAAGCACACCCGTGGTAGAGAAACGGAAGGCGATATAAGCGTGCGTGGCTATGATACGCACAAGGCAAACTGCCTTAATATATTTAGACTTGAGGGGAAAGCTTCGTTAACAAACTATAACACGCAATCAGCACTTGAATACGACGAGAGAAATTATTGAGACATGGAAAATTCCCTTGAAATAAATATGGTTTGCGAGACAAATGCTTGTAAGTATTGAACCTCTTAAAAGACGAACCTCTTAAAACCTCTTAAATTCCATCACTGAGGATCAAATTTATCCGATCCTTAACATCGATGAGCGCCTTGGGAAAGCTAGTAGCGCTCAGTTTATTTCCACCCTAGACCTTGTCAGGGGTTATTGGCAGGTTCCACTTACAGAAGAGGCTAGTAGGTATGCGGCGTTCATTTCGCCAATGGGAACATTCCGTCCTAAAGTTTTGAGTTTTGGTTTGAAGAACGCGCCATACTGCTTTTCAAGCCTCATGGACAAAGTGTTGCGGGTACAGGAAGAATTCGCATTACCGTATTCAGACGACGTAGCGATATTCTCCGAATCCTGGTCTGAGCATATGGCACACTAGCGGGCAGTGCTAACCTGCCTGCGTGAAGCGCGCTTGACAGTCAAGGCTCCCAAGTGCCAGTTAGCACAGGCCGAGGTTGTCTACCTCGGTCGAGTGATTGGACGGGGTCGTCGCCGCCCCTCTGAAATAAAGGTGGCCGCTGTGCGATACTTCCCGCAACCGTGCACGAAGACCGATATTCGGTCGTTCTTAGGTGTCGCCGGCTACTATCAGAGGCACATCCCCAGGTACTCTGATATCGCGGCTCCCCTAACGGATGCT
The DNA here is from genome assembly GCF_038994185.2 of Dermacentor albipictus. Lineage (NCBI taxonomy): Eukaryota > Metazoa > Arthropoda > Arachnida > Ixodida > Ixodidae > Dermacentor > Dermacentor albipictus. Next base: position 125,595,548 of record NC_091826.1, read on the forward strand.
CTAAGAAAAACAGAGCCCCAAACAGTCGTCTGGGACGAGACAAGGGAAAAAGCTTTTAGCGCCCTAAAGAGCGCCCTAACAAGCCAGCCTGTGCTACGATCGCCAGACTACACCAAAGGGTTCGTTGTTCAGTGCGATGCTAGTGAGCGAGGCATGGGCGTTGTACTGTGCCAACGGGAAAATGGAGAAGTGGAACACCCCGTCCTGTATGCTAGCCGTAAGCTGACCAGTCGTGAGAAGGCGTACAGCCCCACCGAGAAAGAGTGTGCGTGTCTCGTGTGGGCCGTTCAGAAATTGTCATGCTACCTAGCCGGCTCGAGGTTTATCATTCAGACGGATCACTGCCCTCTCCAATAGCTGCAGACCATCTCTTCCGAAAGTGCCGCCTCCTGCGCTGGAGCCTCGCTTTGCAACAATATTCCTTTGAGGTGCGTTACAAAAAGGCGAGTCTCAACGGTAACGCCGATGACTTAAGTCGAAGCCCCTAACGTAAGAATCAGCCTCAAAGTTGTTTGTTACTGATGTTTTTCTTCCTGAGGCAGTTTTTTCACATATCGCTTTTGTTTAGTGTTTCAAGGTCATGACGTGCTTTCTAGTGCAATTTTCCAATTTGTGAACGCATTCTGAGTGCTGCTAGACTACTGTAAGGAACTAGGCAGTAGTATAAAAGGGGAAAGAGCCTGGCATGGCTTAGTGAGGGTTGTGTCGTGCTTGCTGGCTGAGCGGTTCAGTAGCGGCGTAGCTCTAACGCTTGCTGGGAACGAGAAAAAAAATGGCAACTCTCCCGAAGTCAATTTGCAGTGTCCTGTGGGAACCTGAACGTGAGAACGAGGCCTTGTCTGTGCACTGCGCTCAAGAAACGCTGAGGGACGACCGACTTCGGTTATGAGCATCATAGAGCGACATCCCTCCGGACAGCGGATGCAGTCCCCTGACCATCCGGATCTCCTTCTCCCGGCGGGGTTGTCTGTTACGTTTCGCCTCTGACGTGCGGTGTAGCCGGCGCGGATGCAACGGACGCCGGGGCTTCGTTCACAGAGGCGGACATTTTGGCCAGTTCCGCGCTGTCCCAACGCCTCCTGCTAAGCGCGTCCAGGCGTGTTTCAATGCAACGTGTCTTCGTGTGTGTGTGTGTGCGTGTGTGCGTGCGTGCGTGTGTGTGTGTGTGTGTGTGTGTGTGTGTGTGTGTGTGTGTGTGTGTGTGTGTGTGTGTGTGTGTGTTTGTGTTGGTGCCCACGCTTGTCAAAGCGCGGCAGCCGGGGAGAGGAGCTCCCCAACTGTGAAGCGAGGCCGTCTGACAAGCGCCGGCCCGACGGATACGTCGCTTCTTGCCCTCGACTCCGAGAGTATGAAAGCAGCTGCCCCCGGACGCCAAGAGAGAAGCTTCGATTTATTCAGTCGAGTAACGTGGTCTCCCGTTTCTCCACTTCGGTCGACCTGACCGGCCGCTCTTTTACGATGCTAGAATAAACAAGTTGTTCTGTTAGCAGTCGACTCATCCTTTGCCAGGACCTTCGAATGCTTCCAGCTGTGCCCCAGGCCGCCAGGCCAACGCTACCCTTGGAGCTTGCAACCCATTTGCAGCAGTGCCCAAATCAGTTCCTGATTAGGAGGCACGCCGTATTGGGGGACTCCGGAAATTTAGACCACCTGGGGTTCTTACACGTGCACCTAAATCTAAGCACGTGGCTGTTTGCGCATTTTGCACCCATCAAAATGCGGCCACCGTGGCCGGGATTCGATCCCGCGACCTCGTGCTTAGCAGCACAACACTATAGCCACTAAGCAACCATGGCAGGTAAAGTAAAATGCTTAAGGCGAAGGCAAAGCCAACATTAGGTAGAGCTCACAGGCACTGTAATAGACGCAGGTCATCTGTAAGCGTCATTAAAGATCCGGTGATTTTCTAATGGTTATCAGAATAAACACAGCTTTTTGGAATACCCTGGAACCATGCGAAAACACTGGTCGGGAATGGACAACGCTAATGCTGCAAGATTTTCGTGCTTTTCCCGCGTATCTTCATAATGTACCAACAATTTTACTCTCCAGCTCTTCTGCAGTTTTTATTAGGCTTCCGGGTTGATGCTGGTAGAGGTCATGCGCCCAGAATATTTGCCTCTATGAAGGCTCGACAATCGTCTTGGCTAATTGCGGTCCGAACAGGCTTGACGTTGGACGTCAAAATGGTTGCTATAGCAGAAGGGGTGCTCAATGGTTTCACACTGCTACCACCGACGCTTATATAGAAAAGTCAGCCATTCCATCAAGGAAGAAGTATGAATTCGTGAAGGCTGCACCCAGTCGCAGGCGGCACAGCAATGTGCTGTCTCAGTGGGAGACTTTTCATGGTGATAGCGCCATTGCAGTGGTGCATCAAGCATGCACAAGACGACGATTAGAATACTCCAGAGTTTTTCAAACAGCGTGCCGTATCCAGCAATTGGGTGAAGCATAGGTGCAGGTCTAGCTGCCCCTATGAAATTGAACGGCATTAAATTTCATAGGCTTTGAACGGCTGCTTAAGAATCGCAGAACACTCCCGATTCACACTCCCGAGTTGCTGAGTGACAATAGTTATCAAAAATGTAGCTTGAGGTCCCGTCACTGGCAAGCAAGCAAGATGGTGGATCCATGCGCAGCAAAGATTACAAGGTGTCTCTAACGGCCTCACTGAGGCAGCCGCTGCGCCCCGCATGGGACAACCTCTCTAGAGGCTCGACGTTTCACATATATACAATATTTACGAGGGCTGGCATAGCGCAAGCTTGCTCAGCCAAGCAAATCCAATATGCCGCGATTTAGGAGGTATCGCCAGCGGGACTGGCCAACAAAATAAAATTTCAGTTTTAACATCTTGTCCACATTTCTTCCCTGAAACTTTTTCGTGCTTTTCAATATTGCAACGTCTTCCAATATAGAAATCTGCGTAAATTAGGTGGGCACGAACACAAACCATTTTCGAGTAAACTATTTTCCTGAAATTCGCTGGTATAGATGAAATAAAACTTTTAATTCTCCTTAATATAAGGCATTATGAAACCCAATCCACAGGTTCAAACCGTAATATGTGTGTTCTGGAGCTGAATCTGAAGCCCATCGAAAAACTAACCTCTCGACGCCCCATTTGAGCTTGCGTCCCGTTTCTAAAGTCAGAATCCAACTTTTTCCATGGCCCTTTGCTGAAATATATATGTTGACAAGGTTGGCTCTGCCCATCTAGAATTTCCACACTTAGGCGGCCACCTCTTTCGCATACACCCCAAAGTACATCTGTTTGGATGTGAAGCTGTTCAGAAATATAGACCTAAGATAATACATGATTCAGTGTAATGCTATAGGGAAAAAAATTTTTTTTCAATGTGTTGCTGATTCACAGTTATATAACAACAGTTACAGTTATATAGCAACTGCCCATAAAGTAGGAGAATTCGCAATCTTTTAAGTTGGATGTTACAATACTAAGCGTTATAAGCGTGGTCAAGAATATGAATGCCACATCATCCGGGAAAGAACAACCTCGTAACATTTACGTAAAAAATGTATTGGGTGGTCTTCTCAATATAGTTCATTTCATTTAAGTTAAATATAAGAAGAAATGAACCCGAATACCATCCATAGCCATGAAATTCGAAAAACCGTGTTCTATGTTGTAAATGTGATGATATCAATCAGTGAGTAGTTATCCGAACACCACAACAGGAACGTTCTTTGGTATGACTTCGTGGTTAATAGGATGGTAATATTGTAAAAAGAGATCGCACAGAAGGACCTCTGCAAGTTCTCTAAGTATACGTAGCGTTGTGCCACTTATTCATCTCCACGCATTCATCGCGGTATTATTTTTGATGTTATGAAATTTGATTATCAAATCAAATCAAATCAAATCTTTATTTTCCATCAGGTGCTACAGATGGAGGGGCTACGGAAAAAAAGCTGCCACTTGGCGGCTTGACGAGTCCGCAGACCCATATATAAGGCAGCGTCTAGACAGCACCAGATCATAAACATGCGATAAACAAATCAAGACACTTGATAAAAGCAAATAAATAAAATAAAAAATCCTGAGCCAGATCAATCAAACACAGTCAACACAAAAGAATGAACAAGCAATAAGCGTATCAGGACACTTCATAAATGCAGAAGAAAAGAAAAAGTCTTGAGCTAGATAAAAAACAAACACCAGAATAGCTGAAATCAGGTTAGTCAATGAGCAAACAGGCCTCTAAGTGTAACAGCGGAGCAACTAAATAAATCAAAATTCAGTGACTGATAATAGTTTAAAAGAGATGGCAGAGAGAAACACAAACGTTCCATACCAGAATTCAAACGTGGTACAGCAACCTTCCAGTTTTCTCCACGTCTAGTCTTGTAACATTTATCATTTCTTTCTAAATGTGCCAAGGCATCGAGGCTATGAATATTTTTTTTCACTTCATATTTAAACCGAGCACTCAAACGGTAGCGGTATAGCTTGTGAGCTGTAATAACATGTGCCCTGTGAAAGAATTCTGCAGTGGTCGCATTATGACGAGCATTGTATACGTGGCGTAGATACCGTTTTTGCATATGGAATATTTTTTGTGTGTTAGAGAACGTAGTTGTGCCCCAGACAAGGTGGCAATAGTTGACGTGTGGATAGAAAAGAGAATTATAGACCAATATTTTTGTTTTAGTAGAAAGCACGTACCGGAGACGACCAACTACACCGGTTATTCGAGCAAGTTTGGCTAATACAAAATTCACATGCGGTTCCCAGGACAGATTGGCAGTGAATATCACACCTAGACATTTAAACTGGTCAACAATGTCAACTGGGTGAGAGTTTAAAACAATATCGGCATGAGGAGGAACAGGTTTATTTTTCGGCCGGAAGACAACTGCTTTTGTTTTATTTTCGTTAATCTTCATGTAATTGGATAAGGACCATTGCTGCAGTTTGACTATGGTATCATTGCTTGATACCATAGTGATTAGACCAGTATAACCCCTTATCTTATCGGTCATTATCAATCTTGTCGGACTAGATCTGAACCTTATCAGCCCTTGTTTGTCGGTATCAAGCTTATCGCAACCGATCTGATTATTATCAACTGTTATCTGTCCTTATCAATCTTATCGGACTTCATCCGACGATTATCAACCCTTATCGGTCCTTATCAACGTTACTAGAATTGATGTGACCAATATCGGCCCTTATTGCTCTTTAGCAGCTTATTCATCCACCTCGAGCCATTATGAATCGTGGTGAGACCCATATAACCACTCATCACTCTTTATCAACGCGTTGACTGCTCGTAATGTCAACGTTGCGCGACGTGAAGCGCATGGGCCCTCAGAGATCAGAGGCATTTCCGTCGGTGAATGGACGCCACAACGGAACGCGCATACCGCGATCACCGAAAAACATCGGGGATGTGGCGTGCTTGGCATTAAGTTTTTGCAAAAGTGGAATTTCTCTGCAGTGCGCAATCCTCCAAGTCGACTCTGTATGGGATCCTAGATATGGCTTTTATTCCAACATCACCAAATATTTCAACAAAGCCTTCACAGAGACTGTTCTTTTTTGACGTTTGTTTTGCACCGCCGGTACAACACATTCATATGGTTCAGATATATTCCCTTTCTTCAAGCGTCGGTGCTTAGCCCAATGGGTTAGACGCTCGGTTTTTAATCGTGGGATCAGTGATTTGTATGTCACCATTTCCAACGTTTTTTTTTCCTTTTTCGAATTAACTTTGTTTTATACATAAATTTCTTGATAGCGATTCGTCTTATGTGACAGACGGATGGACGGATGAACGGGTTTCGTCGTCGGACAGGCTTAGAAATGCTTACACCATGCAAATACCCAGAACTAACTTGTTTTCAGATTTGTCAAAACTATACTTTTTTTCACGTCAGAGCGCTAGTTTGGTATGCTTGATTTTCTGTGTCCATACTGCGCCGGAATAACAACATTGTGGTGGTCAGTACAACCGATGATGTTTAAGCATTTTGTCGTGTGTCTTATAGTACTTAGCGCAAGAAAAATGAACACGAAGCAACTAGCACAATTCATAGCTCTTCTAAAGAATTTTGTTTTCAGTCGCTTCTAAAAAGCAAGCAACGTAGATATATAGGGCCGTTATAACTCATTTCTATCGCGTTTTTGTATATTGCAGTTTACCTGGCATGCTGGATATTGCGTGTAATGCGCCTATAGATAAATGCGTACTGCTTATATGCATTAAACGAGCAACTTTATGTATGACGAATTTTACTGGCTCAATCTGTCTTCCGGATGCGTCCAGAGCGTTGCTATTTTTGAGAGGGGGGAATCGGTAATAGCCGCACTTACTGATCCAGAGAGATAGTGCATTTGTTACAAAACTAGAGGTACCAGGAATTTTGGCTTGCTGCTGAATGCGCTACAGAAAGACAAAAAGTTATTAAGTGTGTCCGACATTTTATTTCCTTACTGTTACACACCATTTAAGTGTTCGCCGTTCACTTGTTCCATTTCCTGCTGTTAACACAATAAAAAATATTTTTCATTGCTCACAGTTTTTGTTACTGTCCTGTTCTTCATTGTCACTGCAACGCGACACATATATAAAACTTAAGAAGTTCTGAAAGTAAGCTGCGTTTCATGCGTGCTTCACAAAAGCCATCGATCATATGCAAGTTTCTTTGCAATATAGCATACGCTTCGCGCTTAGCTCAACAACGCTGCCCAAAGATCACTTTCACAGTAAAAGTGATGTGCAGTGTCAAGACGTCTGGCGTCTTCAATCAATGGCAGTCGGCGGAAAGCGCGGCCGAGAGTACACATTTACATCGACCTTGCGAAACTTTCCCTCTGTTTACACCTGGGTCGCACCTTGAGCAAACTGGCATGTGAGAAAATGCTCGCCATGGCATGAAAGGAAATTGATCGACGACGACGTAATGCGCGAAACGAAAGCAAATAGATTCGCTTCGAGCGTTTTGAGCTGAGTAGGCAAAAAAAAGGGACGACCACACGGGTGGATGCAGTTGAGCCACATTGGAGCAGACGGGCATCGACTGGCGCATTTGACTGGTAATCCCGAATTTATCCCGCTTATCTGCATGCGATCTGCATGAAGTTTCTAGAAAGCGTTTAAGCACATCTGACCGCCTTTCGGGTAATTTTTGGTGCTCCTCAGATTTGTGGCGTTAAGGGAAACTAAAACTGCCTCAGCTTACTCACCTTGCACTTGTGCATGTATCGCGCTCGCGTGCAACTCGGCGGGACAGGAAAAGCAAGAAGAAAAATCACGCCAGATCAAACCAACCTGCTGAAATCATCGTTTGGCAAAGGTCGAAATATATGTGGAATTCATTTATTAGATTACATAAAAACAAGCAAATAATTTCTACACTATTAAAAGTGTTAGTTTTTTCTAAGCGTCTACTACTAAGTTTAAGGTTATAATACATTTTCTTGTAGACAGACAAGGAACTCAAACTACAGCTGCAAAGAGAGCCCGCGTTTGAAAACTATTTCTTTTGTATTTCTGATTACCTCTTAAGCAGTGAATACAAAGCATCAGAATGTGACAGCAATAGCTACTAAAGCTTATTTCACACAGGTTTCGCGACTCATGTCCCACCTACCATCATGTTTACTTGCCACAAAAAGCAGCCAAAAAGGAATAATTCATTTCTCTCAGTCAACAATTTAATACTTTCCTCTAAGAGGCAGTGTTATCCCTGCGACAAAGCAAGCACTGTTGATGGTTTGTAAAAATATTTATGGTACATTATTCATGGCCAAAATTTCACTCCCTGATACATGGGTGTATCTGTTCTCGTTGTGTTCCATGTAATCGCAAAAGATGTGTTTCATTTGGCTTTGTGCCGACGTGTTTTTAACTGTTTGTGTTGTGCAGCACAGCAAATACCTCCCTGCTCGGCAGGATGTGAATAACCCCTACGTGGTCCACGAGACCACGAATTGTACTTGTCTCCGATATTGGCCAATTTTTTTGGCGAGAATCCGACCAAGAAGACCAGCCACATCTCGTGGTGGAACGCAAAGCCAGCTTCAGTTTAGTAAGGATATTGGAGCGTCTACGTATTATGCGAAGCATATTACGAGAGCTCAACCCAGCTCCTCAGGCCCGGCGGTGTCACCTTCAGTGACCTTTGAGCCCATGCCATACCACGTGACACCGTGACGTCACGACAGAGGAGAAACGGGGCTCCAACTCGCGCCGTCGCTCGCGGCGTCGCTCAACTCTCGCAAGATGGGCTGGATGGAATCGAACCAGGGTCTCCGGAGTGTGAAACGGAGACGCTACCACTGATCCACGAGTACTTTTTTTTCTTTATTTCCAGACAATCAACAAAGACATCAATACATACTGCTCCCACCATCTGAGAATATTCACTTTCCCACCGCTGTGCTTGAAGCTTGCGGTTGAGATTACAAAACTTTCATTTTGGCAAGAGCATCCATCAATGACAACGGATCATCGTCATTCGCTAACTTCTGAAACACTTCCCGTAGTTTACTGATATTTTCAGCAAAATACGAGTTTACTGTTCTCACATTTATATCACAATTCCTTACAGCCATGCGGTTTCTCCAGATACTGTGAAGGCCGAGAAGAAAGAACATATCATAAGGTATACTGTATTGCACTGTGGATAGGTAACGGATACCATGCGCTGTTAACGGCAATTCTTTTTTAATAGTTCTTTGCATAATATCCCAAAAGAAGACCGCACTCCAACAGTCCAGAAAAACGAGTTCTATAGTTTCTGGTTTCTTGCAAATCAAACAGTTAGTCCCCCATGGTAAATAGTCCCTTCTTTCTTCTAGCCATGTTTTTACAGGCAAGGTATTAGTATGTAGTATAAAAAAGAATGTTTTCACTCCCCCTGGTACAATCATTCGTTTCACAAGTTTTAGGACATCTTTCCCTTGGCCTTCGCGGTACATTAATCGATATAATGGTACTGGGAACATAATATCTATTAAATCCGAGCTTATCCGCTTACGACTGACTGCAGCCAAATATTCTATGGAAAAGTGGTGGTTTAAAAATCTAAATGCTACGACCACCTCACGTAAAAATTTACTCGTTGCGTAACACCCACCCTCCCTCATCGAGACAACAAAGTTAGGTAAGACATGCTCAATCGGACTTGAATAACTGTTCGTAAGAAAGGATTTGTCGTGTCTCGTGAGAACAAAAAACTAGAAATCAGTTGCTTTAAGTATAAATTTGGTAATGACAAGACCCCTGACCCAACTTGCGAAACAAGTTGTTCCTACTTGTTCTTTCATATTCAGACTGCCACACAAAAACAGCAAATACTCTATGGAATTTCTTGAAGTTGAATCGGGAACAGCTCATGACTTGCATGAGATACCACAGCTTGCTCACCAAGAAGATTCTGCAGATAGCCGCACGTGCAAATATAGAGAGGTCTCGTCCGGCCCACTTATCAGTTTGAGCTTTTAATTCCTGCACTTTGCCATTCCGTAAGTCTTTAGTGTCTCGATGTGTGCCTAATGGTACACCAAGATAAATCCCAGGCGTGAGCTTCCACTGCATACCTTCGCGTTGTTTGCCACCGGCCGTGCCACAAGCCGACACACTTATTCAAGTTTATGTTGCTTACCGTCATGTCACAAAACTCACGCATAATTGTCATGGTAGCTCGAACACTCTCCTTATCTTCACAGAAAACAACAACATCATCAGCGTAAGCTAATAAACGTACCTCACATCATTCTAGGCTGAATCCTCGCACATCCGGACTATCAATAATTCTTTTACAGAGAGCCTCTAGATATATTGCGAACAAAAGAGGTGACAGGGGGCACCCCTGACGAACAGAGGAACGCACTTCAATCCTTTCAGTTAGCTTATGGTTGACAATGAGGTAGTTGTACAATTATTGTATGCCATTTTAACTCCCTCTGTTATCCGTGATCCAACACCGACATAGCCAAGAATTGCAAACAGGATATTGTGACATACTCTCTCAAACGCCTTTTCTAGATCAATTTGTAACATAGCGACTTTCCTAAAACCTGCATCACAAGTTTCAAGAATGCTGCGAGCCACATGGATATTAGTAAATATAGACCTCCCTCTTATCCCGCAGGTCTGATGCGGTCCTACTATAGCACCAATAACCCCTTGTAGTCTCCGCGCAAATATCTTCATTAAAACTTTTTAATCTACGTTTGTCAGCGTAATTGGCCTGTAGCCTGTCACTTTGTTAAGTTTATTTGCGTCATCGCTTTTTGGTATCAAGGCTGTATACGCCCTTTTAAAGGACGGTGGCAAACGACCTTTTTGATACGCCTCCATAAAAACACGCTCTAATAAGATGGCTATCTTCGAGCAAAAGGCTTTGTAAAAAACTTCTGTTAGCCCATCAGGTCCTGGCGATTTTCCAGGGTTAAGGTCTTCAATGGCCATTTCAATCTCCTTTGCTGTGATATCTTCTGATAATCTATCTGTTTCTTTGGCGTCTAACCTAGGTAGAGTGGTTAGAAAATGCCTTTCATACCCAGCTTTGCTCGGTATTCTACACTTGAAGAGCTCCCTGTAATATTCCGTAAACGCATAATTGATTTCTTCGTCATCTCTAGATATTTCCCCTTTGTATTCAACCTCAACTATTTCGTTTCTCCTCGCATACTTTTTCTCAGCTCCCAATGCACGCTTTGTTGGAATTTCATCAGCCAAGATCTTTCCCATTCGTGCGCGAACAAGTGCGCCATGGTATTTTTCCGTGTCGATAGCCTCAATTTTATTCTTTGTTTCCCTCATTTCTTCCATAAAGGTGCCTGGCGTTGCAGTTTCGGCATCCACAAATTCCTGAAGCATTTTTTTAAGGTTATTTTCCTCTTGGCGCTCTTTAAAACGTATTTCTACTGCTCGCTCTATGGCATTCATTTTTACTTCTTTAAATCACTCCCATCGCTCACCCCATCCTTTTTCACACTCATTGTTTGCTTTGGCAATTTCTGTACGTGCACTTTCTAGAAATTGGTCGTCCTTTAAGAGTTTCGCGTTTAATTTCCATGTTTCCCATTTCATTCTAGGTATTGCGGTGATCTTTTTCCCTATCGTGAAGGCTACTAAACAATGGTCGCTAAATGCTATGTTCAGCACCTTGTAGTCATCGCACATTGTGGCTATTTCTTGCGAAAGATAAGCTCTGTCTAAGCTTGCATGGCTATTGAATTGAAAATGAGTATAATGCCGATTATTGCCTCCTTCCGCGTAATGTGCAATGTCTTCCAACAGAGCTCTTCCAATGGCCCCCTTCAGAAAGACAACGCTCTTATCAGCCCAGTATCCATCACTCGAACGATCGTCCGAGCTCAAAACGCAATTGAAATCTCCTAACACTATCAAACATCTGTCTGTTTTCAGATAGTGCGATATTTCTTGAAAGAAACTTAGCCGGTCATTCACTTTCGTTGGTGCATACACACATAATATTCGGTATTTTACGTTGCAATATACAAAATTGCACAGCACGAATCGACCACTCTGACAACTTATAACTGTTTCCTCAACTATGCCCAAACCTTTCTTAATAAACATACAGCAACCGGCCGCTGTGCCAACAGCATGACTAACGCATACCGTATAGCGGTCACTAAACTGTGCAACCATACTATCAGTCTGACTCTCACTCTCTATTTTAGTCTCTTGAATCGCCAATATATCTAAATCTTCTTCCAACATTACGCGTCGGAGCTGACGCTGCCGCCGTCTCGCCCTAAGACCTCTAACGTTGAGGGTTCCCACGCGCAATGGAGCTAACGACGAAGCCATTTCAAGGAGCAAGAGCAAAACAACAGTAAGGCCCCCAGCAAATAGCAACCCTCACAACCTGAGCGTCCCTGTCGGCACGACAGCTTGAACGGGCACCCGCGACACCAGTCGCGTTGGTCACTGCGTCGCCTGCCCTTCTCGGGTGAGCGACGCTGACCGTTGCGCTGGGGCGGACTTCCCTTTCTTGGCCCGAGTCGACCGGACCACCATCCACTGTGGCTCCAGGCGCTGAACACTGTCAGCCGGCGTCTCCTCTTCTGGAGCATCGCTTCGGTGCCTCTTGGAAGGCACGGCTGGCTCCTCAGTGACCATCTCATCCGGCGTCTCATATGGCGTCTGTGGCTCCGCGTCCATCTCCACGTTAAACGCGTCACACCCGTGGTCCGTTTCTGCGGGCGCAGACGGTGTCTTCTCTTCTTCATTCCTTCTTCTTTCTCTCTGCTTTCTTCCTGCTGTGGCGTCCTGTGTCGACGCGGATGGCGTTGCCACCTTTGTTGCAACACTTGCCACCTGTTGAACCGGCGTTTCCGAGGACGCTGTCAGTTTCTCCGTTACCTCCTCTTCCATCAATTCGAGACCTTCGTCGTCGGGTTGCGTGCTGCCAGTAACTCTTGCATACGTACGTACGAAATCATGTGCTTCATGGCCGAATTCCCGGCACTCACAACACCTTGGCACTCCGCAGTCTCTTCTAATGTGTCCTTTGCGTCGACACCGCAGGCAAATCGGAGCTCTCCCGGGAACGACAACCAGCACAGAGCCACCAAAGATCTTGAACAAATGGGGCAGAGCGTCTGGTGTTAAGTTCTCTCGGAGCGTCATCCGCACAATACGCGTGGTAGACTCAGCTTGCTCGAAGCCCCTCACCTTCCAATCCTCTTGTCTTACTTCTTTCACTTCGCCATAGTTGTCGGAAGCCTTCTTCAATGCTTCCCCGGTAACGCGGAACGGAACCCAGTGCACTTTGAGTGTGATGTCTTGTTGCACTGGGTCAATGACGGCGCAAAAGCGCCCTTTCACCTCCAGGCCTCCCGCTCTAACTAGCACTTCCTTCACCTCTGGAGCTCGTTGCTTGATGAGCCACACATGCGTCATTTGTAAGGGCGCAATACCGGTCACGTCTTTCAATACACCGAGTTCTTGCAGCGGGTCACGGAAGTCATCGAGGCGGTATGGTCTCCCGGCAACGTCACAATGTAAGAACAGACACTCCTTCATAGTTTCGCCTGATGGCAAAGTCGGTAGTACATACCGATAGCCCGGTGGGGCGACAGAAGACCTGTTACCACGGCCAGACGCGGCCGCTGAAACCGCTCTTGCAGAGCTCGACATCTTGCGTCCGAACGCGTCCGTGTCCAGAGGCAGAGTGACTGAGCCACGAGTACGATGCTTCAAAGCGGTACAAAAGCGCCTTTAGTGAATGCGGTGTTGCCTTAGAAACGAGCTGTTTCTAAGGCTCAGGCGTGCGTCGCTTGCTCAGGCGCGCATTTCGTTGCCGCGCCGAATGCTGCGTTGCTCGACGCTCACCGCGTCCAATGCGGGGCGCGTAGTCGCTGGCGGGTCGACGGGAACGCTGTCGCGTTCCACTCTTGAAGGCGAAACAGTGTAACGCATGAGTTGTTTCTTCGTCTAGCCGAACCAAATATAGCCAAGCAACAGCAGTTCACCAGGCTAAACAGTGGTTCAACAACTAAAATAAAGGCTAGTATGCTTGGCATCCTGGGCTTAACCTTAGCTAAGCCACAGCCATTTTTTTATCCTTTTCTCGGGGACTGCATTTCACCCACTAATAACACAAAGTTATTGCTCAGCGCAAGATACGTCATCATGATTGAAACATACTTGAATGTCATCGATGGTTCTATGCGTGGTCTGGTTGTTACTGAAGCTTGTGTAATGTGATTGTAACTGGTACCTTCGATGACTCATGTATTAAAGCAGACGCGCTTAACCAGCGATCCGATTTCGATGATCGCCGACTGTATTCGCCACTATCGTTCTACTTTGAGGGTAACTTGCTTTCGTGGGAACTGGTTCGCTTGATAGAAAATTTGTTTCTCATTCACAGTTTCGCGACTGTTTTCTTAATTGTCACTACAACGTGAAAATATTAGGCATAATTATTCCCTTATTTCTTTCAAATGCAACATATCTAATTAAATTTCCTTAATTGGATAGTGAATGAGAGAGAGAGATTAAAGGAAGGCAGAGATGTTAACCAATCAAGAGACGGGTTGGCTTCCCTGCGATGGGGGAAGGGTGAAGGGAAATGAAAAGAAGGGAGAGAAAGAGAGAGGCCGGGTAGAGGCTTGCACGATGACAAAGTTACAAAGCCAAAGGCGCTCGCACAAGCCAGACGTTCTCAGAAACACAAAAGTGCCGAGCCGATGATCGATGGAGACGGTGTTCCACAGTTGTCTGTTCACTCAGAAGATGATCATCTAGCTGCTGACTGAGTTGGCCATAGATGGTCTTTGCGCTTTAAACTGACGACCATGGCACAATAGGCGGTCAACGTTCTCCTGGCAGCCGCAGAGATCACATGCAGGACTGTCAGCCATTCTAATTACTGATGAATAAGCTTTCGTGAGGGCAACCGCCAATCACAACTGACACAGAAGAAACACTTCGCGTCGGTGAAGTCTGGGTGGAGGTCTGAGTTGCAGCGAAGGGTGGAGTCTGTGCATTCTGTTGCAATTTGTATGTGCGTTTTTCCACTCGCTTGGGACGGTGTGCCATTTGAGGTGCCCGCCGCAATAGTAGTGATTTCTTGAGACGCCATATGCGTCGGTGTCGGGTGCCACACGCTGCACCGACGCGACGCGGCGGCAGCCGCCGCGCCTTCGCTCTGATGCACGCTATCTCCGACGCCGTGCACCTGGTGACTTCTTGAAATCCGCCGAAGCGAGCCCGCGGGCTTTTTGTGGGTTTTTTTCAGGAGAGAAATGACAGTCCCACAACCTGTGTCCCCGCGGCGCCGCTCGTTCTGCCCGCTAGGTTGCAGCCACACTCGCAGCGTCGCTGCGCTTATAACCCCTAAAACTTCATTAAGTAGTGGCGCTCTCCTCCTCCGCCTTTGCTCCTCCTCTTTTCTCCTCTCTTTCACTCTCTTTCTTCGACCATGGCGCCGCCTACACCACTAGGGCATTGCGAACAACCTTTCGCAAAGTGACATGGTGGTGGTGGTGAAAAGCACTTATTCGGCTATATATACAGAGAAGTGCTCGGGGAGAGACCTCTAGCGCGTCGCGCCCCTTGCAATATTGGGCGGAGTTTCTCATTCTGGGACCCCGTTTGTCTTGACGGCTGCGCTGGTCCGCCGAAATAGGGCTTGTTGGGCCGATAGTTCCTGGCAGTCGAGTAGGGCCGCTCCCCAGTCCTCTCGGGAAGGGAAAGTGGAGATGGGGGGGAGAGAAGGACTTTGCCTGCATGCCCAAGCCATGTGGAAGGTGTCGGCCACGTCCCCACGGCCGTCAAAAGAAGGATCAAAGTGCTTGAGAGCCGCCGGGCACAGCAGGGCGTTTGTAAAGAGCCTAAGGAGAGTTGGTTCGCCAGCTTTACCCAGTCCTTTCATAGGCACAGGGCAACGGCGGTGTTCGGCACGATAGTGCTCAGCAATGTGTTTAAAAGAAACAAGAGGGCTGTGATCTGGTTCAAGGTACTGCCAAGTGATGCCTGGTGCCCTGTAAGTGAGTGCGCGGGCTGCCCCATGGGCGGCTTCGTTACCTGGCATGCCTTGGTGGCCAGGAACCCATATGATTGAGCGATGAGCTGGGTCGCTGTCGCTAATACTGCGGCGAAGAATTTTGTCAGCGAAGGAGTGATCCGCCCGAATTTAATGTTACGACAGGCTCCACGGGAGTCTGTAAGGATGAATTTAGAGTCGGTATGGGAGGCTGCGAGGGTGATCGCCACCTCGTCCCCATGCGTTGAGCTGGGTGCTTTGAACGAGAGGCCGTCCACTTGTCTTTCCTCGTGTATGATTGCAGCCATGTACCATCCCCCCCTTGGAGTGGCTGGGGCCTGCAATATTGACGTAGAAGACGTGTTTCTTAGAGCCATAGTGGGGGTGCAGGGCATCCGCCCGCACCTGGCGCCGGCCATTACGGTCCTCGTTGTTCATCTTAGTTGGAAGGGGTCGAACGTAGAGGGCGCGTCTTCACAGTTCGGGCGCTCTAACTTTTCCATCGTATTCTGGTCATGGTAACCGGTATAAGAGGCGATGACCGGACATGGCCTGGGCGAGACGCGTGCACTGGTTAGCGAGATGCACCTCGCGAAGTTCCCGATAGGTGTTCACCACCCCCAACGTGAGAGGGCGCGTGTTGGAAGTGGAGATAGGGAGGTCGAGGGCTCTCTTGAGCATTTTGCGGAGCACAAACTCCAAGCAACCTTCGTCATGTTTCCGTAAGCGCACGTATGGTGTCGAGTACAGTACTCTACTAGTTACCAGTGCATGTGCGAGCCGCACCGCATCCTTACTTCGCAACCCTCCTCGCTTGTTGGAAACGCGGCGAACCATCCGGCCCACCTGGTCGCCGTCGTTGCGGAGTTTGGCAAGAGTTGTTTCGGCCTTGCGATGTTGATTAATGAAGAGACCGAGTATTCGAATCTCCTCCACTTCTCGCATGGGGCCACTGGCGAGAGAAAGCTGAACTGAGATTTTGCATTTCGGGGAAGGTCGAATATGAAAAAATTGAAACTTGGATGGGGAGCATTGGAGGCCGCAGTGCGTGGCATAGTGGTCTACTAAGCTCGCCGCTGCTTGCAGGCATTCCTCCATCTGTCCTATGTTTCCCGTAGTGGCGCAGATGGTGATGTCATCGGCGTACAGTGCATGCTGAACATCATCGACACCCGCCAGTTCTTCTGGGATGTGTGTCATGGCAATGTTAATGAGAAGCGGGGACAACACAGCGCCTTGTGGTGTTCCCCGTGTTCCCATCTCAAACGGTATATAGGCCAAGCGGTCCATTAAGAAATGTTTGATATAGTTGAATGTACGAGCGCCGCAGTTGGTCTCGGCAAGATGCTTTGGTAAGACGGCGTGCTTAACATTATCAAAGGAACCTTTGAGATCGAGTGCCAGGACTATCTTGTCGTTATGTGGGTGTTCTGTGGGTTCGAGGATCTCGTCATGAAGCTGTAAAAGGATGTCTTGTGCCGACATATGAGGTCGGAAGCCGAACTTGGTGACGGCGACGGTGTCCTTGCTCTCGAGATATTCCGAGAGGCGGTCACGGGCCATCGTTTCCACGAGTTTCCCTACACATTAAATGAGGGAGATGGCCCGGAGGTTGCCTATGTTTACCGATTTCCCCGCCTTCGGGATAAAAGTTACCAAGGATGTCTTCCAATCGGCTGCCAACGAAGTGTACCCGGTCCAAATGGCGTTGATGTATTCTAGTAAGGTTCCGTACGCCCGATCTGGAAGGTTTGCCAATAGTTTGACTGTTACCTTATCCCTCCCGGGCACCGTCCCCCTGCGCATTCGTGCAAGAGCCGCGTGAAGGTCGTGAAGCTGGAAAGGCTGATCCATTTTCGGATTATCGCAGCCTACGTACGAATAATCCATCCCTCGCGGGTCTCGATCCTGATTGAGGTATTGTTAGCGCAAAGCGTTCGCTAGCTGCTCCGTGTTTCCTTGAAAGTTGTGTATTGCGCGAGTGAGGTGTTTCTTGGTTTCCGATCGTGTTTGCGTAGGGTCTACGAGACTCCTAAAGAGCCGCCAAGTGTTGCGGCTAGACATCTGTCTTGCTGTGCTGTTACATCTATCTACCCAGTTAGTCTCGGCGAGCTGGGAAGCGTATTCGGTTGCTTGCTGGGTAAGGTCAGAGATGCGAGCGCGGAGTTTACAATTGTGTTTCTGCCGCCGCTATTGTTTGGTTAGGTTGCGGCGAGCTTTCCAGAGGTGCATCAGGTCCGGGGCACGTTCCGTAAGCTGTATCTGCTTTTCGTGTGAATGGAATGTTTACATGAGTCCGTGCGCCCAAGTGGAGTAGCCTTGTTCCAAGTGAGAAGTTACTGGGAGGGCCTGATGGAAGGAATTCCATTCGGGAAGTTTCGTTAGTGTAAGGGGGCGATGTAAGGGTCCAGTGTAAATTATAGTGTTCAGTATGCAGTGGTCATTACCGAGAGTGTCCTCGGTGTTGATCCAGGCTGCGTGTCGGATGTGTTTCGTGAGGGTAAGGTCGGGGCAGGTGTCTTCAGTGGCGGAATTGCCTACAAGTGTTGGGTGGACCGAGTCGGTTAGAAGAGTGATGCCCAGCGTAGATATAAGTCGCGACAACTTACGACCACTCGGATCTTCCTTGCGATATCCCCACGTGGGACAGGGGGCATTAAAACCACCCACTATCATCCGGCGATCGCGACCCGCGATCCTTAGCGCTGCGCTATAAAGATGTTAAAAAAAGTGCCGTTTTTTAGTTTCGGGGGGCAGTATATATTAACTATGTGTACGGGGCTATTTTATCGCCGCAGGGGGAGGACAAAGACCATCACGTACGAATATTCCAGATTTAGGTCGAGATCAACCTCCTACGCTGTGTAGCCTTTATTTACTAGGAGACAGGTGGACTGGTCGCGTTGAAAAGCGTTATAGCCAGAGAGCTTAACCGCAGCCCCAGTTTCTTGCAACGCAAGGACTGCGGCGGGGCATTCGAGATTGTCAATGTACGCCCTTAAGTGGTCGCGTTTCGTGCTGCCTTTGAAACCCCGACAGTTCCACTGTAGAAGAGATAGAGCTTGCTCTGTTTGCGGGGGGCACCGCCCTCTGGCGGTTGGTTGGCAGGGGACGCAGCCATGTTGATTTGAAGGGAGATCGCCCTGGAGAGCCGGCCCAGGTTCCATCACCTGCAGCGGGAGTGATCCCGGCTCCTCCGAGAGTTCGGTTAGATCGATGGGTCGGGTGAATTTTGATGTGCGGTTCACGTTTTTGAGGGGTCCCGTTCGACAGAGAAGCCGGGGGTTTGACTCCAGCGACGTCTCAATTTTGGCCGTCAAGGTGGCCGTAACCGTGGCTGCGACAGCCTTGAGAAGGCTGTCTTAGATTTGGCGAAAATTTCATATCTGAGTCGTTAATGCGGCAAAGGCGTTTTCGAGGGCGGTGAAACGCCCGTCAGAACTAGAGGGTGTCAGGTCCGCCGGCACCACTTGCGTCGGTTTCGGAGCTACCTGGGCAGGGGGCGGGGAGGACCGAGCCGTTTCTAGCGCGTGAATTTTGGCGTTAAGTTGAGCATTTTGTGCCCGGAGAGTATCGAGCTCGCGGCAGAGCTCCGCGACGTCAGAATTAAGGGGGGGGGGGGTGAGGATAAAGCTTTGGTGGGGGGAAGGTAGGGGAGTGCGGAGAGGCGGAGGAGGCCCGTCTCGGCTGCCTACCTTGAGCTGAGACGTATTCTTTGGTGCGCCAGACGGAGGGCCCTCGAGAGCCGGCAAATCCCCGTCTTGGAATGTAGGGGCGTCCGGATCCCGTGACGCTTTCGGGTTAGTTGACTGAGAAGACTTAGAGGCACGTCCAGACAAGGTGCCCACCGGTGTTGCTGGTCCGGTTGTGCCTTTCGTCGTCTTGTTGCTAAGAGTGCGAGCTTTTGGAGTGGCGTCAGGACCCGAGGACACTGCAGTGCGAGTTTGGGTTCGTTGACTGGTCGGGTTGCCCGGTTGTTGCAGCCGTCGGAATTTGGCTTTGCAGTCTTTCGAGCCCGTGACGCCGCCACCGCACACGATGCAGGAAGGAGTGCAATCGTGGGGCGCCATGTTGCCGTCTTCGAGGACGGCGACCATTTCGCAGCAGTGTCGACAGCGATTGTCTTGAGGATTTGGGCATAAGTCCGGACGGTGACCGATGTTGGCGCATCAGAAACACGCGGCAATAGTCCGCTTATATAGGCGCACCACAGTCACCAAACTGTTATAGTGCACGTAACGCGGTACTTTGTCTCCCATGAAGGTGAGCAGGGAATCGTCGACTTCCCAAGCTTGCGGAATAAGGCTATCTCTCCTCCGCGCCACTGGAGTTTAGATTTCAGGGTGGTAGAAGTTTCCTGCTCATTGACCGTAATAGTCCCCCTGCAGACTTCAACGTAGACTTTTGCGTGTCCGAGCAACGGGATGGGGCTTTCGGAAGCATTGAGGGTAAATTCATGAGCGAGCGCGTTCACCCCATTGACGTCTTGAGTGGTGTCAATGACGATATTCTAGTCCCAGATCGGCCAGACACAAAGAATGTCCACCGAAGATGGATTTACATAGGCAGAGAGCAAAACACGAAGCTCATCGTTCCGCAGGGCTGTCTTCAGGGAGATAGTCCCTCTGGGCTTGATTGCAATCGTGAAATATTTTTTGCAGAGTCGAGGCATAGCGGTGGGCCGCCATTTATTGGATCCCGCTGCTTGCGATAGCTAAGGGTTGAACTTTGCAGGATTCGGAGGCACAGAAACACCGGCACTCATGGAGAGTCTGTTGACTGCCGAGGTGTTCCAGCGTTGCTGGCGTTTACGAAGTGCCACCAATAAGATGAGAAAAGGCTTTCATCCACTATCTCCTCCGTCACAGTAGAAGTTTCAAGCGAAGACGGGGCTTCTGCGACGATGGCTGACCATGTCATCGTCTCGGGATCGTACCTGCGCCAAGCAGAAGCCGCCATGGCGGCCACAGAGAACCATGGAGATCGAGTCCGGGGCGTTCTGCCCAGTTTAGTGAAGTGGCGGAGACAAAAATGGGCCTAAAAGGCCCCAAAAATGGCCTACTTGGTCCAGAGCGGTATCTTCGGGCGCCGGGTGATGTTAGCCGTCTAGTAGAAGCAAAATTTCATGGGGTCTCTCTGAATTTTCGGTAAACTAGAGGAAAATTGCCGGAGCCGATGTGAGACGCGTCTACTCGCAACGTTCCTCAGAGAGTGACAAAGCGAGGCGGTGCGCTTTAAGAGTTCGCACTGGCTGTCTAGCTTCGAGTAGCCTCATGCGCATCATAGAATTTTTATATGGACTACCTTTTTAAAAAGTATCTGAACGAGCGCTAACGCTGTGTCATGACGACTCCGAATGTATTGCCTGTAATTAGGTACCCAACGTTTGATAAGTACGTGGCGCAAGGTCTTGTTGCGAATGATTGTAAATAATTCATTTACGATCGAATGCCAACATCCTAACCTCCAGCAAGCCCCCACTAGCATAATAATCCGCGCCGTCCTTACCGAGTGAATTCACGACGCGTATCAACTATGCTGTAGAAAGGCCGACAGTGGGCACGAACGAACGCTGTTTTGAAGGTTCCAAAGAGTGTTACTAGCAAGAGTGCCGCCAACGTGTGCGTCTGCCACTCTTTTAAGAATGCGCAAAGGCTTAGAGGCGGGCGCTGGTGCTATGATGTTTCCCATGCTTGAAAGTCGACATAAATACGCGCGGCCGATCTTCGAGACGGGATTCTGCATAAATAGAAAATGAAATCAGTTTTTCTTTATTCGTTCGCGAAGCGGGAATGCGGTAACAGCGCTATATTAAGGTTTAAACAGGTGCATTATTTTTTTAGGTTAGTGACTCATCAAGCAGAACATTTCATTGTGCGCTAGCTCAACCGTCCACGATGTGATGTATTGGTCGCGAACCTAGTTGCACTAAGGTACATGCACTGAGGATGGTTGCGCTCACTCCGAAATAACATCTGCGACATATCACTCTAGTGGTGACCGCGCGAAGAATTTCCGTGCAATGACACGGCCGAAATTGCAGTAAGTGAAATGATGCAGTCCTTCATATTGAGGCACCATTTGTTGTCTCATTATGTGTGTTTCAGAGATGCAGTGGTCGAACGAACTAATAGCTGAACAAACGAGTAAGCGATAGCAGTAGCTGAAGCAGTAGCTCCGAAGCAGTAGCTGCTTCTCTGCAGCTACTGCTTCGGAGGGCGCTTCTAATTCTAAGCAGCACGCATAGCTACGTCTTCTTTTGTTGAATGCACGGAGTATTGCAAATAAGATCACAGAACTTGAATCTATATTACTCTCTCATAATCCACACATAGTTATTATTACAGAGACGTGGTTGAATAGTTTGGTTCCCAATGACTGTGTTGTTCCTCCAGGGTATAAAATATTCCGATGGGATAGGGGCTCAAGAGGTGGGGGCGTAGCTGTAGCTGTGAAATCATCAGTTAGGGCAGAAAGAATAGACTGTAGTCTTTCAGAAGCAGTGTGGTGCAAAATCTTATTAAATGGTGTTGCGTTCGTAGTGGGAGGCATATACAGGGCCCCTGCTACCACGCCTGAGTTCCTGGACGAATTAAACGCTTTTTTGTGCACTCAGTTGAATAATAATACAAGGCTAATAATGACTGGAGATTTTAATTTACCCCACATAAACTGGAAAACTCTCTCGCCCGGACATACGGAAGTTTCGAGTGCTGAAAAACTATTGGAAATTATGATTTATCATAATTTACGGCAAATTGTTGAAGAAAATACACGAGAAACTTTATATTCTAAGTCATTGTTAGACCTTGTGTTCCTATCTTGCAATATAGCTGCTAATAGTGTGTCAGTTGAACCAGGAACATCGGACCACAAAATGATATCTGTCGCTATACCAATCGATATACCCAGTCGCCGGCGGTTACCTGCTTTTAAACTTATAAAAGACTACGTGCGGGCAGACGATACAACAATAGTAGATAACTTAAGTCCATAATTTAGTGAATTTGAACTTGCGTCATGTAGTGAATCTGTAGAAGAATTGTGGCAACGTTTCAAGGGAATCGTCAAGCATTGCGTAGATAAATTTATTCCTACCCGCATGAAAACAACAAAGCAGCATAGTCCATGGATAACTCGGTAAATAATACCCTTAAAACGCAGAATAAAACGATTACACAAAAACAAACAAAACCCAGTCCAGGCGTCTAATTTGCGTGCTCAACTAAAATTGGCGTTACGGGAATCTAAGGAAAAGTACTTTAACATAACGCTTCCTGGGTTCCTAAGATCTTCGCCACAAAAGTTTTGGATGCACTTAAGGGATAAAAAAGAAGAGATACACCAGATAAAAAGCGGATCTCAAATGATCACGGAAAAGACGCAAGTAGCAGACTGCTTCAACGTATTTTTCCAGTCAGTATTTACGAAGACGAGAACAGAGCAAGGAAACAATGAGCGCAGTGAATTGGGCGCCTGCGCAATGCGTCCGCTAGAAATCACTCAGGCTCGCATATTTCAGCAATTGCTCACGCTTGATGCCAAGAAAGCAAGCGGGCCAGACGGGATCCCAAGTGCATTTTTGCGACGATATGCCGAATGGGTGTCATTTTACTTAACCATAATCTTTAGAAAATCCTTGGAAACCAGTTCACTACCTCAAGATTGGCGTAGCGGTGTTGTGATTCCGGTTTTTAAATCCGGCAGTCGAAGTCAAGTTAGCAACTATCGTCCCATATCGCTTACTTCTGTGACTTGTAAGCTTATAGAGCATGAAGTAGCAAAGCATATCATTCTTTTCCTTGAAGCCAATAACTTTTTTCTTTTCGTCACAACATGGATTTCGAAGCGGATTATCCACTATATCGCAACTCATTGAGACGGTTCATGATTTTTATCTAGCTTTGGATGCCTGCGAACAAATTGACGTCATCTGCATAGATTTCTCAAAGGCCTTTGATAAGGTACCACATGGTAAATTGCTTTTTAAAATCCAGAACGCAGGTATTGCTCCAGACATTGTGAACTGGATTGCAGCCTATTTGAGTGGTCCTGTACAATCCGTCCGGATTGAAAACATCATGTCTAATCCACTAGAAGTATTGTCTGGGCTTCCACAAGGGTCGGTATTGGGGCCGCTATTGTTCTTGATTTACATCAATGATATTTCCTAGTGTTCTGGAATCACCTGTTAAAATAAAACTTTTTGCTGACGATTGTTTGCTTTATACAACTGTGGCAGATACAACCGACCAAAGGAAAATTGATCGGTGTCTCCAAAGTTTACATGACTGGTGCATAAAATGGGGAATGGAAATAAATTATTCAAAATCGACATTTGCTCATATAACAAGAAAGAAAACTGTGCCTCCCTTTGACTATAAAATTGGTGATAACTCTTTGTTGAATGTACGTAGCTTTAAGTACTTAGGGGTGATCATTAATCATGACTTGTGCTGGCGCCTCCAAGTGGAGGAGGTCTGCTCTAGGGCTTACAGGAAACTGTTCTTCTTGAGAAAAAAGTTGCAGCATGCACCAACAGATTTGAAGCTCATTGCGTACAAAACATTTGTTCGCCCGGTTGTGGAGTACGC
Organism: Dermacentor albipictus; assembly: GCF_038994185.2. Classification (NCBI taxonomy): domain Eukaryota; kingdom Metazoa; phylum Arthropoda; class Arachnida; order Ixodida; family Ixodidae; genus Dermacentor; species Dermacentor albipictus. The sequence goes on from NC_091826.1 coordinate 125,619,643, forward strand.
CTCCCCAGTTTGGAGCCCTCACCAACTCTACTTGCGAGATAAACTCGAAAAAATTCAGAGAACCGCGGTACGTTTTATTTGTTCGCGTTATCGGAGAGCCGATTCTGTAACACACATGTTGAAATGTTGTGACTTGGAACTGCTAAAAACACGACGAGAAAAACAATGAATGAAATTACTGTTCCAGATAACCAGAAATCAAATAAGAATAAAGAAAGAAACATACATTCGCCCACCTTTAAAACACAGTGCGCGTTTAAACCACAGTGCTAGTGTGCAACCTTATAAAATACACCTTCATGGTTTTGAATACTCGTTCTTTCCGTCGTCTATTATTACATGGAATGGCCTTCCGGACTGCACTGTAACAGCACAAAATGTTAACGAATTTTGTAGTCTATTAGACTTGTATTACAGGCAACGGGATAATTGAGACTTGATCATGCTTACTGTTATTCTGTGTATATTTGTTCATCCTGCCTGTAATTTGTATTTGACAATGATGTATAATGTTGTATTGTCAATGTTGAAATGTAAATTTTTATTCTTTTCCTCTCCTGTAATGGCCCTCAAGTGAGGGCTACAGTATTCCTAAACAAATAAATAAATAAATAAATAAATATATAAATAAATAAATAAATAAATAAATAAATAAATAAATAAATAAATAAATAAATAAATAAATAAATGAACGAGCGAACGACGACTAAACCAGTGAGTAAACGAGCGGGCGACCGCAAGTTGTCTGTGTGAGTGCTTTAGCGCCGCTTCACCTACATACATTTTACTCGTACGTCTCAAAGACTTATGATGCTGTCGTTCGGTGACGAACGCAGTTTCGGGAGAGCACACATACTTTTCCTTTGTATCGAAAATCCACCGGGTGACCGCCAATGACGAACATGAACAAAAGAGGCAAACAAATCTATTCGCTCCAAACAAGGAAAGTTAGTAATCATAAAATGCACAGAATTGCTTTCCTAAGATGATTTTGCACACTCGAGCCTCAAATTTTGACCAAGGGAATGCGCTGAATCCTAAAGTTCTCGTAATATCATGTTCGCACGCAGGCTAGCGTGCCCCCGAATTCAGGCCTATTGTCGTATACAATACCATTAAGCGCACCAAAACCACCGTATACTGCTTATATAAACAAAGTACACGTCGTGTAGGAGTATACTACGAGATACTCGCAACTACCTCGTATAGTCGTGTGAAGAACATTGGTCTGAAGTTCTCCCTCCAAATTCGATGAATCCGTGCCTTTCCTTTCAGCCCATAGCGCTTACCAGAGGGTATGGAGAAGAGCTTCTTGTCTTTTCAGATAATATATATTGGCATACGAATGCGCAGCAGGTTATGGTGTTAAGAAATGCCATGAAGCGACGTCGCACTTACCACAAAACTTAGTTCAAGGCATTCCGAAGAGCAACGGCGCCAACATGCACTTCTCACCACTCCGTAGACACTTCTCAATTGAAAATAGCACTGAAGCGTGATTGTAAACAAATGAAGCCGGCGCGAGGGCCCACGCGATGCCATTAGGCCAATAGCGTAGCGGCGTCGACCTCGGCCAGAGCGCGCGAGGAGGAGGCGGCATTCTTCAAAGCGTGGCGCTACTTTACGAAGCTTACGGGGCTTTATCTATGCTGTGCGATAATATTTTTGTACTGTGCTTTCACGCTCTCTCAGCTCTCTCTCCCCCAGCTCAGCGATGCTGCGAACGTCAAGAGAAACCTAGCGATGTTCTAACAGCTCCAATGTATAAATAAACGCTCTTACGCGTTTTCCTCATGCGCAATAGTGCTCTGAGGCGCTTGGTGCGTCATTTGCGTCGCCTAACAACAGTTTGCCATTAAAAAGTGAGTGCCAGCATATTAGAGGCCCACGATGAAAATAGAAGGTACTGGACGCGCTCGCCGCCGAAATGCAATGTCTGGTCTCATCCTACCGTTGCATTGCGGCGCGTTTCTACAAGGTCGGGCAGGTCGTTTCTTGTTATTCACCAAGTCTCAGTGCTGAATCTCGCCTGGATAGAATGCCACCACCCGCAATGCTGGTGATCCAGCGCTTCAGTAAGACCATGGATGAATAAGAGGGGCGAAGGAAACGCGAGGAAGGAAATGCAGGGTGGCCAAGTACATGCATGTCCGGCTTGCAACCCTACGCGAGGAATTGGGGGTAAAGGGCTTTACAAATAGACGAAGAAACAACTCATGCGTTACTCTGCTTCGCCTTCAAGAGTGGAACGCGACAGCGTTCCCGTCGACCCGCCAAGGGGTGTAAGACAATGGGATACGGCGCAGCGACTACGCGCCCCGCATTGGACGCGGTGAGCGTCGAGCAACGCAGCGGCAACGAAATGTGCGCCTGAGCAAGCGACGCACGCCTGAGCCTTATGTTGAATTCCAATGGCGGAGTCAAAGCAGCCGACGGACTCCGCGAGCGAGCACTCGACTCTGGCGCAGAGCAACCCCTCCAGATCCGCAAGTGGAACACAACCTGCGCCGCCGGAGCAGTCGGCAGCGGAAGTTCTATCACCGAGTTACCCAGGATACCTTGCGTGTTGTCATTTCCTTCCGTTGTTTGCTCCCAGCACCGCCGCACCGGTCACTTGTCTCTTCAGCGCCGTTCACCTATTGTTTATTTAAAAGTGCGGAATGGATATCTCGCCAAGCGTGCAACAGCTTTTGCTTCCTCGCGAGTCGTGACTGGTGGCGCCTCCCAGCAGAAAAACGTGGTAAAGGAAATAAGTCAGGCAGAGTTCCGGTCCACTCCGCCGATTTTGGCGGAGCAGCTTTTTCTGCTCCACGGAGTGACTCCCGCTCTGAATCCCCTCCGACTCTCTCACTGGAACACCTTACTCCCGCCCACACTCTGCCATTGGAACAAGCTTGCTCCGAAACGAGCAGAAAAACTTGCTCCGACTCCGCCATTGGAATTCAACATTAGAAACAGCTCGTTTCTAAGGCAACACCGCATTCACTAGAGGCGCTTTTGTACCGCTTTGAAGCATCGGACTCGTGGCTCAGTGGTAGCGTCTCCGTCTCACACTCCGAAGACCCTGGTTCGATTCCCACCCTGCCCATCTTGCAAGAGTTGAGCCAAAGCCACCTAGAAATAAGCGCAGCTGCTTATATACCACCGCGACGCCGCTAGCGACGGCGCGAGTTGGAGCCCCGTTTCTCCTCTGTCGTGACGTCATGGTGTCACGTGGTCAGCCTTGAAGGCGACGCCGCGAGCGACGGCGCGAGTTGGAGCCCCATTTCTCCTTTGTCGTGACGTCACAGTGTCACGTGGTATGGCATGGGGTCAAAGGTCATTGAAGGTGACACTGCCGCGCCTGAGGAGCTGGGTTGAGCTCTAGTAATATGCTTCGCATAAAAGGAGAGGGAGGGAGGAAGGTACTATCACTGCGAACATGTGCCATTGTCCCTCACATCACGCCTACAATTGGTCACTGGGGCCAGTTGGTCTCAAATGCCTGCATCGGTGGCTGGGGGTCGCGTTCGTTACTTAAATCTTCAGCGCATGCTTCACAGTAATGCACCGTTTTCCCTTCCTTGCTCAAGAATGTAAAAAGCGTAGGATTGACATGTCTTTATTTTGTATTTCACCGGCATTGAAATGCTGTTTGTGCGGATAGGAACTAACCCACGATGACGAGGTGATATTTGCCACGCCATAGGCACTAAGCTACTGCGGCGGCTATGAGAGCGTAGCAAATAGTGCAAGTTCAGCGAAAACTTTGTGTATAAAGATTTTACTATACTTTCATCCTGCAGCGCCTACAGTGCGACATCATGGAAGTCGTTTTCAAGATTGTCACCTTCTTTGCATTCATGCTTGCATATTGCCCAACACAGACAGTGCAGAAAGATTTCGTTGAAGGAACAGACGCCGAAACACTGGATCTTTGCGAAGAAAAATTCAGTAAGTTCTAGCGCTCTACAAATTGTCAAGCATGGCTAAAGCCAAGCGCGAACTAGTTGAAGTGGACAGAAGTAAAGGCCGGAGAAGAGACAAGACAAAGCGCTGACTGGCAATTTGGCAGTCAGCGATGTGTCTTGTCTCTTCTCGTGCCTTTATTTCTGTCCGCTTCAAATAGTTCGCGCTTGGGAAGTAGAGGCACGAGAAGGGACAAGACAAAGCGCTGACTGGCAACTTGGCAGTCAGCGATGTGTCTTAGTTCTTCTCGTGCCTTTATTCTTGTGCTAGCACTTACCGCTCCAGTTTAACCATGCTTCCATACCAGCTTGCCCATTTCTCATTTATGATAATCCTCAACTAGATTATGCAGGACGCGCTTTCTTTTCTGGTTCAAGTTGCCTGATATTGCGAACGAATTGGCACGACTTCGCTTTGCTCTCTATATCGCGAGTTGAAATCGCGCCCTAGTATAACCAAACCCGAGTGACAGGAAAAATAGACATATGGCCCATAGGTTACAAGTAGAGACACACAACATGATTTCAAGTCTCTGCTATTAGTTCCACACCTTTACCGTGCACCTTCTTTATGTATAACCCATAAGTGTGGCCCTAAGCATTCCCTAAACTAATACAATCTAGATATGTACAGTTCATTGCAGCACGTAACTTCTAACGAGGGTTGCGAATGATTCATCATATTGATTGGTTTGTTGACTTCAATGCCTCACTCAACACGTCGGTGATGAAGTACGTCGAGGTAAAGGGCTCCTAATTTTGACCGCTTGGCCATCTTAAGTGTTGCCCCCGTATTAAGAAATGTATCCTTACTTCAAGTTCATGCTTGACTTCACCGAAATTATCCCTATCGGGAATGCGCCGAAGAAAACACGATCATTTTTTGCAGGACGTTTACACCCTGCGTCATATATATTAGGTGAAGTATGGGCTTCAAGTTAACCCATTAGGGACCGGTTTCTTTTTTTTTCTTGCTATCTTGAAATAAATGTCATATATTAACTTACCTTTATACTTATAACTCACATGCAAATTATTATTACTCTTGCCTAATTAGTTTTTGAAATATAGCTCGTGACCATATGGTCACACTAGCCTCTTATGCTACAGCAAAATACGCTAAGTGAAAAACATTTATTTCAAGCCATGAAATATCACAAAAAAAAACACACATAGCGAATAGTCGAGCCCTTATTTAGTGTGACATTGTTTAAATCATGGAATACACATGCCGTCGTCATACTTTGTGGATTGTGTGTGCACTGCGCTGTTGCAGTTATCTCATGCACACCTCAACCTCTTGCCATTAGGTACTCGTGCAACAAAGTGGGCCACGCGGTCATACCGCGTACCAGTCAGGACATCACCAGTCTTTGGGATTCTATGTTGACCAGGTCCTCTATGCTTATTGTCCCATTGCATCAGGTAGCTTTGTGCAATTTGCCTGCGGAAATAAATAAAGTTCGTTGTCTGTCTGTCTGCCTGAGGAATTCCACCTGCGTGACGTTGAACCCTGTGCTACGAATTAGCGCCCAAGCGTTGCTGATAGATACATCACAAAGTCAAGTGAAAATCGGCCACCACCACTTATTGCCGCGAATTACAATCCTGTGAGCGCCTACATTTGCATCCATCTTACCCGTACCTCCCATGAAACTTGTACTGAGCAACAGTGTTTTTTGTCGGCCACCTTGATTTGCTTGTTCTTAACACGAGAGTAGCTGTCTGCAGATGACATTGGCTCTGCGCCGTGAATTGTGCTTATGATTGTTACTACAGAATTGTCCATCCAGCGGACAACAATTATCCCATTGTCGCTCAGCATGGTCTCTTCATGCCCGCTAGGTTGGCGCTTGACGAATGGTGGTCGAGTAATAGGGCACTCATTGGGAACATGGTTCTGCTTCACTGTGCCCGTGCCTTCGTAGCCCTGTGCCTTGAAATGCCTGAGTAGCGGCATCAAAATAGAAAAAGAAAGGAAGGTCGTGTGTCTCTGCTGCAAGTTCATCCACTATTTGAAGAAGTGGCGTCGCTGCTTTTCCAAAGTCCTTTTCATATTTTCCAGATGTTCCGGGATCCCCTGCTTGCCTTGATACACTTTGAATTCTACAAGGTATCCGTTCTTGGCATTTAGGAACCATACTTTATAACCGAAGCGGATAGGCTTTCCGCTTGTAAACTGTTTACAACCATGACGACCATATTACTCAATCATACTTTCGTCACAGCTCAGGTGACGCACATGTTGAAAGTGCTCCAGAAACCTTGCTTTCAATAGTGACACCAATGGACGCAACTCTGCCAACTTGTCACTAAGCGTTAGGCTTGCATTTCGCACAGTGCAGGAATCGCATTATCTGTACGAAGCGATTTCTTCGCATAGCATTGTAGGCCATCGTGTTGCGTATATCCAAACCGCTGTACCAATATCACTTTTTCCTTGGCAAGCGGTCATAGCCGGACAAAACGAGCACTCCAAGAAAACCTAATTCTTCTTTGGCAACCTCCGGATTGGGCGTATTGAAAAATAATGCATAATTTCTTGTTTGTTCGACTAGCAGCTACATGACGGCTTCGTCGAAAAAAGATTTCGAACAACTCAACAGGTGAAAAGTCCCTGTAAGCAGCAAAGTTTGGGTAGGGAAATATGCCAAGGCTTCTCTGGAGATCATCATTCGTCTACTTAGAAGCAGTGGATAATTTCGCAGGGATGGCTGCATCAACTACAGATGAAGAAACCTTTTATGTTCCGTCACCTTGCATGCCGGGGTCGTCATCGTCCGAGTCGGATCCACCAATGCGGCGTCCGTCAGAGACAACAGTTTCAGCGCCGGCTCATAGCTGCCGCCCGATCAGATTATCAATGAGCCCGCCTGAGTCTTCATCGGCGGGCTCCTCATCCGCATAGGTGCTAGCCTCTCACGGGTCGATATAAATGACTGACACGTCGTCATCGCCTTCTTCGAGTATCTTCGCTATTTATTCCAACATCAACCTATTCAGACAATAAAATAAGAAATAACCACTGTGCGAACGCGCCAGCAGCCGTGCAAGAGATGAGAATGCAGTTTTCAAAGAAAATATTAGGTAGCCTAAAGGCCCAGCGTGACCATATGGTAACGTGCGAGATAACACGCTCGTTCATGGATAAATCAAACATTAATCTTTCACAAATGCTCATCGAAGGTCACATGTTCAAAGAGCTATATGGAGATAAGGATATCGGACTGTTGCTTAAAGAAGTAGTGAAAAAAAAACGCATTACCCCTTGGAGTGATGCATGGCGACGCTACTCGCGCAGCAACACTTATTCCCGCCATTGTGAGGGGCTCCCACAAAACGACTGACACCTGCTGCCACTTGATATCCATAACGGGAACTCTCATCTGTCTAACGGCATGTCATTGTCGATTTTGGTGCCGTTTTGCTAATCTTAATTAATTGAAATCCGCTTTGCAGACTAGCCTGACCATATGGTCACGCTGGTCGTAATAAGGGGGTGAGGAACCAAGATATAAGTTCGCGTAGGACTTTTATTGAATTTATTTATCATACGTTTTTCACGTAGTGTCCCATCTTTTCTCAATGTATTACAATGAACAAACTCGGGGCCAGGATAATGCTGCACTTCTAGGGCGATTGTTTTTCTTTCTGTTTTCGTATGTGGTCCAAACAACGCTACGCCTACGTTATCACCTGTATTGGCGGGTGGTGACCAGTGATCATAACAGCGCGACCATTACGTTATACCGGCTCAGTGCATCATAGGTTTTCTTTAGTACTTCACGCAACATAACGACGTGCGTTCAACGGCAGCTTGGCTGTCGTTTGGTAAGCGATGCCCAGTGATGCCTGGAATGGTAAAGGCAGGGCAACAAAAACGCTGATCTCTGCATCTCTGCACTGTAAAATACTTTACATCCTTAAAAGGGATTAAAGGTGTAAATGCGTTTGACCCACACACTTACACCCAAAGGCATGAAGTTGTGAAAGTATAGACAGATTTACATCCCTATTAACATTTAAGGGCGTAAATCCTACAACAGTCTGACTGTGTTCTTATTAGAGCAACTTTGTTCATTTAAGTAATGAAGACATGCCAATGTGCCATAACTTTCAGTGCTTTCTATGTCCATTGCAAATTAACCACGCTTAGGCTGGGCAGCGATATTTCATGGAACATAAATATTTCCAAGCATGAAAATGTTCTAATTTGCTCCTCTTGGCAGAAGTTGAAAATTATGCTACATAATCCCTCCAAGTGCTTTCTTGCTAATATTTCTGTCGGTGTATATTTAGTGTGGCCTTACGGAAGCGAATTAGGCACGACTGACCTACAAGAATTCGTGTGGTTCTTTTTTTTTTGTTTTTACAGCGAAGTTTCTTATGGCTAAGTTCTTGCGAATCTCGTTTCTGTGGTCATAGACCAACAATTTTTTATACGTGGGTCGATCCTGAAAATAGTGCAATGCCGGGCTGACCTGAGGAACATGTGAAGCAGGCGTTAAGCACTCCCCATACGTGGGCGTATCCCCAAGATGGTGCAATACCGGGCCGACCTGCGGTGCAGGTGCAGATCACCATGAAGGGGCCCACATTCAAAGCTTCGCTGGTCATGCTTCTTCACCGAGTGGAAGGGTACTGCATTTTTGTATTTATCGCTCAATTTTGCAGTTTGGTGCTGTATCCCAAGCGCTCAAACTTACTATAAAAGTCACATATCTCTATCTGTTTTCAAAGATAAGCCATGGGGTAGAACTAAGTCCTTGGCGTGTGCGCCAGAATTGTGAGATTTATGTGGCGTTTGCACTTAGCAAACACTAACCGAAATTAGTTCAGACCAGCAAAGCCCTTGCCGCTTTTCGTGACGTTGCGTGATTTGCTTATTACCCGCTGGAAATTCCCACGAGTGCAGGCTGCAAGTGACATCACCTTTTTTTACAGCTTTCATGCAATATATTTCGTCGCGAGGATGCCTTTTCATTTCAGTTTCATAGGAAATTTTGGAAAGAGCCCACAAATACAGGCAAGAGAAATGCTTTCTCTCTCTTGATCTCCTATTCTTTCAGCTTCACTTCGAAAAGCTACCGCAAACCAGAGCATGAAACGAAACGATAAGTTATGCACATCGATTATTGGGTACATCCACATCAGAAGACTAGACCTCCCCCCCCCCCCTCAATATATTCAATAGAGGCTCACTGTGATGCATAGAGAAATTATTCCCATAAGCTTCAGTCACATGGCAATGTGCGTCACACATGATATATTTACATAGGAACAAGCAATCAGAAATATAATTATGAGTTATTCGCAAATCTATCCAGAGGCTACTGCATTCAAGTATACTTAATATGGGATAGAACGATATGCACTGCACCTTAGCGTGTCTTCTAGGCATATGGAAACAGCCAGTTTTTTTATGCAAAAAGGTCAAGTGGATCATTCAGCAAAAAAGCCTGTTGCAGCACCTAAATTCCTGTTGGCTGCAAGGCCACACCACAAGCAAGCCTTTCACATTCAAAACACCTATGTGCTTAGATCTCCTCTAATTTTTGTACCAAGTGAGAAAATTCCACATAAAATACTAATCTGTTTATTAGGCCTCGCCATATGTTTTAAGTATTTTTCTTGTTATATCGTCCGTAAGCTTCAAAACTCCCTGAAACCATATGAAAAGGATTTTGTATTTCTCGACAAAATTCTGCCTGAGCATTCTGTAAAACCACAGAAACCCTTGTAGGTATGCTACAAAATACAGCGAATGATGTGAGCTTCAATGGGCACCGTAATGAGGGCTGGTAATTTCCAGGCAGCTCCGCTGCCAGGTAAGTGGGAAAACGTTATTACAAAATCAGACATATTAAAGCTGCATCAGGTAGATTAACTGATTTGTGCCGAAGCTATTCTTCGCAAATACCAGAAACACACAATGACGCATGCAGATTAGGAAGCCTTTCGTATGACGCAGCAGATTATCTTCTTGTACACTCAAATTGCAGTGAATAGTGGAAGAGTTGAGCAATAAAGAAGTACTATGCAGGGTGTCTCACGTAACTTGAGCCAAACATTAAAAATATGCCAATGTCACGTAGCTGGACCCAACCAAGGTAATGTTCTTTTTCATCGCTTGAAGATAATGATAATAAAGATTAGGTCTAATTAAATAATTAGTGCTAATTTTTCAACTTCTCAAATATTATAATTACACGAAAAGTGCCAATGATAAAACAGCACAACATGAAAACCTTCTGATACAGGTCTCTATTGCTCGATACGTGCTACATAGAAGCGCTTTCCGTGCATCATAGAAGTCGCAAATACGCGCTAAATTGCCGCACGCGTGGCCACTCGAGGCACTTTGCGCGTATATGTGGGCTTCTTTCCCGCTGGGAAACACGCTTTTATGTAAGGCGTATCAAGCAACAGAAAGCTGTGTGGTGAGTTTATTATGTAGCTCTACAATTTCATCATTGACAGTTTTCATCTCCTTATAATAGTTGAGCAGTGAAATAATGAATTATGACTAATTATTAATTAGGCGTTGCGCAAACGCATAGCACAGTTAGAAAGAGGCATCGAAGAACACGCACTCCAGGTATGCAGGGCACAATGGGAAGACACGTGCAACGGCCTCGCGAGGCAGATGACCGGGGCGAGCGCTTGGCGCCTTTTTAGACACCTGTTAGATCCGCAGGAGACTCGGGCCGCTCAAGGCCGTAGACTAGTAAGAGATTATAAAGGTGATAACTTCCTCGACGCAATACGTGACCATTACTTTAGGAAGGCCGAAAGCATCCAGCACGCCGAGTACGACGGCGTCGCAAACGACAAACTGGACGCGGAATTTAGCGAATCGGAAATTCGATAGTCCTGTTCGAACTAAACACGCGATCAGCGCCCGGCCCGGACCAGGTTACCAACCAGACTCTCCGCTCCGCAACCTAGACGACGAGGCAATCTCCCGACTCGTGGCCTACGTCAATGAATGCTGGCGAGGGGGTTACACAATAACCTGAGTGCGGAGCAATGCGAGAGTCGGCTTACCAGCTGCGAGCTCACGGCCCAAAGAGCCCTAGTGCAGCACGCTAGTGAGGTAGCTAGGCTCAGTGGAGCCCTGGAATAGGGGCCCACCCTTGCTGGAAGAGGCTCCAAGTCGCCGGCGCCCAAGACGACCGAGACCTCGAGAGGCTAAATCCTTGAAGGAACCAAAATAAAGTTTCTCTCTCTCTCTCTCTCTCTCTCTCTCTCTCTCTCCCTTCCCGAAGCGTGGACATCGGCCTGCGTGATCATGATTCCTAAACCTGGCAAGCAAGTTACGCTCGATGATCTAAGACCGCTTTCGCTTACGTCTTGCGTCGGCAAAGTCATGGAAAACGCAGTTCTCACCCACGTGACCGACTTTCTCGAAGATCACGACGCGTTCCCGCACACCATGCTATGATTCCGCCCCAACCTCTCCGCACAGGACGCATTGCTTCAGCTTAAACACCAGATCGTAGACGACACTACCAGCTCCGCTAAGGCAATTCTGGGCTTAGATATTAAAAAGGCCTTTCACAACGTTAAGCACGAAGCGACCTTAAAAACAATTAGAACATTAGGACTAGGCCAAAGATTGTATAATTACGTTAGAGATTTCCTCACGGGCAGGCGTGCATGCGTCGTCGTCGGCGACGAGGAATCGCCGGAATTTGAGGCGGGTCCGTGCGGCACACCGCAAGGATCCGTCATATCACCATTACTCTTTAATTTAGTTCTACTTGGTCTTCCCGAGAAATTAACAGAAATAGTAGGATTACATCCCAGTTTCTGCGCGGATGACATCACCCTCTGGGTTCTCGGGGGAGGATGTGACGGTCACGTTGAGCGAACGCTACAGGCAGGCGTAGATGCGGTTCACAATTACTTGCGTGGAATGGGCCTCGAGTGCTCGGCTACCAAGTCCGAACTCTTACTCTGCAAACGCACAAGGAGAGGTAGTAAAACCCTGCGCGAAGAGGAACGGGAATATTCCAAAATACGCATTACATTGGCAGATGGCACTCCCGTACCGCACGTAGAGAAAATTAGAATCGTGGGGTTACACCTGCAGGCAACGAGGCGGTGTACGTAGACGTGGTGCTATAAGGAGGAGGCTGAAGCCCACACGCGATAGCGGTTGTAGACCGCTCGGGTAAGTGCCTCGCGAGCGCCACCGTGACCACGGGGCACACCGAGGCGGCCGAAGAAGCCGCGATAGCCCTAGCAGTCGTCGCGGTGCCGAACGCTGCAAGGGCTATCAAGGACTCGCAAGCGGCAAGGACTCGCAAGCGGCAATTCGCGGCTTCGCGCGCGGTCGTGTCTGGCGGGAAGCGGCCCGCATACTCCAAATTTCTGACGACGGCGACTCGTCATCGCCTTCACAACCCCAGAATTCTACGGTCTTCCTCCTCTGGACCCCGGTACACACAGATGTTACGCTCGCGAACAAGGAGGCGGCCCACGCCACGGCTCGAGGTCTCACACGCCGAGTCGCCGCTGATTATATGGCCGCCTCCGACCCCGAGAGCGGGGCATCGGATCTGCCGTGTCGGGACATTACAACAGAAACACAGCAACAAGAAACACGCTGGGCGTGGGGCGATCACCTAACCGCGTTTAGAGACCTCACCCAACACTACAGACTCGAAGGACGCACATTCCCGCCACCGCACGATAAATTGAACAGGAATGAGGCGTAACTTTACGCTTGCTCCTGACACACACCTACCCTAGCCCCGCTATCTTACACCACTGCTATCCGCGTTTATATCCAACAGACGCGTGTAAAACATGCGGACAGAGAGCAACGCAGCGACACATGCTGTGGGAATGTGCCGGCAACAATGGTAATCAAACCAGCTCCGTTCGCGACGCGTCCATAATCGCGGCCGTTGCCAGAATAGGAGACGGCTGGAGCTCGCTTCTTCCCGACGCCGCCCCGGATGCGGGAGCCGCCGGCGACCTTCTCCGTAGGCTTCGCCGCCGCTAGGAGGCGGCTATCAAAAGTTCAGAGCTGGCAGACCAGCTCCGGGCCATGCTGCAAGCCGAAGATGCCGCTTGAGTCCGAGGACTTCGAGCCGTCACCTGAGCCCACCACAGCAAGAACTGCCAGACCATTCTTTAATTTCTTCTTCTTCTTCAATTAGGCTGGATGGAAAAACAATCTCAGTATCTCAACGCGGCAGGAAACATTACGTTGGTTATGTCCAGTTACGTGGCATTTGCATATATTTAATGTTTGGCTCAAGTTACGTGAGACACCCTGTATGGCTTATCTTGATGGAAAATTCGCTCGGAAAGGGCGTGACCCGAAAACCTGCTGAACTTGATGGGACCTTTTTCATGTTTATTTAAAGGGCCCCTCAAAAGGTTCGGACGAATTTTGTAGACGCGTAGGGTACAGCTAAAGTTAATCATTCGCACCACAATTCGGGTGAAGCGTTACATATTAAGCTACGGACGATTACAAGTCACCCTACTCCATAGCTATGCATTTTCTCCTCAACGCGTGCGCCAAGTGATCGGGGCTAAGGTCCGCCTTCACCGGCCCTGCGTCATGATGGCGCGTTGTGTCGTCTACTTCTGACTTCTAGGAGCGAGCGCACGAAGCCTCTCCAACCTTTCCGCCAGCTGTTCGGCAGTCGACCCCAAGCGAGAGCTATCGAAACAGCGTTCGTTGCTAGCATTCTGTCGCAGCGCCGAACGTGTCCGGTATTCCGTTAACCACAGACGGGCTGGTTCTTTCGACCGATGGGTGGAGGCATAAACTCAATCTAATGAAGGAACTTTAGCGTAGATGTACGTTAGCGGTCTGATCGGTCCGCATGGTCCAGCCACCTGTTGGCGCAGAGCTTAACCAGCCAAAGGGCTAATATTGGTCCAACCAAGTGTAAACTATTTTGAGCATTTACAAAAACAACGTGTTAACGATTATGCTCCTGCGAAAAATATACGCCAGCAGCAAAGGAGAATACACTTAGTTGCCGCTATTGTGTTTGGTTGAGCTTTGTGCTACCAGGTGGCTGCACCGTGTACACCATTCATGTTTGCACTTCTGCTCATCCTTTGAAACGGCATGGCCACACAGCTAGGCCCTGTCCCCTTGCGCTTGCGTTTACCCACCCGAATGCCGGATACGCAAAGCACTGTTGCTGTGGTTATCATCCGGCGTAAAGTGAGTGACAGCTCCAAACGCGCAAATCCTGTCGCCGATCGGATAACGACAGTCTGACGCGCTGCAGCCACTCCGCTCGACTGCTGCCTTGCACAGGGACACGACGTCGCAGCTTGGCATATTGCCAGTTGCTACGTTTGCAGGCCACAATGCAGATAAAGGCAAATCATGGTGCTCCGACACTTACTGCGGAGCCCTCGTCAAAATGGAGCTCATTGTGACGCAAGCTGACGATGCTTGCTGTGTGCCGGCACTGCCTAAGTGTGGTAAAAAATTGTTCTTGCGCATTCTCTTTCGGTTACTTTCTTTTTATAGAAACAAATTAACTAACGCTACAACTATAAGGAGCATTTGTTGACCATAAAGTTGGAAAAATTATTGATGACCCGCCCTAGGCAGCCAATCGGATAGCTCGCTTTGCTGGCGTCATTAGGGCAATATACGTCAAAAGGTAGGGGTGGCTGAAAATTCAGCTGAGCGGTGTGCTGCGATCAGCATCAATGTATATTTCTGAAACCTTACAGTAATTTGCACGCTTTACGCGGAGCGCTTAGATGCGTCAAGTAATGATCAAAAGGATTTACTCTAACGACTCAGTACGTTTGTACAAAATCGTCAAAATCGTTTCAGGGTCCCTTTAACCATTACCTAAGGAACACACGTATACCTAAGCTATATATAAGTGGCAGCATTCAAATTTGAGGATTTGTATCTATATCGTGTTATAGACTAAATCGGCCGTGATCTACCTGGAGTGTTCGAAACAGGAAATAACCTTGGCTGCTTAAAAGAACGTGGATAAATACCCCTCTTCAACTTTCTTAATTTGTTTGTAAGCATCCAAAAGTCAGCTTAATACGGAGCGAGTAGGATAACAACAACATGGTGGTGCTGAAGAGAGCACAACTATAAGTACTGTAGGACATCTTTCGAATAGGTGTGAAGACGTGAGTGCATCTACCCACCACCATGTACAGCACAGCGAAATACGCTGTCAGAATTATGTGGGCCTTTCTATAAGAGACACAAACTCTAGGGCTGACCTTAGCTTGGATGTCAGGTGGCGCTGACATTGGCGAGCCAAGGAAGAAGAAAATTTGACGCAAGGGTCAGTAACCAGTCTCAGAGTGCGTGTCGGTCGCCCTTTCTCGCTCCACAAAAGAAAGCAGTGCTCGTAGCCGCATGTTTCTGCGTAGGGAAAGTGTAAGAGAACTTCATAGATCTCAAATTTTTGGATGGAACGCTTTATTCGCTGCCATTTCTTACACTGAACAATAGGCGTCAGAATATGGCAGAGCAAATACACTTGCGTGCTATGCATTATTATCTTCGTCTTTGATGAGTAAGTCAGGTGGGAACTACGTCAGCGTGTAGCCAAGTCTACTACGACCTCAATGGCCAGCGCTGTTGCTGTACATTGCTAGAACCCAGTACATGTGTACGAGTATCATGTGGTTCTTTTTCAGTGCGTATAATTGGTGACAATACATCGAACTGAATACACGCACTTTGAAAGTCCCAACAAAACGTTTTATCGTAGTAACAATACATGTCGTGTACAGTGTTTGGCAGTTTACCTTGTGCAGTTGATTTATTTTACTGACTTTATGGAGATTATGTACAGCTCGCCGCACCTACGTATCAAAAATATGCCGTTCCTTTCATACCTGCCATACCTTGTAAACAATTTTCTGGGTAAATCAAAAATAATAAAAAAGCATGACGACACACAGGTGCACATGTACTGCAACCAAGGGTGAAAACTTTCGCTAACTTTACCACAAAAGTACATCTAGAAAAGTAATGGGCTATTACGACTGCTCCTAATTTCGCAGTACTGTTTCTCAAAAGCATGCATTCTTTTTCGCACGCACCTCCCACCACCTCGCCAATTCAGAAGTGATCCAGATGGCCAAGGGAGCTCGACTCGGCGCCAGGATGCTCGACCGCTGCGCCATGTTGCTCATCTCACGCTATGGGCCAAGGGCCATCGGCATCCAAAGGGTGGGCAATTTGCGTAGGAAACGTGTACTGCCACGCTTCGCCTGTACCGGAAACGCAGAAATTTATGAAATTTCCTACGCTTTCCGCATTCCACCATGCTTCACTGCCATGAAGCTGAGGTTCCTAAATATTATAGCAGAGCTTTTGCTTTCGTTACTTGGTGAGATATACGGGTATAATGGGGAATCAGAAATGTCTTGCCCCTATTTTTTATCAACCAAAATAAGGTACATACAGGTCATTACAAACATACGTACTAATCTACGTACCTCGCCCTATTTTCCCACATAGTGCCGACGGCGGCTGAGACATTTGCCTCATCGCAGCATTACACTTAATATGCCCTGCAGCAGAATTCAGAATTGGCTAAAAACAACACGCTCGTAATCGTTGGAGACTTCAACGCCTAAGATCCTATCTTGGGATACAAGACCACCGATAAAAAGGGTATGGCAGTCAAGGAGGCGGCTGACAACATAAACTGCCAACTCCTAACGGACCCAGAGGTCCCCACCAGGACGGGAAACAGGGTCCAGGAGGACACCAGCCCTGACCTCACCTTCGTAAGAAGAGCGAGACAGGCGGTCTGGCAAAATATGCTGGAAAGCCTGGCCAGTGATCATTACATCATCAAGACGCAAATCGGAATGGCTCACGAAAAGCGTCGGATAGGTACAGCAAGAATAATGGATTGGGATGCCTTTAGAGAAGCCTGTGATGGACATCCGCTGGGCGCGATACTGTCAATCGAGGAATGGGGGAATATGCTGAAGGAAAGGCAAAGCGAGTACACCAATGAGATTGACCGCACAGAGCAAATACCGGAGGTTGACTCTAGACTGCTTCGGCTATGGGAGGCAAGACAGAGCCTGACCAAAAGATGAAGGAGACAGAAGTTTAATAGGAAGCTAAAGCTGAAGATTGCGGAAATTACGCAAAACACGGAAGAGTATGCGGAACAATTGACGAGAGCAAATTGGCAGCAATTTAGCAATTCCTTAAGCGGAACCCGGAGTACTGCTCGAACGTGGAGCATACTCAAAGCACTCCTGGACCCGACTAAAACCAAGTCGAAGAACAACAAGGCCATACAGAGGCTGGTTCACCAGTTTCAGGGCTCAGAGTATGAGCTCATAGAAAGAGTAAGGCACAAGTGCTTCGGGGATGGTGACCCAGCAGCCTACACGGAGTGCTACAAGGGGAAAGGAAATTCTGATCTGGACAGGCCTATAACCAAAGAGGAAGTATACGCAGCAATAAGAAATACCACTAGGAATATGCCTGCAGGCGCAGACAAGATAACGAACGCGCGGATTCGCTACATCCGTGATTAGCTAGTAGTCCAACTTACTGACTATCTCAACAAGCACTGGGCGGAGGAGACAGTACCCGAGGAGTGGAAGCATTTGGAGGTAGTGATGATTCCAAAACCTGGCAAAAAAGTGCAAGTAGAGAATCTTAGACCAATCTCTCTGCCGTCATGCTTAGGCAAGCTGTACGAGTGGGTGGTTACAATGAGGCTACAAAATTATATGGAGGACAACGAGCTGCACCCCCCCAGCATGTTTGGATTCCACCCTAAATTATAGACGCAAGACGTGCTCCTCCAGCTCAAGGAGGAGGTGCTCAGCAACGTCCCATGGAACAGCGAACATGTCATCATGGCAATGGACATTAAAGGAGCCTTCGACAATGTCAGCCACGAAGCCATCCTCACAGGAATGAATAGCCTGAACTGTGGCAGAAGGATTCATGGCTACGTCAAGGCCTTCCTCTCTAACCGGACAGCAACAATCGGCCTGGGAGCAGTCAGATCAGAGAAGTTTCGCACCCCAAACAATGGAACACCTCAAGGGTCGGTCATCTCCCCCATCCTTTTCAACGTCGCAATGATCAGGCTAGAAAGACCACTCGAACAACTTGAAGGCATACGGCACTCCATGTACGCTGACGACATCACGGTATGGGTGAACCGAGGATCACTCAGAGAAAAAGAAGAGTGCCTGCAAAAAGCGGCCACCTGGGTAGAAAACTACGCTAGGGCCAGGGGCCTCGCCTCCTCGACGGAGAACTCCGAGCTCCTAAGGGTGTGGCGAGGCAAACAAAATCGAACGGTCCCGATGAGCTCAGCCTCATCGTATACCTCGCGGGACAACGCATTCCGGAGAAGACCACCATTCGGATCCTGGGGATGTGGCTTCAGTCCAATCAACGGTGCACTCATACTCTGATACTGCTGAAGACTGCCACCATGGAGGTAGCCCCTGTGGTCAACAGAGTATCTAGCAAGAGACACGGTATGAAGGAGAGCGACACGCTCAGGCTAGTCAGGAACCTCGTGGTTAGCAGAGTGGTGTATAGCCTTCCCTACCACAAATGCATCAAGCAAGAAGAACAAGCGGACGCCAA
Source organism: Dermacentor albipictus (assembly GCF_038994185.2). Classification (NCBI taxonomy): domain Eukaryota; kingdom Metazoa; phylum Arthropoda; class Arachnida; order Ixodida; family Ixodidae; genus Dermacentor; species Dermacentor albipictus. The sequence continues at coordinate 125,638,201 of NC_091826.1, forward strand.
ACTGCGAAAGGCGTACAAAAGTGCGCTTCACCCACCGCAGTGCACATCGACCGAGAAACTGCAGGCCCTCGGACTGCACATTACCTTCAGTGAATTAAGAGAAGCAGTACTATGCTATCAGGCACGTAGGGTGATGCAGATCCCCACGGGAAGGGTGCTCCTACGAAGATACGTCGGGGGAACGTGATCCAAGAGATCGAACGTACCGGGGCCATTCCGGACAAGTATCGCAGTACACTGCGTGTCGCACCAATACCCAAGAATACGCACCGGAACCTGCACAAGGCGCGTAGAGAAGCAAGAGTAGAGTACGTGCAGAGAACCTTCGCGAACAAGGACAACACAAGGTATACGGACGCGGCAACGTTCGTCAAAGACGGAAGACAAAACAGCAGAGCAGTGGCATCGGTGGGTAATTCGAGCCTCGAGGAGATCACGAGCGCATCACTACAGGACGGCACGGTAGTCGAGGCCGAAGAGGCAGCTGTGGCTCTGGCAGCACTGGAGGGCTATCGATCTGGCAGGTCCCTAACAATAATAACAGACTCTCAAGCAGCATGCCATAATTATACAAACGGCAGAATTGGGCGCAAAGCACGCCACATACTCTGCTCATGCGACCCGGGAAACAAAGTTCAGCATACCATAATCTGGGTACCAGGGCACACTGGCATAACAGGAAACCAAGAGGCGGATAGGATAGCTCGAGAGCATACCAACCAGGCGTCCGACACATCCAGCCTTGAGGAACCCGAGTCAGTACCCATGGGCTACTCAGATATCCTAAATTACTATAAAGGGGTCAGACTGAAGTATCCACCCCCAGATAAGGCTCTAAGCAGAGAGGATTCTATTGAATGGCGACCACTGCAGACGGGTACTTTCCCGAATCTAAACCTTCTGAGTAAAATTTTCCCTATACAGTATGAGGCTAAGTGCCCATGGTGCGGAGAGAAACCAGATCTATACCACATATCATGGGCCTGCCAAAATATTGAGTCCCCAACTATCTATAAAATTAAAAACCCGATTGCGGAAGAGTGGTAGATTATGCTTTCCAGCGTAAGCTTGAATGGCCAAAAGCGCCTAGTAGAGCGAGCTCGCGGGTTGGCCATACTCAGTGGAGCCTTGGACTACGGCACCAACCCTGTGATTGCAGACAGAAGAATCCATCAGAAGGTGGAAGAGGCCGCCTGAAGCCGCGAAGATCTCTTTTCTAGTGCCCAATAAATTTTTTTCCGATCCGAACGCGGCCTCCCCTAAGGCTCATTGTCATGTAAGTCCTCACGGCCTTTTCCGAACTCCCAACACCACCGCCTCACACTTCTCAAAGCGAGACACATTTCTCCATATGTGGGCTGCGTTTCCCTGTAGATTTCGATGGGCGCTCGTTCCTTGTAGTTGTAGAGTTCTATAATGGATGATCTTGCTACTACGAACGTTTTCAATTTTCAAGAATTTTTGGAATACATTACCGGCGTTTTCCTTTTCCTTCTAAGTGCTATAAACCTCATGAAAATCGGCGCTGAAGTTGCCCAGAAATATGATTTCTCCGTTTCCATGTATCTAGGTAGGAACCCCCCTTGCTGAAGATTCCTATTTAGTAGGCTCGCAGAATTGTCAGTCAGAATACGCAAAGAAAAAGGAAATGGCGAACCCTTCCTCTACAGGAAAACGGGATTAAGCGAAGCTTCTCCTGCGTGCACTTGACCTTCGTCATGCTTAAATAACCCACAGTAACGGTGCTGGAGTGCTTCGGCCTCCTGCTGTTTCAGCTTGGATCTTCCCGTAGCTGTCGGATTGCCTGGTCTCGGGCGGCTCTAACGGCTGGATCGGCGCCCCGACAGCGCACACTTTCAAGCGTGTTACGTTTCGCCTATGACGCGCGGTGTAGCCGGCGCGGATTCAACGGACGCCGGGGCTTCATTCAAAGCGGCGGACATTTTGGCCCGTTCGGAGCGGCCGCGACGCATCCCCGCCGAGCGCGTCCCGGCATGTTTCAGTGCCACGTGTCTTCGTGTGTGTGTGTGTGCCCACGCTTGTCAAAGCGCGGCAGCTGGGGAGAGGAGCTCCCCCAGTGTGAAGCGAGGAGGTCTGACCGGCGCCGGCCCGGCTGATGCGTCACTACACTCGTCTCTACATGTCTCAGTCCGTCCGTGCCTCGCTGTCACGTGGTGTCGTCCCGTGACCTTCCTTCTTGCCCGCGACGCCAAGAGTATAAGAGCAGCTGCCCCCGGACGCCAGGAGAGAGGCTCCGATTTCTTCTGTTGAGTAACGTGCTCTCCCGTCTCTCCACTTCGGTCGACCTGACCGCCCGCTCTTTGCGATGCTAGAATAAACAAGTTGTTCTGTTAGCAGTCGACTCATGCTTTGCCGGGACCTTCGGATGCTTCCAGTGTGCCCCAGGCCGCCAGGCCAACGCTACCCTTGGGGCTTGCGACCCATTTGCAACAACGGGCGCCAGCGGTCCGATTGCAATAACGGGTATCAGCACTGAGGTTCCAACAGCTGGTGGCAGCGCTGAGATTCCAACAGGCGGTGCCATCGGTGCGGTTCAAATAGCTGGTTGCCAGCGGTGAGATCGCGACAAAGGAGGCCAGCAGCGAAGATATGCGGTTGACTGTATGCTGAGCAGCACAACGACCATCCGGGAGCAGTGCAACGAGCCCTGTGTGATGACTGGTTGCCTGCAGCGGAACGACTGCGCTGAATTCTTGGCTGCGAGGTTTGGTGAGTGCGGGACTTTCTTCTTCTGAGTTTTGCCAGGCTTTTGTTAGTGTTAGAAACAGAGCTGGTAATTGTGGTTGTCGTTGCTGCCGGGTTAGTTTGCGGCAAGACAATAGTAGGCAGTAGAGAAAGCAGCATTCAGAGCAGCCATGGATTTGAAGTCGTTGCGCAAACCGAAATTGTTGGAGCTTGCAAGGGAGTTGGGTCTGGATGTCTCAGACAAACTCAGAAAACCGGAACTGCTGAGGGCTATTCTTGAGTTAGAAGCTGAGGATGACGAGCTGTCGGAATGCCTTGAGACCATTGAGGAGAGGACAAAAAGACAGGAGTGCGAACTTAAAGAACAGAAAGAGCGAGAGCAACAAGAGAAAAAAGAAGAGCGTGACCGTCAACACGCTTTGGAAAGGAAGCGTCTCGAGGTGGAGATGGAACGCGCTCGTAATGGAAGTCAGGCACACGGTGCAGGAGAACGAGTATTGTTCAAAATGACTGACCTGATGCGGCCGTTTAAGCTTGGAGAGGACATTGGTTTGCTCCTGGTTAACTTTGAGCGAACGTGCGAGAAGCAGGGGTTCTCTCGGGAAACGTGGCCACAGTGCTTGCTCACTTTGTTACCCGGCGAGGCGGCCGACGTAGTCGCTCGCTTGAATAGAGAGGAGGCAGAGGATTTCGACCAAGTGAAATCGAGTCTGCTAAAAAAGTACAGGCTGTCCGCGGAGGCGTTCCATCGGAAGTTTCGAGAAAATGAGAAAGGCAAAAGTGAGTCATATACAGAGTTTGCCTACAGGCTAATGTCAAACATGCAGGAGTGGCTCAAAGAAGAGAAAGCGTTTGCTGACGCCGAGAAAGTTCTGCAGTGTTTCGGGCTGGAACAGTTTTATAGTCGGTTACCTGAGAACGTGAGGTACTGGGTCTTGGATAGGCCAGACGTTAGTACGGTGGCTAGAGCCGCTGAGCTAGCCGAAGAGTTTGTGACGCGTCGGGCTCGCGGAGCTAAGGACGGTCAAAAGGGTGAATTTGGCTCCAAGTTTGAGAGGCCGAAGTTCACGCCCATGAGAGCAAAGGGGGACACACGTAGTGCGGATGCGAGTGAAAGCATTCCGACCGAACGTAAGGAGACGGCGGCAGCCGAAGCCGAACGAAGAAAGCGGTTCGACGCGAGGCAAGCGCGCGTGTGTTATACGTGCCAGAAGCCGGGTCACTTTTCGGCGCACTGTCCGGAAACAAAAACAGAAATAGTGTTTTTGTCATTATGCAGCACTGACGAGAACATGAAGCTTCTCGAGCCTTACATGCGAGACCTCCTCGTGAACGGGAAAGAGTGCCGAGTGCTTCGCGATTCCGCAGCTACGATGGATGTAGTTCACCCCTCTTACGTAGAACCCGATATGTTCACGGGCGAGTGCGCATGGATCAAGCAAGCCGTGGAAGCTCATAGCGTGCGTCTGCCCGTAGCAAAAGTGCTTATTGAAGGACCTTTCGGAGCACTTGAGACGGAGGCGGCAGTGTCATCTATGCTGCCCCCCCAGTACCCGTACCTATTTTCGAACAGGTCCGATCACCTCCTGCGCGAGAAGGGGCTTTTGTTTGGTGAGGCTAGCGTTCAGGCCTTAACCAGATCGAAGGTTCGGGAGCTCGCTGCAAAGGCGGTAGTTGCGGGGCCGACGTTGTCGAACGATGAGAAAGGGTCAGAGGCGCAGCAAGCTGATATTCAGGGCACGCCCGAGCTGAATAAAACTGAGTCTGTAGCGTTAAAGGCACCAGATACTGGAGAGGAAATGCCCGATGCGGGAAAGTTAGAAGAGCTATCTGCAGATTTGCTCATCGCGCCTACGTCAGACGGACTTAATAGGTTGCTAAAAGTCAGCTGGTCGGCTTTGATAGCCGAGCAAAAGAAGGATGGCAGCCTAACAAACATACGCTGCATTGTCAAGGACGGTATCGCCAAGAAAAATGCTCGCTTTGTGGTAAGAGGTGGGGTCCTGTACCGGAAGTATCTAGACTGCAGGGGAGTGGAGTTCGATCAGCTGATCGTGCCTCAGTGCTACCGTCAGGATCTGTTGCGCTTGTCGCATGGAGGTTCGTGGTCCGGACACCTAGGAGTTAAGAAAACTAAGGACCCTCTCTTGCAAGAGTACTATTGGCCAAGGTGTTTTCGGGACGCAGACCACTTTGTGAAGACATGCGACACCTGTCAGCGGGTGGGCAAACCAGGGGAGAAATCGAGGGCGCCGTTGAAGTTGGTACCTATCATTACGGAGCCTTTTAGACGGCTCGTTATTGATACAGTGGGACCTCTGCCGGTAACAGCCACGGGGTACAGACACATTTTGACTGTGATCTGCCCAGCGACAAAGTTCCCTGAAGCAGTGCCGCTTAAAGAACTCAGCTCAGTTGAGATAGTCAATGCACTACTGTCTATATTTGCGCGAGTTGGTTTTCCTGCGGAAATCCAATCAGATCAGGGCACAGTGTTTACTAGCGCTTTGACGACAGCCTTTCTCGAAAGGTGCGGGGTAAGGCTGTTACACAGCTCAGTGCACCACCCCCAGTCGAATTCCGTTGAGAAGCTCCACTCCGTCATGAAGCGCGTGTTGAGAGCATTGTGGTTTGAACAGCAAACTGACTGGGAGCTGTTTCTGCCTGGGGTGATGTTTGCATTAAGGACCGCGCCGCATGCCGCTACGGGGTTTTCGCCAGCTGAGCTAGTGTACGGTCGCTCGCTGCGATCTCCGCTTCGCATGCTTCGAAACGGATCACTGCCCTCTCCAATGGCTGCAGACCATCTCTTTCACAAATGGCCGCCTCCTGCGCTGGAGCCTCGCTTTGCAACAACATTCCTTTGAGGTGCGTTACAAAAAGGGGAGTCTCAACGGTAACGCCGATGGCTTAAGTCGAAACCCCTAACGTGGGAATCAGCCTCAAAATTGTTTGTTATTGATGTTTTTCTTCCTGAGACAGGATTTTTAACATATTGCTTTTGTGTAGTGTTTCAAAGTGATGATGTGCTTTCTAGTGCAATTTTCCAATTTGTGGACGCGTTCTGAGTGCTGCTAGACTACTGTAAGGAACTAGGCAGTAGTATAAAAGGGGAAAGAGCCTGGCATGCCTTAGTGAGGGCTGTGCCGTGCTTGCTGACTGAGCGGCTGAGTTTCGGCGTAGTTCTAACGCTTGCTGGGAACGAGAGAAAAATGAGAACTCTCCCGAAGTCACTTTGCAGTGTCCTGTGTGAACCTGAACGTGAGAACGAGGCCTTCTCGGTGCGCTGCGCTCAAGAAACGCCGAGGGACGACAGACTTCGGTTATGAGCATCATCGAGCGACATCCCTCCGGACAGCGGATGCAGTCCCCTGACCATCGGGATCTCCTTCTCCCGGCGGGGCGGTCTGTTACGTTTCGCCTATGACGCGCGGTGTAGCCGGCGCGGATTCAACGGACGCCGGGGTTTGTTCAAAGCGGCGGACATTTTGGCCCGTTCGGAGCGGCCGCGACGCATCCCCGCCGAGCGCGTCCCGGCATGTTTCAGTGCCACGTGTCTTCATGTGTGTGTGTGTGCCCACGCTTGTCAAAGCGCGGCAGCTGGGGAGAGGAGCTCCCCCAGTGTGAAGCGAGGAGGTCTGACCGGCGCCGGCCCTGCTGATGCGTCACTACACTCGTCTCTACATGTCTCAGTCCGTCCGTGCCTCACTGTCACGTGGTGTCGTCCCGTGACCTTCCTTCTTGCCCGCGACGCCAAGAGTATAAGAGCAGCTGCCCCCGGACGCCAGGAGAGAGGCTCCGATTTCTTCTGTTGAGTAACGTGCTCTCCCGTCTCTCCACTTCGGTCGACCTGACCGCCCGCTCTTTGCGATGCTAGAATAAACAAGTTGTTCTGTTAGCAGTCGACTCATGCTTTGCGGGACCTTCGGATGCTTCCAGTGTGCCCCAGGCCGCCAGGCCAACGCTACCCTTGGGGCTTGCGACCCATTTGCACCCAGGCAGCACACCAGCATTGGTCCAACCATGGCCCAATGCTGGCAGAAATTGGTACCAATGTTGGACCAATGTTGGCATATTGGCAAAGTGCAACCCAATCCAATGCTGGCCCAGCGTTAAAGCCAAGATTGGACCAATGTTATGCCAATGCAGCAGCCATTGTGCTGCCAGCGTAGGACCAGCGTTAAAGCCAAGATTGGACCAATGTTATGCCAATGCAGCAGCCATTGTGCTGCCAGCGTAGGACCAGCGTTAAAGCCAAGATTGGACCAATGCTATGCCAATGCAGCAGCCATCGTAGGACCAGCGTTAAAGCCAAGATTGGGCCAATGTTATGCCAATGCAGCAGCCATCGTGCTGCCAGCGTAGGACCAGTGTTGAGCCATATCGTTGCCATTATTAATGCCAGCTGTGAGCCAATTCCCTTTGCATGACGAATATTCTATATATGCTGGCTTTAGAGCACGCACATATTCTTACCGCAAACATTTTGCTAGCGGCATTTTTTGTAGCAATTGTCCCCTTATCGTCTTCCTCAATAGTAGCTAGGAAAGCTCGACAAAAAGATGTCAAGAAGCACAAGATGATTGCAAATAATAATAAAAGAATACTGAAATTGACGTTTATGAAAGTTTATTTGCGAATAAATTTTCACAAACAGGCATTTTCCGTGGACCTATAGTCGGATACAACTTTAGAAAAAAGGGGAGGCCCCGCCCAGATGACCGAAGCGGCGAAGTCACCGGCCGTCCGGCGCATGACGTCGGTCCAGAATGCGCGCCCATTGGTGCACCCGCCTCGGAGGAGTAAACGCCCCCTTTTTTCTAAAGTTGTATCCGACTATAGATGGGTGACGCTCGGTTATCTTCAAACAGTTTATTTACAGGCACTGCCCTCAGGATAGGAATAGGGCAAGGTGCCGAGGATGGTGGGCTGGCCAGGGGTTTCAGGGCAGGGAGCTGACGTCGGTAGGCAGGTTTGTCAGTGCTTGGATGACAGCGGGCTTATCAGGCCCCCGAGGACCACGATAATGCGGTGGTTTCATTGATATTGCCACCAATATCCCATAGCGACTTCACCATTACTTAGAGGAAATCTTTGCACTGTAAAATGAAAAGAAAAATTGTCGGAGATGTTGGTATGACAAATGTATGTGGGACAGTTTTCATTTGAAAAATCGCCATACTGCTACAATATTATAAGTCTGAGCAGAGAGTTCGAAGGGGTGAATCAAGAAACTTTCTTGCAAGTGATTTGTCAAGTAACACTTCTTAATATTTCGACATATATGGCATACCTTGTACAAGGTGTAACGTAATATTTAGAACAGACATAAAATGCGCAGGATCCGTCCGCTTTGTTTACAGCCCACACCTAGTCAGCGTAGCACTTTATAATTAAAAATTGCAGCAAAACCTGCTGCAGCACAAGAAGCCTAGTTTCAGACTGTGTAGACACAATGCGGCCTTCGTGCGAAATTTTTCATGTGGAAACCGAGAAGTTCCGTCAAGAAACACTAGTAAAAGAAGCATTTCTTATACGAAAAGAAAGAAATACTGTCAGCTGGAAATGATGCTTGACCTATACCAGTGAGAAGAAGCGTTGTTCCTCGGTATCACTAGCAGGATCAGGCCACGCGCGTGGCTCGATAAAATCATAGTCCTGGAATTTGGGTGAAATTCACAGAGATTTACACGTGGTTCTACTCCAGGCACTATTCAAAGGTTGCAAATAAAAAGAGCTATTTAATTACAGGCACTTTACATTAGCCAGGCCTGTTTCAGTAATATACATACCGCGTGATATTGCTTGGGTGATATAGCTTGGGTGATATTGCTTCTGATAAAACTTATAACATGCGCAAAACAAATGCACTCACCATTGTATGATCCATGCTTCTTTGTATCCGAGTTCATCCCACATCGAAGACGGTGGCCACAAGCGCCGACTTTTTTTCTAATTGTTGTTTCGCCTATATTAATTCTAACACTCACAAAAATTCGTGGCCACATTGCTGCGTATTTCAAGATGTAAGCTTCTCAGTAGGAATGACGACCGCAAGCGAGCATATTTCACGAGAGGAGTGCGCTGGCAAGAACGGACAAGACGGCAAGCACTCAGGCGGTGTTGCACCCAGTCGGCGTGCGAGCGACGCATAGAAGGAAAGAGTGAAAGGAAAGGGTGAACGAAGAATACGGCGTAAACGCCACTTTCCCCCGCTGGACCTAGCCCGACCGGGTTTTGGGGTGGCAGCGATGGAGGGCGACAAGGAGGACAATAGTGACCCCGCCGCTTTCCCCCATGCTTCCGAGAGCACCCAATTCGACACAGCAGCTTATGGCTGTCTGAGCGCTTGACTGATAGCATTGACCAGGCTCACCTGGGTGCGTGGGGGAGAGGCAAGGGGGGGCTGAGGGATGGAAAGCTAGGCCGAAAAAAAAATCCGGAATGCGCCGTGCCTACTAAAAGCAAAGACAAGAGGTTGTTGACACGAAAATGCCAAAACGTGCAATTAATTTATTTTTCTGTCCGGGGCATTCATACAAGGAGCCTACTACACATGCACGAGCAAACAAATATATTAGAATAGGAGCATGATGATTAGGTCGCCGCAACATGCCATGCATGCTAAACAAACAAACAATAGTTTCACTAATGCATATGCGCTCCATCTCGATGCAATATAAAACGGTTCCATCAGCTCTGAGGCACTGTAATTCTCGATTCTCCTCAGAATCCTGACCCACCGAAGCCGCGGAGCGTACATGCAAAAAATAAAATGCGCAGGCAAATTCGCAATACTGTTGCTTCTTATGGAAAGCTCAAGTTTTTATTCACGATCAATAAGCAGCGGCTAAATTTATGCGACTTCCCCTGCTTGCTACGTGGTACACTGGCTTTTCTCTTTAGGGGACACATTTCGGTAAAGGAGAAGTGCAATAATGGCGGTGTACCATTCATGGAGTTGACATGGGAGAACATATTTTTGGTTCCTGCGCAGTGTGCCTGTGATCAGTGCTTTAGTTTTCAAAACACGTTGTTCAATCTCAGCAAGTCGTAGAGCACTAAAAGCCGACAAGGCGAAAATTAGCTTATTACGGGCCAATGTCCTCCAAAGAAAGCCAACTATAGTAACCCATATTGGCAAATCCATACGAAAGTCGGTCCAATAATTCCCGCCTTGTTGAACGGCAGTGCCAATATTGTTTACTGACTGTGTAAAGTGGGCCAACATTGGATCTCTATCAGAATGGCACAGCCAATATTGTTTACTGACTGTGTAAAGTGGGCCAACATTGGATCTCTATCAGAATGGCACAGCCAATATTGTTTACTGACTGTGTAATGTGGGCCAACGTGGGATCTCTATCAGAATGGCACAGCCAATATTGGCGCCATGCTGTTAACCTTAGGCCAACATTGGGTCAGGAACCAGAATGGCACTGCCAATATTGGAACCACGCTGTTAATCTTAGGCCGTCATTGGGCCAAGAAGTGCCAATATGTTTCCAACGTTGGCCCAACCTGACGTGCCACTTGGGCAACAACGGGCGCCAGCGGTCCGATTGCAATAACGGGTGTCAGCACTGAGGTTCCAACAGCTGGTGGCAGCGCTGAGATTCCAACAGGCGGTGCCATCGGTGCGGTTCAAATAAGCGTGACTACTCGTCGCCGCTCGTCGAAGGCTGCCTGTTCCTCAGGGGAACACACAATACTGGCTTTTCCATCGGCTTTCCGAGACTGAACTGAACCTAAACGAGACCAGCGCAGCGTGCGCAAAACCCTTTCTTGCCGTTTCCCTCTCCGGCGGAAGCGAAATGGCTGATTGGTTGCACATGGTGAGAGCGCGCGTCTATGCAGCTGCAATCTTGGCTAATGATTCACGCTCCAGCGCCAGCGCCGCTGTAAACTCATCTAACCACCCTTTCCCACAGCTGCACTGCTTTGGGAGCAACTGGGTTTATTTAGCGTGACCACGACAATGCCACTTGTGAGCCAAAACACGCTTTGCTTAAAAAATAAGGCTGGTTTGTGGCGTGCGCTGCAGCAGGACCCAACAGGCAGATAGAATTCGGGGAATAAACAAGTTACACGTATGGACCTCGTGTGCCGTTCCTTCAGTGGTGACGCAGTGTAGCGCATCCAATCGGTGTAGTCCTATCGGTGTCGGTGTCCCAATAGCCATTATGGTTACGTAGCTGATGATGTGCCAGCTGCCAGGTGATTGATAGGTCCGGGAGGACATTCAAGAGGCGAGCAAAAAATTTAATTACAATTTTACATGATGAGTGTTTACATGCACAAGTACAAGTCCAGAACCAGTACGTGCATGAGTAGGAACACACGTATGAGCCAGAGCCTTCGTATGACTAGGAGCACTCGTACCAGTCGCAGCACACTCTCACGACACTCAAGATGCACTCTTTATGACCTTCTTTTCCCCTTTCTTCCGTGGGGGAATTTCATGGTTCTTCTTTCCGGCGAACCATAATAGTTGAACCGTCCAAGAACGTGCCCGTGACGAACGTGCCCGTGACGAACGTGCCCGTGACGAACGTGCCCGTGACGTCGCATCGGGCACGTTCGTTCCCACATACGAGGCAGTGGCGTCGCAAGCTGGGAAATCGATGTCGAAGTCGTTCCTACTTCAATCCTCGACGTGGGCGCTTCATATCAATTAGCGGGTCATTCGTGATGGTCTGCTTGTCAGGATCAGGTTCCTGTGGAGCAGCAGTCAGGGTAATCAGCGCCCCCATAAAGGGCGGCGGCCGTAGTCCCCTCGACGTGAGCACCAGTTTGCGTGTCACAGTCTACGTCGGGTACAGTCAAGCTCAGGAGGGCGCTCCTACCACCCGTCAGCTTTGATTACGCTCATTCAGCCGCCAACTCCCTGGTCCTGAGAAAGCGACGATGCAGCGAGAAAGGTATTTCATAACTGCACGCTTGCCGGTGAAGCATTTATCGTCGAGAAGGGATGCCGGGTACAAACGACGCTAAATGCCAATCGTATCATCTGCCAAGGACTAGCAATAATATTTTATCACTTCAACACTCGTGAGACCTAACAATTCGCGTCCTAAACCAGTAATATTCCTGATTTTCTCAACACAATTTCACTTGTCGTTGCCCTCCGTGTTTTAGGTGAATCCTATTCAAAACACGAATAGGAATGTTCTGAATTGAAAACTCGACACAGCTCCACAATGATTAGACGGCCTACGCAGCATCAAACTAGATATATACCAGCGTTTGGGGAAAGAAATGACAAACTGATCTTTCGCCGAATTCCGATATTCCCCGCTTTGTCAGCAAGGGCGTTCAAACGGTGCGCATTCGTGATTTTTACTCGCTTGCCTACGTATCTTCTGGCACCTGTACGGATTTATTCCCAGAATACAAGTGTGAAATATCAGAGCTACTGTCTGTGTACGCCTTGACCACAATGGATCACACAGCATACGGAAATGGCTTTCATGCTAGCGTAGCTCCTTACATAAAGCTTCTTAAAGGAAGTTTTTATTCGCTACTTCATGGCATGTTGTTTTTCTCACAAAGCCTCTTTTACATCTTCAGGCCTTGTTTATTTTTTAGATTTTTTCAGTGCGCGTGGGAAAAGGAAATACCACGCAACTATTTTCAAGGCACTATAAAAGCTAAAGCTGTATTAGTTGTAAGATAAAGTTGTACTCCACTACTACGAATGCGGAGTACAACTCCGCATTCGTAGTAGCGAAAAAAAAAAAGAAAGTGGTAAATGTTTCGGTGCCAACAGTCATTATGCAGTGGGCTGTCAATAATGCAACAGATAAAAATTACGATATCTATGACAGCTACGAATGCGAAAACTTTTCCTCCGCGCAAAGGTATCAGTGATAATACAAGTTTTGGGTATAGTTATTTCAGACGCATAAAGGGAGACAAACATTTACGTTGAATTAATGCCTTAAAAAAGCTGACCGTGCAACACATGCTGTCGTTGATTCGCAGCGCAGTAACTTCGGTAAAACATCAGAGCTTACTGAACCCTACAAAACAAAAAAGGAAAATAATAAAGGAAGCCACATGTCCACTTTATCAATACAGCCATTCCAACTGCTCCAAATAATGCATTCAGTCTACAGATAGTTCTAACGGTACACGGGGACAATTTTGCCTTGATATTTACACGTCTACTCGTTTATCTTTATCGTACAACCACGTTTCACCGCCTAACAAATGTTATCGCAACACGCAGGACGCGCCTGCACGTATCGCAAGTTTATGGAATATTGTTGATGGTTCCATCCGCTTTCTGTCACCGAACCTTGTGTAATATTATTGCGTGCATGCGCGACTCGAATAGTGTAGAACTTTGTGAAATACACGCGGGTCAAAGCGATTACTCTTGAACATTCGACGACTGATAAATAAAAGCTGACAAGCTTGACCCGCTGATCAGATTTGAATGACTGCCTGCTCACCGCTATTGCTGTCTTTTGAGTGTAACTTGCTTTTGTGGGCAAAAGCTCGCCCAATAAAACGCGTTTCACCATTCACCATTTTGCTTTTTCACTGTCACTACCACGTGACAGTATTTCATTCTAGCAATCTTATTATTAAACTCTGAGTTAGTGTCTTTACTGCTCCTTGTTTTTGCCTTTACGTTTTCTCAGGCGGCGGTGAAGATATGCATGGCATTTAGATTGTGTCATGCCAAGTACGCCGACATCAAAGTTTCCGACAAGGTACTTCAGCGCTGTTTCTTTTTTTCCCGTTTCAGGCTTACTGTAATATAGTAGTTGCATTGTCCAAGTACATGAGAAACCTCACACTATGGAATTTTCATCTTTTTTTCTTTTTTTATCGCTTTGTTTGAGGGGGATCTGCCACATGACCATGATGTTGCGCCGCTAAGCATGAGGTGGCAAGATCAAGTCCCGATCGCAGCGGCTGCGTTTCGATGTGGATTAAATTCAAGAACGCCCACGCCCCTTGCATTTGGAGCACGTGAAAGATCCCCTGATGCGGAACATTAATCAGGAATGTCCCCTACGGTGCTCCTCATACAAAAAGTCGTGGTTCTGCCACGTAAAACTCAAGAATTCAATTTTTGTGGGGGTTCAATGCGATCGCTCAGATTTATTTAATTTACCCGTATTTATAGCTTCACTCTTAACCACAGCGCTTCCTGCGGTTTAAAAATATGAATTGAAGCATTTGTAACGTGCCAGCAATGGTGCTGGGACCTGTTGTGGTTGCTTAGTCGCTGTAATGTTGGTCTGCTAAGCACTAGGTCGTGGTATTGAATTCCGGCCACAGCGGCCGCATTTCAATGGGGCCGAAATGCGACACCATGTGCTTGGAATTAGGTCACGTTAAAGAACCCCAGGTAGTCAAAATTTTCGGAGTCCCCGCTACGGCGTGCCTCATAATCAGATCGTGGCTTTGGCACGTAAAAGCCACATACTCTAATGTAATCTAATTGGCGCTGGGAACATGCGCGTGTTCTCAGCAATAATTCTGAACCTAATTAGCCTGCCCATAGGCTGTTTTTAAAGTGCACTTTTCTTTCGGAATAATCCCGGACTTTCGTGGCCATGTCTGCTACTGCTGCTGCCTTGCCGAATAGCATGTAGACACGACAGTACTCACATAACAAGTCGGCCTATATGTAACCCCGTCTGCATTACCCCTACATATGTGCCGGCATCCTTCTTCGGAGTCCAGAGAAGTATGAAGTGAAACAACCAACCGTGCCTAAATATCCTCTTGGCAACAAATATTCGCCTTCAACCGCCTAACTTCTTCATCAAAATGGTGCTATCTAAATTCGTTTTCCCTGGTTTTAGCGCCTACGCTAGGTCCCATTCTGCACGAGTAAGGTGTGTCGATGGCGGAGATAGTTGAATAATAAAGAGAGCCAATGATGAATACAGCATAGAAGCAAACTGGGCCAACCCCGAAGGCCCATGGGTTAATACATCTTGCGGTACTGATCCTATGGCCTCTCTATTGGTCCTGAGCCTCTTAGTTGATTGCGAAATGCTTCTGTGTGGATGCTAAAACATCACCCTCTTTGCCAACAGCATTCTTGTAGACGTTCTGTCCGTTCGGTTACTGATATTACTCTAGTTTTCGACCAGACGATATGTTTTGAAGTTCCAACGCGGCATGTGCTGTCGACGTCAAAACACCATAAGAACCCAACAAACTAAGACACCTAGACGAACACAGGGGAAACTACTTGTACTTACAAATTAAATTTTAAAAATAACAAATTAGTGTATATGAAGGTGGATGAAAAAGCTTCCCGCAGCTGGGGAACAATCCCACATCTTCGCATTACGCTTGCGATGCTCTGCCAATTGAGCTACCGCAGCGAGATCCTGCCGCCCAATTTCGGGGTTATTTATGAGTTAGTACAAGAACTAACACTGGGACTGTTAGCGAGAGCCACCACTCACAAAGCTTGGCGGTGGACATGAACCAACCTTTCTGCCGCAGGCGTCACGAGTACGGGATCTTTTTGGGTGAAGGCTACTGGTCTATAAACCCACATGTGCTGTCTGAAGACATCAATGTTGCCCACTCTATATTGCCGGCTCAATTAGTATAGCCTTGCAGGCGTAATGCGAAGTCGTGGGATCGTTGCTCAGATGAGGCAAGCTGTTTTTTAATCCACTTTCATTTCCATTACTTTATCATTCGTATTATTCAATTAGTAAGTACAATTAGTTTCCCCTGTGTTCTCCCTTGTGTCTTTGTTTGTTCGCTTCTTATGCTGTGGTTAATAAATATTGTGCCCCTCTGTTAACCACCTTTCTTCTTGTACGATGTCATAACAACACACTTCGGATAATTTATTCTTTGCACATAACACGAATATTTCCTGGGTGAAACTGCGGAAAAATGATGGCACAGTGTGGCATTATCAACTCCTCGCTGTAAATAAACAAAATAAAAATAAACCGGTAACATGTGTCAACAATTCTTCAATGTTTCCATTGAGAATACAAGGTTTGAGTATGGTCTGAATTATGTAGCACATTATATAAACCATCACATCATTGAAACCGCATACTTCACGTGTACATAGATTGCTTTGAATTATTAGGGTACACATTGTTAGTTCAGTGTTAGTAGGCTGATTATGAGTATTAGCACAACATTCTGGTAATCCCGCTGCGACTTACTACAGTTAGTGAACTTCAATACGTGAGCAACTGCTATACACGTCTGTCAGTTATTTGTCTATTAGCTGCAGATATCACACTATTTCATTTTGAACGCATTCCTCCTACCATTTACAGCATCTTAAAATTATAAACAACTGGTGTTCACCGCAGGTTGCCTTCAGGGAGATGATGCCGAAGTGCGTTGTCGACATGTCTGTCCTGTCGTTCAAACTGAATCCGGTGAGAGAATGTTTGATTTAGCGCTGTTGTTCCACGGCAGAAACAGAAATCATATTATGGAGAATGCACTCTAAGAAAAAAAAGGACTAAAAGGGGTAGGGAGGTTAGTCCTTTTGGGGACTAACTGATTTGCCACAACCATTAGTCCTTTTGGGGACGAACTGACATGGGATGAACTGTTACTCCCCATGCGCTTACTCCTTCGGGGACTAACAGTTGCCCCTGCACGATGGTCCTCAAGGGAGTAACTGCAATTCGTTCCGATGCTCCGCAAAGGTGGAACTAATTAAATTAGGCATTTATACCCTAATAAAAAAAATTAATGAGCTGGAAAAAAAAACGTGCCCGAAAGCAGGATTCGAACTCACAGGTATGCTAACCACTGCACCACGCCGCTGGCTTGACAAGCGGCGATTTTTAGACAAGATTAAGCATAGGAACGCAAGTGAGGCAATATAAAAGTGACTCTGTATTTTGTGCAAGCTATGCAGTGAGAGTCTAACGTTGAGTGTACTTGCAACCATAAGCGACTGCGAAAAGAAATCAGCCCGAGTATTTTTAGGGTGATTGAAACTGAGGCACTACGCCATGTATACGTTTAGCGAGCTCAAACGGGGCACTGAAGACGACAGAGAAGGGCAATTTCTCTGTCGCTTAGCGCGTGCCGTTTGAGCTACACATCGCTTCAGTTCGCAACCTCCTTGGAACGGAAGGAACTTAGGTACTCTTGACCAAGAAAATCTAGCCGTCTATCAATTACTTGCGCGTTTAATGTGTATCGCTCACTTATGGGGTGCGCACGAAGGGCATGCTTCTTCACATTCCAGTTTTAAGTTTCACGTAATTTTCTCACGAAGAAGCAAGGTGCTGCTTTGCATGTAGTTCAATAGACAATGCACGAACTTCGAACCATTCACGATTTATAGACAATACCGTTTTCGCCGCATCGCTCCATGACACGGACGAAAACAGCGAAGTGCCTGGGGAGTAACTGTTGCCGTTCGTCCTCCCATTGCTCTCTTTCCGAGCAGGGACTAAACACTTACTCTCCGAAATTTGCACACGGCACGCACATTCATGCAGTTAGTCCTTTGAGGGACGAAAGCGCCCTTTTTAGGACTAACGGCGCAGTTACTCCCGTTTTCCCCGGGATTTTTCTTAGAGTGTGCCTTTGCTTTTTTCTTTGTAGCAATACAACATGACGGCTGCAGAGGGAATATTGAGGGAAGGCGCTGTGAGTACATGTTCCACACTGAAAACTGTGGCAGATTCAACAATAAACAGACACTAACTACCTATAGTAATTGATATTGACGCGTGTACTTGTATAGCTTTCTCCGGTGGCCACTTTCTTTCCTACTATAACGTGCTAAATGTTATCGGTCTGTGCAGGACATGCCTGCATGTATGGGACATCTCTCGAATATTATCGATGTTTCTCTCAGTTGGCTTTGTCCCCGAACCTTGCGTAACCTGGCTGCGTGTGCGACGCGAGTTGTATAGTGCTTTCTGGATGGCACGCGGAAGCCAGCGATTACGCAACATGGACGAGTCATCTATCAAAGCCGACGCGCTTCACCCGCTGGTCAGATTTCGACAGTCTCTGACTGCGCTCAATGCTACAGCTGTGCATTGATTGTCAGCTTCTTTAGTGGGCAGAGGTTGCCTCAATAAGGAATTTGCTTCGTGGTTCAGTTTCGCTACTGTGTTCTTGCCCGCCACTATACAACGTAGCAGCACGGCCTTATTACGCACGTTCACAATGACGCCGTCTGTAAGCAGGTTTGTATTTCTGTTTATGCTTTTCCCGCCCTCGTTTTCGGAGCGCTGAGGGCATTTCCCTTTCTTTATACTCATTCAGCCGGCTAGCTTGTACAAAATTTTCTTGTGTTCTCCAGGCTAATGTCCCTGACTAACGCTCACATTACACCAATTGACCCTATTTCACTCAAGCAGATCGGTTTTCTCAGAAGTACAGCGAGTGATAACGTCAATTTAAGTGGTATATATAAAGACGCCATAAGGAGTGCAAATTGTTGTTCGACTGTGGTGAGAGTGCTGTCTCTCATACTGAGGGTTGGGGTCTGCATTTCTGGCTCATGGTTGCAAGTAAACGGGGAAAAAAAAGAAACGTTATCAGAGTTTACGCCCTAACTAGCGATCGGATGTTACAAGCACCGTCAGAAAAGCTCCGGATTATTTCACACCTGTGAGGTTCTTTAAATGGCAATCTCAGCGCGGTTCACGACCACCTCTAAGACTAGGAATTCTACCAGCGTCCTCAGGCTCTGCAACATAAAGCTACAACTGCCAGTGAACGAAAACAGGGGTCAAGAAGTCAGGAAGAGTATTGTATAACTGTGAAAGAAGCCGCAAGTGTTTATTTTGTCAAGAAATATTTCAGCATTTATTTTAGCACTAGGAAATGTGTCCTTTCACGTGTTATAGCAGGCAGTTATTGTTCTTAGAAGCCTTTTTCTTACCAATATGCCTTCTTTTTTTCAGGCTTGCATGCTGGCTAACGATGTTTACACCGATGACCTTAGCGTAGCTCTGGTTACTATAAAATGGCTGCGGTCAACTGTGTTCTAGAAAATATAATCATCATCAGCAAAGCAAACAACTTGCATGTTTGAAGCGCACAAGGCAGGTCAGTTGTAAGTTGTAAGTCAGCGTCCTTTTTCCACTATACCATTTTTTTTTCCTAAAACCACTCGCGCACTCATGCTGCATATCTAAACTGTGCAAACGTATGAATCCCTCTCATGAAACTCACGGCTTCACGCCACATTATAATAGAGTTATGGTCGTTTTTTGTCATATTGGATATGAATAAAGAATCGTCTTTCTATTCTTGGTCCTCTTCTTCTAATTTTTTTGATTGTCACCAATGATGCTGATATGGGGCTGTTTCTGTATTATCACACTTGAGTTCGCCTTCTACGCATAAATTAGACATCGCAGCATTCGCTCTTGGATCCCCTTTTCGACGGCAACGTACCTTGTGCGATCGGTGAAGTAGCTTGCACTGGTTTCTTCGTTCAGGGAAGATCATTAAAGGGGCGCTAGAATAGCATTATTAGGCGGAAGTTCCTGTATATACACATCGTCAATCCGCTTCCGCATCGAGCGGCATTCTCTGTGGAACGCGCTCAGCCGACTGGACGGCCGACCCCTTGCAGAGGCAATAATACCGGGGACCGCAACATTCTTAATCTAGAATATTGCGCGCAATGTCATGTCTTCCCATAAATCAGCAAACTTGAGAACAAGCTTACGGATCCCGCGTATCTGCTAGTCCGCACACGAACTCTCTGTTCTTTTGCTTTTTCTTTCCCTCTTTTAATCCATCATGCTTTTTCCCCGTGCAGAGTAGCCGACCTGATATCGTTCTGGATAAGTCGACTGCATTTTCTTGTTTTTTTTTACTCTCTTTCTCAACGTTGGCAATATCAGCAACCGAGACTAACAAATCCCACTGACGGTATCTGCCTAAAAGGAAACATAGAAAACCTTCATATTTCAGCATTGCGTCATTTATTCAGTACACACGAACGTATCTACACGCGTCCCCAAATGCGAAAAGTTCTTCAGATGCTTCACATGACGGCGAGCTAGAGCGAGAGCGTTGCGTTTTTGAATCACTTAGTGAAAGCACCACATGGTAGCGGCCCCCGCAAATTCACGTTTTAAAAGCCTTAGGGCAGGCAAGACACAAGTGAATACGAAGACCCTATGTATGAAATGTGACAAACCTCTATGCGGTTTGCGAAGAAAAATTGTTAATTTTTATCCTAGGAGAACATCTACTGCGCACTCTCTTATTTTGGATAGCTTTGAAACAGTTTTTCTATATTCTTTAGGAGGGAAGATAACCGCTGGTCCGTAAGGGTTACGGACTGGATCCCAAGGGAAGGGAAGCGTAGTAGGGGGCGGCAGAAAGTTAGGTGGGCGCATGAGATTAAGAAGTTTGCAGGGACGGCATGGCCACAATTAGTACATGACCGGGGTTGTTGGAGAAGTATGGGAGAGGCCTTTGCCCTGCAGTGGGCGTCCCCAGGCTGCTGCTGCTGCTGATGATGATGATGCATGCTTCAGGAGCCACGAAACTTGCACCGTGTAAATAGATAAAAACGCCGTCACTGCCGTATCTGCACAAGTGGTAAAAACTACTTTGAGCTCATAAGGAGGTTTAGAGCGCCAAAACACCATTTCGCTTGAGTGAAGTCTCAATACGCGCTGGTGTAGCGTACTTTAGTACCAAGACAGCGGCTTTTCTATTCTTCGCCTCATACAGCTTTTCTGGATATGAGGGTTAAGTTCACGTGAGTGCCACCACGTGGTGCACTGACCTCAAACTTTTCAAACTTCCCGCGGCGACAAAGTGATCACGTCAGCAAAAAGAAAAAAAAAAGAACAGTTAAAGCTATCCCTGCACACCTAACTCCGCCGCAATGCTTGCCCCGCCGGCGTTATCAGTGTTCTTGATAAAGAGTAGCCGCTCGTCGGCTGGCAAACATTTATCATCCTAAGAGCGTTTAGTCGTTTAGTCGCGAAGAGCGATGATAGATTCTGTGCTTTTGATACGGTTCTTCCTTTTCTTACTTCTTTTTCTTTTTTTCTTCGTTTGCATTTTTTTCGTTCTTTTGATGGTACGGAAGAAACTAAGTACTTTAATAGTCGGAAGCACCCCACGGTAGCCTTTCTTCAGGCGGCACAGATTCTTAACGTCCGAACATCGCACAGCGTCAACGAGATGCGCCGTCGTGGACGCCTTTTGATTTTGGCATCGATTTCACTAAGGTGCCCCCAATTATTTCCCTAGCGACTTTGCTCTCCGCGCTCATGGGCTACCGCAGCAGCTGCAAATCGAGATGTGCATAACCATACAGATGGATACATGGATAAGCTGATTTTGCCCCGGGATGCAAAAGGCACGACACAAAAATTGTGCAACCTGTCTGTGTAGCCGTCGGTTAACATGCGATGGCCGAAGCTGCTCATAATATTACATCTCATTTACTGTCCACTGGGCCAGGTGCACCTTCGGGCATGCCATATACAGTACTTGCAGTTGTGAAAGTACTGTCCCGTCACAGTTATCCACGTGCCCGTAGTAACACCGTTATTTAAGGTTATTGTGCATTATATAGGCGGGATTTGTCGTTTCTCCATATTGTCTATGAGTTTTCCGTTTCGTGTATATAATATAACCACAATGTAGACTAACAGATATCCAATGCCAACATGGCTATCCATATACTCAAAGACCTCGCGCACAACTCCTGCAGGAGTTGTGCGCGAGGTCTATACAAATAAGCGTTATTTGTATTCCAGAGTTGTGCGAATCCCAACCACATCCTTAAGGAATGGTAAATAATAAATGATGGGGTTTTACGTGTCAAAGCCACAATCTGATTATGAGGCATGCCGCAGCGTGCGATTCCGTTGTAATTTTGATCACCTGGGTTTCTTTAACGCGCACCTAAATCTAAGCGCATGGGTGTTTTCGCATTTCGTCCTCATCAAAATACGGCTGCCGTGGCTAGGATTCCATCTCGCGACCTCGTCCTTAACAGCCCAACACCATATCCACTAAGCAACTACGGCGGGTAAGAAATGTTGGCAATTTGAGGAAGGTGGCAGTCGGCACGTGAGTAAATTTGCTTGCATCCTCATGGCGCAAGAATCGATACGAGCCGCCGAAGGATGACACACTGGAGTGTATTATATTTAATGTGATGGAGTCCGCACCCAAAATTTCATACCGCAATCACTCTGTAATGACTGACGACCAGGCATCTCGCTTATACGTGCAGTCGCCTGACAGTTGCCGGGTGCTGGCGTCGGCCACAGGTCCTATGTTCTTGACCTCTCTCAAACATTTGCCGACATTCTCGCCTTATTTCGCACCATCGGGTTTGCGATGAACTCCGTCAACAGCCGATTTATTTTTTCCAAAAATTTGGCTACCAACACTACGTTTTTTTTTAATCTTTTATCTTTATGTCTCCTTTTATACTTAGGCTAGTACTATACTGAGATTTCCAGCGGTTTCACTTTCCCAAAGTGCCCGCACTTTTCTCAGCCTCTGCTCATAATGTATGGGATTTATATTAGACTATGAAACCATCGCATGGGCTCCTGACCATGCTGCTCAAAAGGTAATTTTAATTTCCTGAGGTCTTGTGCAAGCTTCTGCCTTCTTGCCATTCATCGACGTTCTGATTCCCCTGTCACTTATATCCCATTTCGACGACTATGATCCCATGGACGTTGGCAGTGATGTAATGGCCATGGGATTGAAGCCGTTTAATAAATCAATTCTATCGGGGACACGACAATAGCCTTTGCTCACTGCAAATGAAAATATTGTATTAATGAGCGCCATTCCTAAGCATATAAATTCACAGCCTAAAACTTATGCGGATCCCACGCACTGTGGGAATCGATGTGCGCGAAGCTGGATTGTTTGCTTTTATTCACGATAATTAGCGGTAATGCTGACTGCGAATGTATAATTTCTTCAGCGTTTAGTGCAATACGCGAGTAGTGAGTTGATGGCAAATGTTACCTTGGGTACACCACTGCTGTTTGTCTGCGTAGTACACAAAATACCACGAGACCTGTTTGTTTGAGGCGTTTTTGTGCGCCATTGTTTGTTAAGGCATGGAAGCGTCCTGCATTGTCATTTCCTCACATGGAGCAACGTATCGCGGCAAAAGTTCTGGCAGAAGTATTAGGCTTTACGTGCTAAAACGGCAATAGGATTATGAGACACTCCGCAGTGGCGGACTCCCGATTAATTTTAACACCTTGGTGTTCCTTAACGTGCACCTAAATCTAACTGCACGACTGTTCCTGTATTTTGCTCTCGTCGAAATCCAGCTCCCGAGGTGGGGATCGAAACCAAGACGTCGAGCGATGCCGTTGCCGCATAGCTACCGCGTACGGGCTCAGAAGCGTTGATTTGACGTGCGACCGCTTCCGTAGTGTTGCATGCACGCAACAGTGATTTAATGTGGCTTTGCATCTGCGCGCCCTGTATCAATAGCCAGATTGATGAATTTGCATGGTGTTTATTTTTCAATAACAACGTACAGTACTGTACCTTCAATTTGCCCGCAACTGTTATCGTGTCTATAGTAGTAGCATTTCCTTATTTTCGTTTCCCTAATGTAACCTTTTCCCTGTCCCCACCTTCCCCCCTGTATGGGAACTGCGAGCGAAGAGTGGCAAGGTTGTTATTCTCTTCTTTCACGACTGCAGCGGTTCTACTC
Organism: Dermacentor albipictus; assembly: GCF_038994185.2. NCBI lineage: Eukaryota > Metazoa > Arthropoda > Arachnida > Ixodida > Ixodidae > Dermacentor > Dermacentor albipictus. The sequence goes on from NC_091826.1 coordinate 125,661,578, forward strand.
ATCTTCTGACTCATCTCTTTGCCCCCTCTCTACCATTCTGTTTACCTGTCCTCAGGGGTGCTATATTGTAGGAATTCTATTACTTTCTTTATACCTTTTGCCGCCATCACCGCACATCCATTGGTCGAAAATGACCGGGCCGCGCCCATTTTGTCTGTCAATCACGCGACGTTAGGAACCCGCGAAAACTGTAATCTTCATAGTGACGTTGACGCACTCATTATGCGGAGCATAAGGCACGGATTTTTGGCACTGCCAGAGCCAGGGTCGTTTCCGAAGGAATAAAAAAAAATGGCTCCCCTCTCATCGCTATTAAAACCCCTGCATATACGCGCCACCGCCGCTTTCTTAAGTAGCGACAACCTTTGTTGTGCGCCGCCTTTTCCCCTCACACCAAATCCGCTTCCGGTATTTCCGGTTCCTGCATTTCCGGTTCCGGCGTTTCCGCTTCCTGGAGTTGCGCTGCGGGAATTTTCGCTTTGACTGCTGTTCGACGATGGTGAGACGCCCGCACGTGCTTAGCAGAGCTGTGGCAGTCACCACAAGAAGAATGCAAAAGGACAAACTGTTGTATTCCGCTGAAGTAGTAGTTCGCGGTCGCTGTTTTCCAAATGCACGAAAAACGGCTGTGGTCTCCAAGCGCCCAGGCATTACACTCCACTGTACGTTGTCGCTCGTGCCAAAACCGGTCGCGGGTTGACGCGAAGCAGCGAACACGAGCAGATCGCTGGTTACAATAGGCGGTGGTTCTTGGATGGAATGGCATTCACAGTTTCAACCGCAGCTGGTGCAATTAAAGCCTCTCCAGCGACGCGAAAGTAAAAAAAACGCTAGAAAACAAAACGTCACCTCCACTCGGAACAGGAAGCTGCAGCTACGTAAGTTCCGCTTTTCGCCGGAAGCTAAGGGGGTGCGGGGGAGAGGAGGGTGGAGAAGGAGGGCAGGTAGGCGGTACTTAACCTCGTCGGTAGAAACTTGTATTGGTGGCGAGTAGTTACGGAGTCGCCATCTATCGGAAGCGCCTCGCTGGCGTAGTATGAGGGATCACGCGGCGCGCTCCTAATAGGTTTTGCTGTCAGCGCTCCCTGAAAACACCACGCGCGAGCTCTCCCGGACATTGCTGTAAGTACTTTCGAAACGAGAGACGTTTTTTACTGTCTAAATAATCATCTTGGGCAAACTGAAAGCACACAATCGTTTACAGACGCTATCGCTTTACCGAATACGCACAGTGAATGCCACTGCGCGCGGTCGCCGTGATGAAGTCTCCCGAACCGGCTTCTTGCGTGAAAGGTAGGTAAACGCTGAGAGCAACCTATGTGAAATATGTTCTGATAGTGTTTGTATAACTAAATGGAGCGTAATACAACGAAGCCTCAATGCAGGGATCGCGCAGATTCGCAGCGACCGACTGCGCGTCTGCATGCTTGTCCGCGCACTGTTTCACTTTCTCCGCACGCGCGTTTTCGCTTTCTTTTTACAACATAATTGCGTAGATATTGACACATATTATTTCACGCAAATGTGCACAAGATATGATCACCACAGCACTGTATGCATACATTATGCTTGTTATACTGAATAATTTTTGGAGAGGTCATATGCTCGTCAATTTCATACGCAGAAAAATATACGTCTGTGGCCTTACACATACGCGCTGGTTTTGCTCCAGCATTTGTCGGCGGAAGCGGGCCTCCTCCTGCGGCCTGGCTTCCGCTGACTTGCCCTGCCGAACGTATTCCGTAGTAGCCATCTGCACGGCGCCCTCGAGGTCCTGCTGCCTCGACTGCCTACGCAGGGAGGGGAGGGGGGGGGGGGGCGGCGTGCCCGCGGCTCTCGTGCGGTCGGCTGGGAGGGTGGCTGCTGGAGGGTAGGCGGTTGCTCTTCATCCAAGACAAAAACAAACACTGCTCATTCACTGTTATCCGACCCACACAGCTTGATTGTCCTAACCAGTCACTTCGAAATGTCGTTGTAGCTGCATAGCTACAATTATGATACACAAGGCAGTCGCATAGTTAGAGCAAAAGATGCCACAGAAAGTTACTGGTTACAGTACCATATAAGAAGCACAAGGAATATTTATTACAACATCATATCATTTGTAGGCTTGCATTTCTGCTCCATGAATAAGAGCTGAACGCTAGACACAAAGGTAATAGAAGCACAGTGGGCTACTCCATAGTAAGGTCATACAGCAACTGCAAACAATGCTACTACAAAAGCTGGGTCTCTGACTTACGTGTCACGCCACTTGGTCCAGCAACAACTGCAGGGCCCGACACCACAAACGCAGCTGTTGCTGGTGCACTGCGGGAACCTCTGGGCCCTGCAGCATCATCCGAACTAGTGTGCTGCAGTCAGAGTAGTGTTCAGAGATTGCGAGCAGTGTGTGCAATGCGCATCATTTACACAAGTTGCTCCTCAGAGTACATAACCTATATTGTAACATGTACAAAAAACGAAAAAAATATGGCTGAAGAGATTTTGCAATATTGTATTAGAATGTAATGCTGAAAATTTATGAGCCCACAGCAGCACAACCAACACCTTTTAAACCCAATGTACGCACCTCGCTATCGGCGAAGAAATGGGGGGGGGGGGGTGAAACAAGGAGACTGCCTGTCCTCCCAAGAATGTCGAGGACGCGGAGGTCCACCCCACCAACTCTGCCGCCTCCAGTGGCCCTGCAAACACAACAACAGCAACTACGTGAAACGACGTTACTGTCAGCATCATTAGAAAGCTCGCCTAATCTCACTCGCGGCCCTGGCCGCTTCTTTTTTGGCCTTATGAGCCATTTTGGCCCAGTGGTCCCACCAACAGCTCGTTGACTTCACCACTGGTTACGGATAATTCTTGTTGGCCCTTCGTAAAGAAGAAATTATCACACGCCAGACATGATGCACCGACAACCACACGACAACGTAAGCACTACACAAGCAATATTTACTCACCTCACTCCTGCTGTATCTCCCGGCTCCTGCAAGCAGCGCAGATTCTCCTCAGATGCAAGTATACCGCTGTGGGCCGCAATTAGTTGCGCTGCGTTACGGACACGCTAGCGGCTTTCTTTACTTCGCCCGGCGTTACCTGTGGGATTTCGAATTCCTCTAGACTATTCTCTCTTCCATTATCGTCGTGGGTACCACCGGTACTGTATAAATCTCTCCAGTATCAGCCACTTGGACTATCTCATCCATATTAGTAATGACATTGCCGGCTTTGTCTCTTAACGCATGCATCTGATTCTTGCGAATTCCTAGTTTCTTCTTCACTGCTTTTAAGCTTCCTCCGTTCCTGAGAGCATGTTCGATTCTATTCATATTATACTTCCTTATGTCAGCTGTCGAACGCTTGTTGATTAACTTAGAAACTTCTGCCAGTTCTATTCTAGCTGTAGTGTTAGAGGCTTTCATACATTGGCGACCCTGATTAGAACTTTCGTCTCCTGCGATAGCTTACTGGTATCCGGTCTAGCGGACCTACAACCGACTTCTATTGCACACTCCTTAATGCTGCCCACAAGATTGTCATTCATTGCTTCAACACTAAGGTCCTCTTCCTGAGTTAAAGCCGAATACCTATTCTGTAGCTTGATCTGGAATTCCTCTATTTTCCCTCTTACCACTAACTCATTTATCGGCTTCTTATGTACCAGTTTCATCCGTTCCCTCCTCAGGTCTCGCCTAATTCGAGTTCTTACCAACCTATGGTCACTGCAGCGCACCTTGCTGAGCACGTCCACATCTTGTATGATACCAGGGTTAGCGCAGAGTATGAAGTCTATTTCATTTCTAGTCTCGCCGTTCGGGCTCCTCCACGTCCACTTTCGGCTATCCCGCTTGCAGAAGAAGGTATTCATTATCCACATATTATTCTGTTCCGCAAACTCTACTACTAGCTTTCCCCTGCTATTCCTAGTGCCTATGTCATATTCCCCCACTGCCTTATCTCCAGCCTGCTTCTTGCCTACCTTGGCATTGAAGTCGCCCATCAGTATAGTGTATTTTGTCTTGGCTTTACCCATCGTCGATTCCACGTCTTCATAGAAGCTTTCGACTTCCTGGTCGTCAGAACTGGATGTAGGGGCGTAGACCTGTACAACCTTCATTTTGTACCTCTTATTATGTTTCACAGCAAGACCTGCCACCCTCTCGTTAATGCTATAGAATTGCTGTATGTTACCAGCTATATTCTTATTAATCAGTAATCCGACTCCTAGTTCTCGTCTCTCCGCTAAACCCCGGTAGCACAGGACGTGCCCGCTTTTTAGCACTGTATATGCTTCTTTTGGCCTCCTAACTTCACTGAGCTCTATTATATCCCATTTACTGCCCTCCAATAGCACTGCTAGACTCGCGTCACTAGATAACGTTCTAGCGTTAAACATTGCGAGGTTCATATTCCAACGGCGGCCTGTCCGGAGCCAGGGATTCTTAGCACCCGCTGCTGCGTCGCAGGTCTGAAGACCATTATCGGCCTTCAGACCTGCGACCTTCAGATTCAGACCTTCAGACTTTCAGATTATCCGCGTCGCAGGTCTGGTCGCAGATCACAGGTCAAAAGGCCGTTATCGGCCTTTTGATATTTCTCTGCGACTTCACGTGCCTTTGCGACCCCTCCTGCGTGGTGCCCCGGACCATGTCCACTCAGCTCACCTTGTCTCCGGGAGCTGGTGTCCTGGATATGGATCTCGTCGGAACGTGGCTGTGTCTTTGCCTGCTGCGGTACCGGGACCAGCCACACAGTCGCGACGTGCACCTCGGTGCGGACTGCTGCATTAGTGGGAAATCTTGCTGTGTCAGTTGGTTATTTGCGTTTTTGGGGTTCCCATCGTCGTCTGCGAATCCCGTACGGAGTCTTGTGCCTTGATTTTCAGGCCTTGTCAGCGGTCATGTGAGCGCCGCTGCACAGCTTACACTTGGGCGAGCATTGGTGTCCTTGGTAGCGGTTGAGGAGGTCGCATCCGCGGCTGATGTGGTTGGCGGGATTTGGGCAAACGCCCATTCAGTGGCCGAGGCGTCCGCACTAGTAACAGATGGGAATTGGCGATACAACGTGCAAGGAACGAGTGTTGTGCCATACCAAACGAGGTGGGGCCCCTTTAGTCCTTCCAACGCAATGACTACCGTGGTCATAAAGTGCCTATGCGTTTGGCCGCCAGTGCCAGTGGGTTTCTCGGCTTTACGATGTTCTCATCCAGCACTCGGGGTCCGTCCTCAATGGAGATGCCTCGAATCACTCCCTTGGCTGTATTATCGGGTGCCGTTTCGTACGCGTTGTCTTCGTGCGGTTTCCCTTAGGTGTTAATTTGCCTCATTTTGACATAGCGGTCCGCGTTCGTTTCTTTCGCGACAATGTTCTGGTGTGGGTTTGGGCAGACCGTGTCTTCCGCGCTTTCTTATCCCGTTATGCCGGTGGCCTCGAAGATGGCGGCGGTGACCGTCGGGGCACCCACCTTAATGATGTCGAAGCCTCCCTGCGGTCGAACCACGATTTTGGTTTATTTCTTGAGTAGTCTGGGCATGCGTCCTGCCTTGATAACCTTTCCATTGACATCACAAGGGTTCAAGAAAGGACACGAAACGTCGTCTACAGCAACTGAGTTGACCGGAGTTCGAGAAGCAATCCACTGCATGCTGCAACAAAGCCTCAAGAAATGGACAGTGTTCTGTGACTCGAAACCAGCACTGCAACTCATCAGAAATTATATGCATCACAGAACCTCATATAGTCAACTAGTCTATGATATCATGTCTCTGCTTGCTGAGGCGTCTGAGTCCGGGCATATCATCGTGTTGCAGTGGATTCCTAGCCATTGTAGAAGAGCTGGAAATGGAAAAATGACGCGGAAGGAAAAAAGGCGCACACTGACGCGAACATTATAAAATTCATTTTCCCGGTATGACATCAACGCTGTGCTCCATAACTGCATCAAAAGCTCTATCGCGCGACAATGTGACAACAAGAACGCCTTCATAGACTTGACGCTGGTTTGCGATTCCGGCTTCAAACTCGGTTGCGGAAAGGCCAGAAAATACTGATCCATCGAATACGGCTCGGTATAGCGTACGCTCAGCGATACCTCCACAAGATTGGACAAGCCCGGGACCCTGACTGTTGCGTCTGTCACACTGCCGAGACAATAGCTCACGTACTTTGGTGCGCCCTCAATATGCGGCCCAGCGAAGAAACCTTAAGTCTAGTGTTGACTGCCTTGACTCCCACGCCTTCTTAGGAGATTTTAGGTGGTGCGTAAGAGTGCCCAACGTGCCATAATGTCACCTTTGAACTTTCTATGTGGGACTGGTTTAGACGATCACCTCTAGAAACTGTGAGACATGCAAACAGTGGAAAATTTCTTTTGACGATAATTTTTTGTGTGGAGAAGATTACTCTTGCGTGTATTGTGCCTACAGCGCGCATCCGTGTATTGCACAACGTGTATGTAGTAACTCATTGTACCATAACATAATCACCAGCTACCTACCTTTCCCTGTTTTTCCCACTTACCCTTTCCCAGGTGAGGTGTAGCAGGCTAGAGACACGCTCTCCAGGCCGAGCTCTCCTCCTTTCTCTTCATTAAAATCTGCTCCTCCTTTCCTTTGACATGCTTGGGCTTCATACCTTGCGGACCAGTGCCCGCAAGGTTAGTATTCGCATCGATGTCGTGCGTCGAATCCGCACCGCGGTTTTGGGGTCTCGAACGCCATGCTTCGGCGGCCTTCCATCCGGCTTCTTCGGTAATTTCGCCGGTGGAAATGCCCTCCCCCATTACTTGCACGTTAATTCTTGAGTAATGTTCATCGGCTTGTGCCACGTTGTTGGAAAAAGCTTCGGGCTGGTATACGTGGCACCACGTCCGTTGGCGGCGCGCAGCTGTTGCACTAGCTAGGCCTAGCATTTGGCGTACAGGCCTAGACCTTGCGAGGGTATACGGCGGGGTTGCAGCACAGAAAATTCAATATCTCTGCGAAGGATGGTGGGCCACATCAAACTTGAGTATCCAGTGATGCCTCTCGACTTCACGGATCCGTTCGTGAAAGATTGGCGGTGAAATGCAGTTAAAATCGCTGCGATATTATTTTTCGAACACGGAGCCGATGGAAACACGTCCGCTTACCTCGCCGATAGCAGCGTCCTCTAGACTTACTATCACCTCTGTAATTAAATCTCATTGCACAAGTGAATGGGCTACCTCTATGCGATACCCTAAACATTTCTTTTTCGTTCTCTATTCAGACATTTACTGGAGGGGTATTTGCTAAAAGCCTTCAAAGCACTATTTATTTATTTATTTATTTATTTATTTATTTATTTATTTATTTATTTATTGCAGTCTTACGCGATTTTCTTATTGCTAATACACGTTTTCCTTGAACTGGTTCAAACTATTTGATAATTAGCATTGTATTTCTGTACCTCGCTTGGGCAACATCTGTTATTATCCATTCTACATCCCTTCTGTATATATCTCGTAACTGTTTGCCTTTTATATTTCAGTTTTTCCTACTAAACTTATTTAAAGTAATTGTAAGATTCGTTCACTTTTTGCTTAATGTATTCAAGATGTTGAATAAAAGCAAAGGTTTGCCGATGAGTACCCTTAGAATTAGCTTCGTTTTCGTGTTTGCTTTTGATATTTGTTTTACTGCATAGTTTTAATGCCCCTTCGAAGCTAGCTTCACTGCTCTGCCTGAGTCAGAATAACGCCTGGTGTTAACAGCGCAAAATGTAGACGAGAGACGAGAAGAGGACACCACAAGTACTGTTAAGGCGACACCACAGCACTTCTGGTGTCGTCTTCTCCTCTCGTCTCTCGTCTATATTTTCCGCAGTTAACACCAGGATGGAAAACCAACAAGCCCAAGCTGCTCTTCTAGAGAATGTAACTGCGCTCTTGGGTGACTTCATACTCAACCTTGATCATTTGCCCACTTGGACTGGTTTCCTTACCATAAGTGGATCTATGCAGGGCATCAGATCAGGGGTGCAACCTTCAAGGTATGGCTGCCTTCGTGTATGTACGTTTAGTGATTGTCTACGACCACACAATTACTGCTATCATATGAGGATGAAGACCTCGACAAAAATGACGATTACTTGAATATTAAAAGAAAATACTAGAAACTAATTTTTAAGATTATTAGTTAGATATATAAAAATGATTTGCAATACATTTTAGTTTGTATTGTTCTTTAGTTTAACCAGACGGACTTGCATATAGACTTGCATTATGTTTAGCACAATGGTCAAGGTACTTAAGTAGTTGTTTTTGCTCACCATCACTTAAATAAATATGTGTAAAGCTCTGGCTGTTATATGGAAAATAACAATTCAATTAGACTTATTATTTCTGCGTGAGATCCATCCAACAAAGATAGCGTAGCATCTACCTTTCTGCTTATTGATTCAAGTCTTTCTCTACACATAGAGAATTATCATGTAATAACGTTTGTTCTAATGAACGAAAGTTCAAATCTTTGGCACCTCAATGTTATTTATTACTTTTTGTAAAACCTCTTAATATCCTATCTAAATTCCACATTGTTATCATTTAGATGGATGAAGAAAATATCGGAGCTCATCCCACTTGTGACCGGCCGCGGCGACACTGACCATTGGACTCCCTACGAAGACAAGCAGCTTACGCCTAAACATTATTAAGGGCGCGCCTCTTAGGCTGTGTATACGGCACCACATTACCGTCGCGACCTTAACCATTAGGCCCACCCTAGAGGCCGCAATGCAAAACTGTAAGTACCCGGGCCAAAGATCCTCGATGTACCTTTATCGTACTCCCTTCCCTCCTCCCCCCGATTGCTAATTCTCTACGTAGGAGTGGCAGGCCAAATGGGCACCAATAAGAAACAAGATTGCTTGCGCGGCAGGCCGACGCCGAATTTTGACCTCGCCAGGCTTTTTGCATCGGAACAGAGGTATGTGCTCTCAATTTCGGCCCCGATCATTATCACAACTGTCTGATAACCCTTTCCGATTAATTCATTCAATCAATCGATCGACCGCTCAATCAGTTTTCATTTATTCAATCGATCTTTATCAGCCATAGAAGAGAAGTGATGCATAGGGAAATAGGCAGAAGAAGGTCCACTTGCTGCAAATTACAGGCGAGACCTGCTATGTTTATACATTCAAGAAATAATATGGTGAACATGAAAAAAAATACACCGTCAGTATGACGGAAAAATTAAATCAGCATCAAGAAGTTCAGCGCTCTACTTTAAAATCATGGTGAAGCACAGACAGCAAGCAAATTAACGAAACATAACAATTAAATAAATAATACCATTTTTAGCTTTCGCTTATATACATGGATAGGCATTAATTCCTTCAGTTTAGATGTAAGTGCATTCCATAATGAAATCGACGAAAAGGGCAATGCTCATTTATCCATAATTTGTACATATTTTAGCCACTGCATGTATATATCAGCAACCATGGTGAGAAATTCTATGTCAGCAATAGAATATCTTAAAGGTTTTTTTACGCACCGAAATTGAGTAGAACAAATTGGGAAAAAATATTCGGCGTACTTCCCTTATTTTCTTCATCAGCCGAAAGCACCCCATCTGTGACTTTTTTACGTAGGCTTATAGTGCACCTCACAAAAAAAAGGGAAGTGGAAGGGTTAATGAAAAGGAACAGAGAACAGGGCGAGCGCTCACCCTGTTCTCCGTTCCTTTTCATTACCCCTTCCACTTTCCTTTTTTGCTCGTCCTGAGCTGCGCTACAAGAGAGAGAGAGAGAAACGTTTATGAAACGAAACAGTGTCCCGGGCGAGGCCGGGTATCACCCTAAGGTGGGAGGGCTCCTTAGTCCAGGAACCCTCTGGCTTCGACTGCCCTCTTGGCCCTGGCGACGAGTTGTCGCTGGTCTTCCAGGTCCCCGAGGGTTAGCTTGGCCTCCCACGTTTCGAATAGGTCGTTTGCTTCTATTGCTCGTTTTGCGTGCGTTTCTGGTTGCATTTCGCTGCCTTCCTGCCACGGGCATTCCAGGAGCAAGTGTGCCAGAGTGTCGGGTACGTTGCAAAGTGGGCAGAGGTAGCCGTGGAGCGTCGGGTAGAGGCGATGCATTATCGTTCCATGCGTGTAGGTATTACTTTGCAGGCGTCTAAGGATTAGGCTTTCTTCTCTGTCGAGTTTAGGGTGTGGTGGAGGGTACACTCGACGCTCGAGCCTGTAATGTTGCAATAAGGCCGAATAGTTGGTGGATACGGCCTCCGCCTCTTCTGTCACGGGTCCGAGAGCGCGTGGGGAGAGGGGAGCCCGGCTGACGTGCTCGCGGGCAGCGGCGTGGGCCGCTTCGTTCCCCTCTAGTCCCTCGTGTCCGGGTACCCACGTTACGCAGGTGTACGGGAGCGGAGTGCTTCGTCTTTTTAGTATCTTGAGTGCATCGGCCGAGATGCGGCCCCCCAAGAAGTTTCTGCAGGCGGCCTGAGAGTCGGTGAATATAACCGCTGCGTCTGTGCATGTGGTGGTGGCGAGAGCGATTGCCGCTTCTTCAGCCGTTTCCGGGTTGCGTGCCTTGATGGTTGCCGATGCTAGCTCGGAGCCTTGGGAGTCTACGACGCTCAGAGCGTACGCGTTTCGATGCGGATACTTGGCCGCGTCGGTGTAGCGGGCATTCGGGTCATGCCTGAAACTTCGTTTGATGGCGTTGGCTCTAGCCTGTCTTCTGCTCTTGTGATATATGGGATGCATGTTGCGCGGGACACGTGCGATGCAAATGCACTCTCGAACGTCCGGTGGTATTCGTTCTTTCTTGTCCGTGTCTGCGACATACGTCTCGCTGTAGTTTAGGTGTCGGAGTACTGATCTCCCTGTGGGCGTGAGCTTGAGTCGTTCCAGCTGGCTGTTCTTGTGCGCTTCGGCGAGCTCTTGCCACGTGTTGTGGACGCCCATCTTAAGGAGACGTGATGTAGAGGCCATGGCGGGTAGTCCCAGGGCGACTTTGATTGCCTTCCTTATCATGATGTTCAGCTTTTCTATTTCAGCGTTCTTTAAAGCCAGGTACGGCGTTCCGTATGTGATGCGGCTGGTGAGGAGCGCTTGTAATATTCTTAGAGTGTCTTGCTCCTTGAGCCCGCTTCTTTGGCTTGAGATCCGTTTGACGAGGTGCATTAGTTGCGAAAGGGTGCGTTCTAGTCTCGGTAGGCTGGCAGCTCCCGATCCGTGTTTGTGGATGTGGAGTCCAAGTATTCGCATAGTGTCGACTTTCGGGATTGTTGTCCCGTTGAGTGTGATGCTGGGGTCAGGCTCTTCGTAGTTGGGTGGTCGGCCTCTCGTTCTTGCTTTCAGGATGAGGTGTTCAGACTTCTCTGGGGCGCAGCGGAGGCCGCAGTTTCGGAGATAGCTTTCGATGGTGTCGACGGCTTCTTGCAAGCTACTTTCTTGCCTTCCAACGTTCGTAGCTCTGGTCCAGAGCGTGATGTCATCAGCATACATCGCGTGACGCAGATCTGGTATGGTCTCGAGAAGTGGGGGTAGCTTGATCATAGCTACGTTGAAGAGTAGCGGGGAAATGACCGACCCTTGCGGGGTGCCTCTGTTTGGAAGTAGGAAGCTTTCACTGCGGATGTTGCAGATTCCGACTGTTGCCGTGCGGTCCATCAGAAAGTTTCTGACGTATGCGTAGGTCCTAGTGCCGCAGCCGGTTCCTTCGAGATTGTTGAGGATCGCGTCGTGGCTAACGTTATCGAAGGCTCCCTTGACGTCTATTGCCACTATGGAGTATTTGCTTCGATTGTTTAGGTGATCTAGAAGGCCTTCCTTTAGTTGTAAGAGTACATCCTGCGTTGAGAGGTGCTGCCTGAAACGGAACATGGTGTCTGGTAGGTGGTCGTTGTCTTCTAGGTACTGGGTAATGCGGTCGTGCACCATATGTTCGTAGAGCTTTCCCGCGCACGAGGTGAGGGAGATCGGGCGTAGGTTCTCCAAGCTGAGAGGTTTGTTGGCCTTGGGGATCATGGTGATGTCCGAGTGTTTCCACACAGCAGGCAGTTCTCCTTTCTACCAGCACTCATTGTAGTAACAGAGGAGAGCCTCGGTGGCCTGCTGCGGTAGGTTGCGTAGGTGTTTGTTAACGATCCTGTCTTTACCTGGGCTGGTATTTCTAGTCCGCTTGGATAGGGCTACGTGGATTTCGGCCTGCGTGAAGGGTCGATCGAGTTCTGGGTTCGGTTTTCCAGAGTATTCTTTGCTGCGAGTTGACGTGGTAGAGGGTGCGTCTCCGCATAGTTTCTTTTGTAGTTCTCGCAGGAGGTGTTCTTCTGATCCGGCGTGGTTGTGGATAAGACTGTGAAGATGTTGCTTCTGTTTCGTTTTGGTGGGTTCAGTGGCCAGGAGTGCGCGTAGGAGGTGCCAGGTCCTCTTCGTGCTCAGAGTCCCCTGTAGCTTGTCACAGAAAGCGTGCCAGTTTTGCCTGACGAGGTGGTCCGCATAGTCTTGAGCCTGCTTGGTAAGGAGAGCGATACGTGTTTTTAGCTTTCTGTTAAGCTTTTGTCGCTTCCATCTCTTCAGGAGGCCACTTCTTGCCTCCCAGAGATGTAGGAGGTGCGCGTCGACCGCGGGTGTATCGGCATCGAGTTGTATGATCTTGGCGTGACGTTCTGCTGTGTCTAATACATTTTTGAGCCATTCGTCAATGTCAGTTATGCTTGCTCCGGAATCTAGCTTGTCCCTGAAGGATTTCCAATTGGTTAGCCGTGCAATTCCCGTCTTGGTCTGTTTACGGATGTGTGCTACATCTAATTGGAGAATATGGTGATCGCTACCTAAGGTTTCCTGGAGTCGACTCCACTCTGCCCAGGGGACGTCCGCAGTAAAGGTAAGATCGGGGTTTGTGTCCCTGGAGACGCTGTTTCCAATTCTCGTGGTCTGGAGGGGATCATTCCAGAGGGTGAGTCTGTGTTGCTGTGCGGCATCGTGCACTCTAGCACCCTTCTTTGTGGTGGTATGATAGCCCCATGCCGTGTGCGAGGCGTTAAAGTTTCCCACTATGTCGAGTTGGTGTCCATTCGTGGATTTCCTCATTTCTCGTACAAAGTGATCGAAGGCCGGTAGCTGGTCGCGAGGCGGGCTGTATACGCTGGCCACGAATAGGCTTTTCTGCGTCTTTCGTTCCGGTAAAACCTCGATTAAGGTGTGTTCGGTCTGGGTGTTCTCTATGTCATGTTTTTGGGCTGTCAGAGTTTTCTTCACCAATATGGCAGTTCGTCGGGTTTGTGCATATGTGGCGTATCCTTGCAGTCGGACGTTCTGCGTGTTGGTTTCCTGTAGTGCTATGACATCCGGCTGGTTCAGCTTGACGAATTCTTGTAGATTGGCGTGTCGAGGGTGGTATGATCGACAGTTCCATTGCCATATGCGTATAGTTGACTGCTGGTTCTTTGCCTTGTGGTTAGGGATCGCCATCGTCGATGGATTCGAATTCGCGTCGGCGATCGCGAATGGGCGAGACCGAGCAGGAATCGCTGTGGCTGTTCGCCCGTGCCTTCTTCCGACTCGTGGGGCGCGAATTTTCGAGCTGTGCCTTGGTGATGTAGTTGTTCTTCACATGCGCGATAAAATTGTTGAGCTGTGGTGCGATACCATCTATTTTGGCGTTTAACGTGGTGATCTTGTTCTCGAAGGTAGCGGCTTTTTTTTCGACTGCTGACTGTACAACTTTTTCCATTGTGGCGTGAATGTTCTTCATAAAGGCTTCTTGAAATATCAGGCACCTTGCATCTACTATGGCTTCAACGTCGGCCTTGGTCAACGTCATTCCCGACGCTCTGTTTATGTTTTCGAGCTCCTGGCATTTTTGATGCAGCTTGTCTGTGAGTTCTTGTTGTTCTTTGCATTTTTGAAGCAGTTTATCGGTGAGCTCTTGCTGTTTCTGTTGACTGCGGAGTAGCTTGTCTATGAGGTTTTGATGGCTTTGCAATTGGCTGTGCTGATTCTCCAGTTTGCTCTGCTGGTTCTGCTTTTTGTTTTCTAGGACCCGTATGACTGCGGCTTGGGCCGATGCATCCAAGCTGCTCGTACCACCCGAGCCGCTCGAGCCGCTTACCGCGTCGGCGCAGCTCGCGCGCTTGACTGAGCGCGAGCGAGAGCGGGAATGTGAGCGCGAAGCACTTCGCAGTATTGGCTTGGAGCTGCTGCGTCTTGGGGAGCTGCTCGCGCCGGTGGCCGAGGTGCCCAGCTCCGGGAACTCTTCACTGCTGGAGCTCCAGCGGTTGTCTCTTTCTTGTAGTCTGTTAAGCCGCTGTTGCCGTATATTGTAGGGTGGAGGACCCGGCTTCAGTCTCTTCTTGCACTCTGTACTTGCAGTTTCATGCGCTTCTCCGCAGAGTTTGCAGGTCGGTGTGCAGTCATGGTCTTGTGCTTGTCCAGTCTTGCCGCATTTGTAGCAAAAATCTGGGATCGGTTTCGGACAGACGTCTTGGCGGTGTCCCATGTTGCCACAGGTGCGGCAGTACTGCACTGACTTGCGATATGGTCTGCAGCGGAAGTCTACGCTCTGGAAGATGATGTAGTAGGGAGCGTGCGGTCCTTCGAAGAATACGACTGCCGCGGTCGACTGACCCATCATTCGGGCGTGAAGAACGGTGTATCGTGCCGGTGCTCGGATTCCTGCCATAAGTTCTGCGGTGCTTGTTCCTGGTATGAGGCCATTGATGACGCCTCGGGAGACGTCGTCAGGAGTTCGTATGTTGCCTTTGACGTTGTGGTAAGTGCCTCCGAGCTGTATTCTCTTGATGCTGACCAGCATCTTTGCGTCTTCCTTGTCGGCCGTGCTTGCGATGATTAAATTTTCGATTCTCTGTACTTGTACGCGTACTTTGTCATTGAAATCCTGCTGTGATAGTCCACTCGCTCTACCGATGGCGTGCACGACTGCGACGGTATTCCATTTGGCGAGGTCGAGACCTGCTTGCGGGCGGTAGACGATCTTAATGTCGTCAAGTGGCAGGGGCGGCATCCTGGGTCTGCGTTGTCGCTGTGAAGGTGCTGCATTGGGCGTTTGCTCATCGGTTGGTTTTTTTGCCGGCGTCCTTGAATTCGAGGTGTCCTTCTTGGCTTTCTTGTTTCTTGTGATCCAGGCGCTTTCCGCTTCGATTGTTCGGCCGCTTTCTGCATCATAGTTCCAGGTACCTTCCCCGGTGTTTTCTTCCGTCCTGTCTGTTTGCATTGCATTCGCTTCATCTTCTTTCTGGTTTGCCATTTCGCTTGCAGCAGCTGCCTCTCGGCTCATCGTAGGGGCTCTTCGCCGCGGCCACGGAGCAAGAAATATAGGAGTGGAAACTCCGCTGTTTGCGGCGACCAGAAAAGGTCACAAGCCCGCGGATATATTTTCATGCTGGCGCCACCTGGCGGCATGGGAAGAAATTACCGCTGTTTCGGTTGTCAGGGCAACCGGTCGAGTGTTGCTCCCGTTCGGCCGCGCGCGTCTGACTTCTACTGAGGGCACTCTCGCGCGCGTCTTTACCGCTTGTAGCCCGAAAAGCAACTGCTGCTACGCTTCAGCCATATGAGCACAGTAAAAAATAAAATGCGTTTTCCATGACAGCTATAAGATGATACGTAGCTTCTGGTTGTAGTCAGGGCTATCTTGCTCCGTGGCGGGCGGTTTTCGGCTTTTTGCGCTTGCGAAACTGATGGCTATATCGTTCCTAATCGCTCAAAGGGCGACCGCTTGTTTCTCGCTCTAGTGCTCACAGGGGTGCGCTTAGGAAGGATGCCGCCGTGCATGTGTTTCCGTTCCTTTTCTTTTTTATAAGACTCGCGAAAACTAGTTGCCCTAGCTGCTTGGCGATGAGAAGAAGATTAGCGGAAGTTTGCCACACGTGTTGCTTTTTTTGATGGGCACACAACAAAACAGTTTTCTTGAGTGCGCGCACCTACGCAGTTCGGTTACGGCGTGCCCGCTGAAGCAAACACCCGTGTCGTCTGCTTGTCGTCTGCTTTGAGCGGGCGCCGCCGGAGTGAGCGCCGGAGCTGCCGGAGCCGCCAAGCCGCCTGCCGGGCGCTGCTTTTTTTTTTTCCGCTGCGGCTTCTACGACGCGCCGCATGGTGCCGCCACTGCATAGGGTAGCGTCGGCGCATGCAACAATTGTGACTTTATCTGGTCGCCCGCGCTCGCTCGCGCTGACGGGAGTTTCACCTCCTATATGTCTTACTCCGTGGCCGCGGCGTGGGCGAGCGCTCGTGTGCTCGTGCTCACGCGGCGCGCGGCGCGCGGAGCTGGTTCTGGCGTTAGGCTTAACCGGGTGGGCGGGCGGTCGTCGGGAATAACACTTGATATCTTGTGATAAGGTGCACTCACCCGAAAGCGGCTAGTGTCCGCCGGTTTCTCTCGTCTTGCCGGTCGCACCGGGGCAAAAATTTGGTTCGTCACTGGCCTTGTTCCGGGGTGAGAAGCACGAGAAGCGGGAGCCCATGTGAGAGATGTCGGTACTATTATTCCTGCGCTACAAGCCTAAAAAAATTAGTGACATACCAACTCGCCCAAACCGCCACCCTTTTACCCTATCTGTAACGGCGAATAAATACCATTATTTGTTTCTTTTTTTTGCTAAATTCGGGTAAATTATAACTAATCCCTTTGTTTGTCCTTGTGTGATTGGTCTTGTTCGTAGGTGAGCGCCCCGTTCGAAGGAATCAACACCAACATCGATTGGAGAAGAAAGAAGAAGCAGACATGGAGCACAGCATTGGTCCATCCCCAAAAGACTCTTCGGCCGAACGCCGAACTCTGGACAAGTTCGTGGAGCACAATGGTACCCGTGTGCCTCCGGAAGGCAGCGCCAGCTCCAAACCACACCAGCAAAATAGTAAGCACGACTTAAGCAAGTGCAAGTCAAAGGCAGCCGGTCAAGGGACAGCGCACGGGAAGCCTCAGTCGGCCGAACTAAGCGTCGAAATGGCTCCGGAGGACAGCGGTGAGTGAATCGTTTACGGTCATAGCGCAGGAGCAAAACCCACGCATCTGAACCACACCCAACTGTTCTTTTTTTTTTCGCTTGAGATGATGACCATGGCCGCGCTCTTGCAATCGTTCCATTGTACTTCCCAAAACAAATACCTACGGGTACTTTATTACAAACCCAAAGAAAAAGTTTATTGACTGCCGTAAAGAAAACTCAAAATGATAACATTGTACAATATGTTAAAAGGGCCCTGAAACACGTCTCTACCTGTTCATAAAATGGCCTCACTATTAAAGGATGTCGTCGCAGGAATTTCATGCCAATACACGTTTTCGTGTGCTTCAATTATTAGAGTAGTGTTCGCACCGATACGTGGCTTTCTCTCTCTCGCCTCCGCTATCCCGCCGGAAGCTACACAGGGGAGAAGTCAAGATGGTTCGTCCTCTCTCCCGCTCAAGCATTGAGTGGGGCGAGGAGGAGAGCACTCTGGCACAACGGTGAAATATAAGCGAAACGGCTCGTCGCGGCGCGCCGTGGCAGCAGCGGAAAAGTATGCAGTGCAGCATGCCACTGACACATCAGAAGCCACGCGCAGCAGACGCAGCCGGCACTGCAAATTTGAAGTGATTTTCCAGTCGTTTAGAGATTGTACTAATATGTATTTCCTTTTTATTGGTATATAAATTATATGCACACTCTAAGCGCATTTCCGCCGTCGCCATTGCCACGAGGTTGCGCATAATGTTCAGGCAGCTAGGAAACCATCGCCGCACGCCCTACGCTGTGTGTGCTTGTGAAGGCGTGTGAGGGGAGCCCAAGACCGCGGCTCAATCCCCCCTCCCCGCGATGGAGACGAACACGGGCAGCAAGCGCGTCCTCTCCCAAAAATAACGTACAGCGCAAAGGACAAGGACAGTGACAGACGACATACACAGCGCTGACTAATAACTTCACCAGAATGTCTAATGAGAAAAGGATCGTCAATGGTTAGAAGGTTTAGTTTATCTTGCAAAAACAAGCCAACATATTTCTGCCAAGTCGCTGCTTCAGTTACGATAACCCGCAGAGGGCAGTCATTCTCATGCGTCTTAGCTGAGAAGAAAATGTCTAGGCTTAGCTTTTTAGTTTTTTCTATCACTTTTGCTAGCTTGTCAAGGCTAAGGGATTTGCATAGTTTTTTTGCTTTCAATTTCACGTTAGCAAGGGAAACACTGTCATCACGTTTAAAAACTGAATCAATGGCAACGGTGGCCTTCGCACTGAAGTCACTCAACGGCAGGCACCCAACGCGAGGCACCCAACGCTGTGAAGTACCAGGGGGAGGGGAAGGGCTGTGTTCTGCTCCACCTGCAATTCCCCATGTTCTTTAAAACTGATTGTAGCGCTAAAAAGGAACGGACACACGAAGACGACACGACGACGAAGAAACGCTACTGACAACTGGTTTATTTTTCGCAAAAATTCTATATTTAAAAGAATCACAACACATGCGCACAACCGAACTACACCAGCCTTCTTTATCGCCATATCAAAAACAATGTCATGCACGCGAAGCGAGATGATAAAACTCCCGAGCAGCAAGAAGTGAACACATGACCAATTGAAGAAAAGCCATACCGTTATGGTTTTTCAAATTTCCCCAGAAGTGTGCGCTCAGCCGAGTACAAATTTATTGAAGCATCGCTGATGCACAGACCCGCCTTTTTTTGTATGTGGAAAGCTTCTAGCAAAACTCTAGCTTTTGCACTTGCACTTCTGCCCAGAACCTTTGCTTCTTTAAACCGTGGCACGCACTCGCAAACCATCACATGCGAAACTAACCCGCCGTGGTTGCTCAGTGGCTATGGTGTTAGGCTGCTGAGCACGAGGTCGCGGGATCGAATCCCGGCCACGGCGGCCGCATTTCGATGGGGGCGAAATGCGAAAACACCCGTGTACTTAGATTTAGGTGCACGTTAAAGAACCCCAGGTGGTCAAAATTTCCGGAGTCCCCCACTACGGCGTGCCTCAAAATCAGAAAGTGGTTTTGGCACGTAAAACCCCATATATTATTATTATTATTAAATGCGAAACTAAATTCGCAAGTTTGTCTTGTTTTGTTACGTTTTGAGAGTGTTCCCTTAAGCGGTCATTGAGGCAACGCCCCGTCTGCCCGATATAGCACTTGCCGTAGGACAGGGGAATAAGGTATACCACTCCTAGGGCACACCTGACGAAGACATCTTCATGCTGCTTTTTGCAACCGCGTTGACCTTCACCGCAGATGCGGGGGCACAGCCTCGCCAACTTGTTTGGCGCAGAAAAAACAAGCGGCACGTTGTGCCTGCTGGCCATCTTTTTGAGGTTGTGTGAAACCTTATGAATGTAAGGCATCACCTCAGGTTTGGTCTTCACACGTTCAGGTGCAGCCTTCATTCGTCGGTGCCCAAATTTCTTGAGGAGGGTATCAGCGACAGCTACGACGACCGAGCAAGGGAAACCTGCGGCCAATAGCCTGCGAACCTGATAGTCAAAACTAAAAAGCATTTCGTGCGGGCACGACTTTTGAAGCGCCGATTCCATGCAGAGCGATGCAATTGCTCTTTTCACGGTCTTTGAGTGGGATGATTCATAGGGCAAAAGTTCTTTCTTTGCACGTGGGAAATACCCTTATGAAAATGACTGTTGAAATGTTGTTGGCATATTGTTGACGAACTGTTGACTCAATAGCCTTTCAACAATACCTCAACAATTATTGAAACCACAGAGCACTAATTCAACAGTAAAGTTGTTGGGCAGTTCACAACAAAAAAGTCGTTGACTAAATTCTGTTGGTATAGTGTTGAATAGTATTGAGTATTATTGAGCCATTGTTGAGTAATTTTCAACAATAAAGTCGTTGACTAAATTCTCTTGATATATTGTTGAATAGTATTGAGTATTATTGAGCCATTGTTGAGTAGTTTCCAACAATAAAGTCGTTGACTATATTCTGTTGATATATTGTTGAATAGTATTGAGTATTATTGAGCTAATGTTGAGTAGTTTTCAACAATAAAGTCGTTGACTAAATTCTCTTGACATATTGTTGAAAAGTATTGAGTATTGAACTATTGTTGAGTAGTTTCCAACAATAAAGTCGTTGACTAAATGCTGTTAACTTATTGTTGAATAACACTGAGTCACGAGCAATATTGAGTTTCGAAGTACATGTGAAAAACACACGCACATATGTATGTGTGCGTCTTTTGCACATATATGTTGCTTTACTGATCACTTGATCACCATTGCATATATACAGGGTGTTGTTACACGTTACTTGAACCATATACGTATATACACGTGTTTCAGCTAACTTTACTCAGAGTTTAAAAATATGCCGATGCACCATAAGACGATGCGACCAAATGCATGTTGCTCACTCTTGTACGTGTCACGCTATTCTTGTATTTTTCCTAAGTAGCTAATTAGTCAAGAAAATTAGCCATTCTGAATGAACAAAGTTAGGCGAAAAATTCCAATTAGAAAGTTCTAGACCACTTTGCAAAACGTCCGATTAGGAAATTTCTAACTTTCTATCTATTAAGTGTTAGTGTTTTTCAGCTTACTGCGGATGCCCGAGAAAAACAAAAAATATCACCTGGCATACCCGCTTGCGCGCCGTGCGTGCAGCGCTCCAAACGAGCATACCATCGAGCAGGGTGTGTTGCCGCTTAAAAGGCGACAGGGCAGTGACGAAGGCGTTGGCTGTAGTATTGATCGCCAGCGACGTGCTTGTTTCTACCACCACCACCTCGCTGCGGTTCATGATGGCGATAAGCAGACGGGTGTTCACACCGGTTAAATGGTATGTTTTCGTTTGTGCGCAGAAGGCTTAGGAGCAGTGCAATCATGACTCGCAGGCGGGCATGTCACGTGGTGCTTTTTGTATTTCGCGAGCATCCGCAGTAAGCTGAAAAACACTAATACTTAACAGATAGAAAGACAGAAACTGCTTATTCGGACGTGTTGCCGACTGCTCTGCAACTTTCTAATTGGAATTTCTTTCCTAACTTCCTTGCTTCAGAAGTTGGTTAATTATCCTTGACTAATTGGCTAATTAAGCAATATATAGAAATAGCGCGACACGCTACATACCAAAGGGAGCAACATGCATTTAGTCGCGTCGTCATAGAGGGCATAGAGTTTACACTCGGCCTAAAGTTAGCAGAAACATATATATATATATATATATATATATATATATATATATATATATATATATATATATATATATATAAATATGCAGTTTGAGAAGACAAACGTCCCTACAAGCAGTGACAAACAACCGATGATTGGACGCATCCTGCATTTCCATCGGCGTCCATTATAAGGGGGCAGTACCCTGGCTGTGCGTTAGGAAACGGCATTGCATGCCTCCATGTTAAATATGGTCAAGGCGGCGGAGAACGTTAACAAAATTCAAGTCTGGGGTTTGACGTGCCAAATCCACGCTTTGATTATGAGCCGCACCGTAGTAAGAAACTCCATATTTATTTTCACCATCTGGGGTCCTTTAACCTGCACCGAACGCGCAGTACACGCACGTTCTTGCATTTCACCTCCATCGAAATGCAGCCGCCCCGGCCGGCATTAGATCCCAAGCACTCGGGTTATTAGCGCAACACCTCAGGCCACTATGCCACCACGGCGGGTGCGGCGGATAAAGGAGTGAACATCGTTTTTACAGAGTGCGTATCGCTTAGATGTTACCCGTTAGCACGATACAGAACGAAACGAAAAGCTTGGCTGATATGTATGTCATCGTGCTCATATTTCACATGGAGGCCAAATTCTTTTCTGTGACGTAGACGGGGTGCTGGCGAATGTGTTGGGAATCTGCTCGGCCACCAAGCAGAATGTGCGCTGCTATACGTTCTCGGTGACAAATCGCACAGCGCAGAAGCACACACACAAATGTTTAAAAGAATGGGACGACAGACCGCCTACAGTTTGCTGTGACGTCGAAATAAGAAGCACAAACAGCGACGTTTCTGTACTTTTCTGGTCAACAGTTCAGTCGGCATGGTTGCAGCACGCGTTACTTTTTTTTTTTTAATCCAAACGACGAAAACTGTGCGCGCACAAATTAGCACGGCGTTTGCGACGTTTGAATTTGGCGCCTTTTCCCGCGCACTCCATTAGCTCCGGCCGGTGCACCGCGTTACTGCGCTAAAGAAAGTAGTTCATCAAAGAAGTGAAGCAAAAAATTTTCATACACTTGCAAAGCGCAACAATTGTTCTGTAATAACATGACATCACAGAATTTGTTATCAAATGGTACAATTTATGATAATATAAGCGTGTATTTGTATGAGTGTACATGTATGATTGCGCGTTTGCGGTGTTGATGCTTGGAGCATTCCGGCGAGTTCGTGTACGCTGTTCGCTTGAAAGCTTCCTGCTTTTCTGCGTTCTTTGTGTGCTTCGCTGTGACATCTTTGGAATATTCCTGCGTGTTGCTCGCTTTTTATGGGCTTGTTGCCTCGAAGATCGCCATTATCGCCTCCGACTCAGCGACATCAACGGTGAGTTGAGTGTTTCGAATTCCCCTTGTTCGTCCATTGCGACGCGGTAATGCCCGGAAATGAGTTTAGCGCCTGTGCGTGTTTTCCGCGCGCCTCTTTTCTAGTTTTCATTCCTAGCACTATCCTTCCGTTGCGAGAATTGGTTGTACAGCACTAGATTTGTGATATATAACGTGGAGCTTTGTCCTGGTTTAACTTTACTCTCCGCTTGTGGTGACGTAAGGCAGCTATGTGGTGCCAGCTAAAACAGGGCTGTTGTACGCCATGATTTCTGATACGGTGTTCGAGCACCGATTGAGTTAGCCTTATTAATGAGCGCATAACAATGCGACGTGAAACCATCCGATCTGTACTGTAATCGAAGATATTTCGTTTGCGCCACGCTAGTACAAGGCGTGTGAGTGAGCTGTAGCAACAAAGGGGGGGGGGGGGGGGGCGGTGGGATCAGCGAAAATGTATTCTGTTGCGCTGTTCCCTGCTGTTCCCTTCATGATCGAGTGACACCGCGGTGCTTCAACGCCACTATCTGTCACGCCGTGCGGCCGACGTTCGCGCGACCGGAAAACACAGAGGAGGAGGCTGTCTCGCAATAATAAAAAATTTCAAGTGTGTACATGCGATTCTATGCGATACGTGACATACAATAGGGGTGATGCTAGAGTGCTGCGAAATCACCGAGTTATACGCCTTGCCAACCGCGTGTGTTTTGTTTTCCACCTGTTAGCGCGCATTCAACTTTCTTTTTTTTATCTTCACCGTTCGGTGCCATCGAGTGCTTCGCCCAAACGGCTTCGCGTAGGCGCTCTGCATTCACGGAAAGGCAGATTTCATGGCACTCCAGGTCCTACTTTACTGGGATAGAACATTAAAGAAATGTAACAGCGTGAAATTTCAGCTTTTCGCACTTTAGTAACTGATTGATGTAACAAAGTTTTAAAATCAGTAAAGGAACGAGATAAATGCCTGGCATATCTGCCTTGTCGTCCCACTGTGTTTCGAGGCGGCATGTATATGTTATCGGCAACATAAACATCAATAATTAGCATTGTTTCTTGTGACCATAGAAGTAGCTAGTTATGTCGAAAAGCCATTTTTGCTTTGAATCCGAGCACTACACAGTGAGCAGATTGAAAGGGGAGCGCATCGTTGTGAACTAAATGACGACGCTTTGCCACAAGCTTGGAATAATGCTTTGTCGAAAGAGCAGGTCTGTGAAATTCTTTCTTTGAGTGTAAGCAAAACGTCAGTAGCATCAGGTAGACGGGGAGTAAAAGAATGTAACACTGTGGCTTTATATGAAGGAGCTGCCTTTAATATGTGGCCATAACAGTTAAGTAGATGCGTGGAAATAATTTTTAAAATAAGTAGAGGAATGTGAAATAAATTATTTGACAAGCTCACACTGCCATTGGCAAGAGCGGCCACACTTTCGTGTATTCGATGACTAGTCATTTGTATCCGTCCATTTATGTCAGCCTAATGGTCCATGTAGCTCTTTTGATTGTCGCTTTTGCTGCATCGTGGCTTCACGTTTTAATACTGACATCTTTTTTCAGATTCAAAGTGAGCTGGGAGACGCCCCAGCCGGAACGCTAAAGGTGAATTCTTTGGTCATCCATTCTGTAGCGTCACCATGATCAAATACAGTGATGCTGTGAAAATGTATTGCAGGAAGCAGGAAAAAAAACAACATTGCTGATGCAACTGCAAGGCAATTGCTCCAGTGATCAATTGGTGCAGAGTGCCTTCATTAGGAGACATGGTGCCTTTAAGCACTCAGCTGAAAGACTTAACAACTGCACCGGGACTAGGAGTGAATTTCAGTGTCACTTGTGAACATATTAAACGCAGAATGTGTCTTTTTCAGTGTATATGCCTGATATGAAACTTAGTGTGGACGTTAGTGGTCTACATGAGTGAACATCTTTATAGTTTTACCAGAACGAAGGTATAATGACCTATGTCATACAGCAGTGCACTGCTAGAGGTATCAAACCAGAACAGCAGCACCCTTTGAGAAAGTTGGCTGAAGAACGAGCAATGATCGGGGCTTTCTGCATTTCAAGGGCGAAATTCCAAAAAGATTGATGCCGAGCTGGATGGTGCGAAGTGCCGGTCACCACATGCTCTATCTTGGCATTATGTCTTGTTAAGATACAGAAATTGTATCACTGCTCATAAATTGGAAATTGGGAGGTTGAGGGGAAGTGGAAGGGCTCCCCTCTGGAGCAGCCAGTGCATGCCCTTTGCTATACTGATAATCCTGCCTTAATGAGAACCAGTGATGCATGTTAACCTATTACGCAGCCAAGTGCATTCCTTGTTTTGTATTAAGGGGACACTAATGACACCCTAAATGAATTTAAAATAAAGCATCATTTTAAATATCTATTTCTGTAAATTTCTTGGTAATTGCTTGATTATTGGAGAAAATAAAGCTCAACGTTCAATTTTCTGAGTATCGCCCCAAAATCTTTGTGCCGACATCTCATTGTCACATCGTGGATTTCAAGTATTTTTACAAACTTGGGTTGTATTGTTTCAGTAAAAGTTCCTGACGGTTGTTAAGTTTTTGGAATACGATGAAGAACATATTTATGTGTAAAAAAAAATTGCTGCACCTGAACAGACATCATCAAAATCCATGACGTCATAGCAAGCGGGTGTGGTAACTTCAAGGCAGCTCTGCCACCAATCTTTCCTCTAGCTGCTTTTACAATTTACTCAGCCTCTTGTCACGGTACGAGTGAATCTCTTGAATTGTAGAAAGGTCATTTACAGATACATCTAAAATAATTTTTCTCTTTAGTGCTTTCTTGCCATAGTTGCTTAGGGGTGTTGGCACAGCGCCGCTAAGCACGAGGTCACAGGATCAAACAACCGCATTTTGATGGAGGTGAAATCCAAAACTGCCCATGTACCTTGCAGCCTGATTTGGTAAAAATTAATCCAGAGTTCCCCACTATGGCGTGCCTAAAGCCTGTTTCACATGCAAGCGAAAATGCTTGCAAATCCTGCCGCCGCGCCCAGAAATCAGTTTCAAGCGGTGGCGGGAGCGGCAAGGTTCGGGCAAGTTGGAATTTCATCGCAGCGGCAGAGCGGCAGCACTGCTTCCGAATGGCCCACTTCGACACTTGACCAGCGGAGGATTAGTTCTGGAAAGCCTGCGCATAGGACGATGTTTATTTACTTGCTACGCGTGGTACAGGCAACATGCCAAGAGAGCTTTTCAACGAATTGTTAAATTGCTAAGCGCAGGATATGTATTTATAAAATAAAAATTTGAGAGGCAGGGACAAAGCAATGTTTATGTTGGTAGTCGCAAACTACCGAAACTGGCTGAAAGTGCTGTGTTTTATGCCAGCAACATTGCTATTCGCAGCAGCGGAAAATGCGCGGCGGCAATGCATGTGAAACGAAACTTCGCGAAAAGCTTTGCAGTGCCGCGTCGCAGTTCGCTCCATTAGCTGAATCGCTTGCATGTGAAACAAGCTTAAACATCAGATTGTCGTTTTGGCACTTAAAACGCCAAAATTTAATTAATGTAATTTTACTTTAGTGCTCCCTTAAGCGGTAGAATTCATGATCTCTGCAAAAACTCATGCTCAAAGTATTTTCCGTAAAGATTAAATAAACAGTAGATATAAGTGTCTATTTATATTTTGAATTCTGTGATACGTGATGACTATTAGTGGTACAACGAGACAGAATTGTAATACAATGTGTGACGGCACGATGATGCACATCGAGGAAATGACCGAGTCTCCCTAGAGGTCCCTGACATGGACATCAACTGACTGTCCACAAACTTCTGAGTTCACTCCGTGATCTTGTGCAGCCTGTGCGTTGCGTGTAGAATAATTTTATTGAGATTTAATTTACTGTCCTTGCGGCTTATGTACATTTCATACAGTGGAGTGGAATCTCGCATTACTTCTGGAGCACAGCAAGCGAACGTGATGTGTAGTGGTAATCTTAGTAATGATCGACAATCATGTCCCACTTCGAGCTCCTAATGCTGCTTGCCAACACAAGCAGCAGCATATGCTCAAGATAGCGTGAAAGAGATTCGTTGAAAAGTGGCATATGCCCAGGGTCGCATACCCAGTCACCTAAGCTGTTCCAACGGTTGATATTGAACTCTTCCCTAAACATAGCAGCCCGATCTCCCCATTAGACCATGGGCTACATATTCACACAAATGGATGGGACAATCGAGACAAACACCTGAAAATATGAAGTATCCCAAGAATGGTAATCACAATAAATAGTACTAGATGTGCATTAACGCAAGCTCTTGGGCCAGTTGGTGCATGATGAACTTGAAAACGGGGGGTACCAGCAAAACAAAGGACGCGCACACATGGAAAAGGCGTTAGACAGGGACAAACGCTGGTCCGTCCCAATGTCCGTCCATGTCTAATGCCGTTTCCTTGTGTGCGTGTCATTTGTGTTTCGCTGGTACTCCCCTTTTTCAAGTACTAGATGTTTGGATACTTTGGTTTATTATTCTTGTTTGTGCTGGATTGTTTTTTTGAAACATGTGGCATCCAGACAGTATCAGAAGCTTGTAAGAAGTCAAGTTTAGCGTTCTAGATTTGCAACAGGTACTTTTGTAATTTATTTGCAGTAGGGCTGTTGTGTGAATGTACTTGAAAGGCTTAAAACTGTTTTGCTAACATTTACTTAAACATGCAGGTTCACATAGGCTGTAAGAGTGCACATTCAGAAGGTTATCCTGGCCCAGCTTACTATGGCCTGCCATGGTGGACCAGGAAAGTTTGCAAGGGCCTTGCTTCACCATGTGTTCACAGAGGAGGAGCTCATGGGCCATTTGGGCTTTGGAAATAACACCAAGGGGCAACAGAGGCTCTTGACCCCATCAGGGTCAGTGCTGTTATAGGCAAGTACCATATATCCTTTCCGGTTGCATTTTTACATTCACATTTTTTTTCTAAAATTATGAACTTGCCATTGGCATAACAAACGACTTTCATGTAGCCCGTGTGTGCAGTTGTGTGCTACAATAGCCTACCATTTGGAATGACTGTTCATATGATCTTAAGTGCCTAATGCCGCCATACTCAAATGCTTCTAAAATTTAAAAGCTGCCTTCACTGCCGAAAGTTTTTAGCATCTCCACCAAATAAAATGAGCTGCATTTGTGCATTAGCAGTGCTACTTGGCTGTCATTGCAAGGAATAGTCTGCGAAGCACGCTCCAAATCTTTTGGCATGGAGGACATGGTTGAGTAGCCTGAAAGTGTTATTCTAATACACGAATTGTGGAGAAGCTATGCTCAAGTGTGGTTACTGCTCAGCTCGAGCAGGAGCACGTTCACCAAATTGCAGAAATCAAAACAGCTCTCCATGTTCTGAGATGTGAAACAGTAGTTTCACCAATTTTAACAGACCACATCAAATCAAAGTTGCTCCCATCTTGAAGGAGGTCCATGTGATCCGACACCGAAACCTTTCAGCAGAGGGAACCTGAGTGGTGTGGCAATTTTCTTCTGGTAGTTTCAATCAAAGAAACAACAGGGACAGAGTTGCCAGCTTCACTGTCAACAGTACTATGTTTAGTGGATGCTTACTTATTCTAAGCACCTAACCTATGACTCGTATTTATTAACATGCACTTTATCACTTTGTATTCTAAGATATGAAAAAAATATTATGTGGCTTTTCCCCATATACTTCAATAAATGGAGAATAGGCTCTTGGGGCCTAATGTATAAAGCTTCTTACAGACCATCGGACATGTCCACTACTCCCATTCTGAAATTATTAGAATTGTTTCCTGCTTCCTTACTTCACCTACCTGTTAACAGGGTTATAACAGGGTTATGAACCATTGCCAAGTAGATTATGGGCTTAAATTTATCAAAAAGATGAATGGGCTTTTCTGTCGCTCTTGTTTAGCCCGTTGAGGATCACATTTTGGGGAGAAATATGCCTCTAATTTAGGAGTTATATATCTTTTGTGGTGTGCACATACTCAAAACTTTCGAATTGAATAGTGTCCTATTCAATTTAGTCTTTGAATGGTCACTATTTGTAAATGTGAGTATTATTCTAATATTTTGAAACACCAATAAAACATGAAATTTGAGCCAAAGTACGGTAAATTTTCACCTCCAATAACATAGTATAGACATAAAACGTAAGAACTTATAAGAATAGCAGACCAGGCTACGTTACTAAAGTAGCTATACTTTAGAGGCTGTACAGCAATCATTTATGCTTACTGAAGAGTCCTGTGCATGTGAAGAAACTTTTTGCTGCTCCATTTGTGTTTTTAATAAACAGCTCTTCATAACATAACAAGGGGGGAACGCTGCGTTCGCCGAAGAGTGCGGACGTGCCTCACATGCGCTCCGTGATTTTGGGGTCCTTTGACCCGGTTAATCCCATCGGACTACCGAAATTCTGGTCGGAATCGACGTCGGAAGTGAAGAGGACCACGAGGATACCAATTTCAAGCCGGTGGGTCCTTTTTTCGGATTTTATCGGCATTTGAAGTTCCCACGTGGTCGGCAGGGCGTTACGTACGGGGCTCCGCGGCCTTCCCGGCTTCGGCCCGCGGTGAAGACGCATCGGAGCGATGTCCCGAACGAGCAATCCGAGCTACGACCAACCCGTGACCTTAAGACCGACAAGATCTTCGGCTGAATCCCAGGAAAACATGGAAGAAGACTTCCACGACACCATCGAAGTGGCCCACATGCAGCAAGACCGAGACGGCCTCGCTGCAGCAGGGATCCAAGCCCCGGGAAGCAGCACCTCAACGATCCAACGCTCACAAGTAAGCGGAATCGACAGAGAAAAAGAAGACGACTGGATAGTCGCCATGTCGAAGAAACAACGGAAACGCCAAGACGGCGGCGGCAAGCAGCAAGTCTTGGCGGGAAACGGCCTAGATTGCGCGCCTTTTTCAGGGGCGACGAAGAACGCAGCTGGCGCGCCAGCCGCGGCGGAGAAGAAGGAGAGGGAGGGAGCGCCGAGGCGACGCCTGCCTCCGCTCCCCAGAGACGACTTTAAAATCGTCCTCCGGCCGAGAGGACTCGCAGTCAGAGACTTGCACCAACACCACGTGGCGCGGGCGGTAGTCGCGGCTACCGAGCGGGGATGTAAGGAAGAAGACCTGATCATCCGGCTGCGCATTGGATCGAACATCATAATTGTGAGCACCAGCAACGAAGAAGCGGCCAAGAAGATTATGCGCATCAAGCAGCTGAGCTTCGGAGGCAAGAACTACGCCGTAAACGCACACGTGGCGGCGCCGGACGGCACGCTACGCGGGGTGATCCACGGAGTGGATCCGGAGACTTCGCCCGAGGAACTCAAGGCAAGCCTCAGAGTTCGCACGCAAGGCGTGAAGATCCTAACAGCCAGAATGCTCGGGAGATCCAGCACGGCCATCATCACCTTCGACGGCCCCACCCTCCCGAAGCAAGTTCTCTACCACAGCGGAGAATTTTGGTGCTACCCGTACCGGCCCACGAGGCAGGTATGCTACACCTGCGGCCAACAGGGGCACCGAATGGACGTCTGCCCGAATCCGGAGACTAGGGCCTGCAGACAGTGCGGTCTCCAGAACCCGGCGGCAGACCACCCATGCACACCCAAATGCGTGCTGTGTGGCGGCGACCACGTGGCGGGCACGAGAGACTGCAAACAGCGACTCAAGTCGGCGAGCGAGCTGCGGTGGGGCCCCCTGCAGCAGCAACGCCGTAGCCGGGGCCGCAGCCGGGGAAGAACACCAAGATGGTTCCGTGACGAGAGTCAGGAGTCGGGCCGGAGCAGCCGCGGGGGCAGCCGGAACCGGAGCCAGAGCCGGGGATCCGAAAAGGACGAGTCCTTCCCACCCCTGGGCGGCAACGACAAGCAACAGCAGAAGCAGACGCAAGGGCAGAGACAGCAAAAGAAGAAGAGCGGCGGCGTTAAGGTGAGCTGGGGAGACGGCCCTCCCAAATCACTCTTTGCTCCGCACTCGAACACAAACAACACACAAACCGCACGCGAGAAACAGCTAGCGGAGGAAAATACGGCACTTAAACGTGAACTTGAGCAGCTTAGGAAGCAGCTAAGCGAGGTTATCAGAGAACTACGTGAATCGAGGACAGGCTATGCCCCGCCTAGGACTCTGACCCCACCACCTAGGGCGATGGAGACGGGGCAACAACACCACGAGGGAGGGACCTCCAACGATGACCTTAAAACCTTCATGATGAACATGCAGAGGCAGATGCAAGAGCAGATGCAGCAGTTAAAAAGCGAAATGCAGCAGGGACAACAAAAGTTTGCCCTGTTAGAACAGAATGTCAGGACGCACATCAAGAGCCAAAACACACAGAGAATAACCAATGATGCTAGAGACAGATTACTTAACGAACGCAGGTTCGGCACAGAAACCCCCAACGCAAATAATGGTAACCCATCATGGCAGAACGCCTCCAACAATTAGAGATGTGGCAGTGGAACTGCAGGGGGTACAGGCAAAAACAAGGCCTCCTGCAGCAATTCATCTATGCCAGAGGAACCCCACCAGACGTAATTATGCTACAGGAAACAAACTGCACCCCTACGCTTAGGGGCTACACGTGTCAGGAAAATGGCCGTACGGCAACTCTCATTAGCAAACAAGTAGTAGCCATAGCACATAACGAAATAAAGGACACCCGGATCGAACACGTGATCACGGAGATAATCCCCAAAAAGAAAGCACGATCTAAAAGCACTTATATTATAAACCTATACAGCCCGCCCAGACAGAAAGATGGGGACTTTATTAGGCTCTTTACGGAGGCGAAAAAGTTCGCGGGGAACAACACCCTAGTAATAGCAGGTGATTTCAACGCCAAGAGCCCGAGGTGGGGCTACAATAAAGACGACAAGAAGGGACGTGGCATTTGCGCTGCAGCAGAACAGGCAGAGTGCGAATTGCTAACCGACGAACACCACCCAACTAGACAGGGGAACAGCGTCAGTTCAGACACGTGCCCTGACTTAACCTTCGTAAGGGGCGCCAGACAAGCAGAATGGGAGAACCTGCTCGAGAACCTTGGAAGCGACCACCACATAATAAGGATCAGCACAACCGCAAACAATATCAAGCGGAAAATAGGCAAGGTCCGCCTAACGGACTGGGACGCCTTCAGAGCACACTGCAAGCAGATCAAGGGCGACATTGTATCTGCGGAGGAGTGGAGCCAGCAACTCAGACAGATCCAAGAACTCTATACTAAAGAGGTGGATAGAACCGAACAAACTCCGGAGGTGGACAAGCGGCTCCTCAAGCTATGGGAGGCGAGACGCGGCCTCACCAAGCATTGGAAAAGACAGAAGTTCAATAGGAAGCTAAAGATTAAAATAGCCGAAATAACTAAACAAGCGGAGGAGTATGCAACGCAGCTGGCTAGGCAAGGATGGCAGCAATTCAGCAACGCGCTGAACGGCACCCTCAGCACGGCCAGGACGTGGCAGATCCTCAAGTCCCTCATGGACCCGAGCAAGAACAAATCAGAAAGCGGCAAATCGATTCAGAGGCTGGTGCACCAGTACACGGGCACGGACGAACAGCTACTCGAGGAAGTCCGGGTCAAATGCTACGGCAGAGACCAGGTCGAAAGCTACCAAGAAGAGTACCAGGGCGAAGAGAATCCCACCATGGATCGGCCCATAACGAGAGAGGAAGTCGTCGAGGCGATCAGGTCGGCAACAAAAAACACAGCAGCGGGGGCGGACAGAATCAAGAACTCGCTCATAAGAAACCTCAGCGATGGCGCCATAGATCAGCTCACAGCCTACTTCAACAAGCTCTGGCACGAAGGAAAAGTGCCGGCCGAGTGGAAACACGCGGTAGTGGTAATGATCCCGAAGCCAGGCAAGAAACTCCAGGTCGAGAACCTCAGGCCGATCTCCCTCACGTCGTGCCTGGGCAAGATGTACGAGAAAGTAATCACAAAAAGGATCCAGTCGCACCTAGAGAGGAACCAACTGTACCCAGACAGCATGTACGGGTTCAGAGCCCACCTGTCTACGCAGGACGTACTACTCCAACTCAAGGAGGAAGTACTCGAGAAAATGCCGAGAAGTGGCGAAAACGTTGTCATGGCCCTCGACATAAAGGGAGCCTTCGACAACGTGAGCCACGCCGCCATCATGGAAGGCATCAACAACACCAACTGCGGGGGAAGAACCCACGACTACATCAGGGCCTTCCTGAGCGACAGAACAGCGACCGTGGGACTAGGGGAGCTGAGAAGCGACGTCTTCACCACGCCTTGCAAAGGAACACCCCAAGGCTCCGTGATATCGCCCGTCCTGTTCAATATGGCGATGATCGGGCTAGCAAGACGCCTCAAGGAAATCCCGGGCATCCAACACGCGATGTACGCCGACGACATCACGGTGTGGGTCACCCAAGGATCGTTAGGGGAGAAGCAGGACAGACTACAAGAAGCTGCGACCTGCGTAGAGACCTACGTCAGGGAGAGAGGCCTCAGATGTTCGACGGAGAAGTCGGAAATCATCAGGATCGGAAGAAATCCTACCAAAGCCTCGCTGGAAGTAGTTCTAGAGGGGCAATTGATCCCAGAGCAGAACATGGTACGAATCCTAGGCATGTGGCTGCAGAGCAGCCGAAAATGCAGCCATACCATCAGCCTGCTGAGAAGAGCCGCGGAGCAGGTTGGCAGAATGATCAGTAGAGTCTCTCAGAGAAGGTACGGGATGAAAGAAGAAGATACCCTCAAACTCGTCAACAGCCTAATCGTTAGCAGAGTTATGTACTCCTTGCCCTACCACGCAACAACAAAGGCGGAGCGAGAGCAAGCCGACTGTATTCTCAGGAAGGCATACAAGATTGCTCTACACCTGCCCAGAAACGCATCAAACGAGAAGCTACTCCAACTCGGAATCAGCAATACCTTCGATGAGCTTGCCGAGGCTCAATTGGGGGCACAACTCATCAGACTCAGAGGCTCCTCTACGGGAAGGGCGCTCCTGAGAAGGCTGGGTCGGAACACGTGCGGACTGGTAGACAGATACGCGGACGTACCGGACGACCTTAGAAAGGCCTTTAATGTAGGACCCCTGCCTAAAAACATGGATCCTAACCTACACGAGGACAGACGAACAGCAAGGGCCGAGCAGCTAGAAAGGAGGCTAGGCCGGTCAGAGAACACAGTCTATACGGACGCCTCCATGTACGTACATGCAGGGAAGCGCTTAGCCGCTACGGTGGTAGCTAATAGCACAGGAGACATGGCCACATGCGCCTCAGTGGAGGTCGTGGGCATAACGGAGGCCGAGGAAATTGCCGTCGCGCTGGCGGTAGCAGAAGGCTATAGGAAAGGCCGATCCCTAAACATCTTAACAGACTCGAAAGACACGTGTAAAAACTATACGAAGGGCAGAATTAGCGGCATGGCCCTCAGGATAATCAGTGGGGCAGCAGCCTCTGCTGAGCAGACACCCATACAACACATAATCTGGGTCCCAGGCCACGCAGGCGTAGCGGGGAACGAAAGAGCAGACAGCCTAGCTCGAGGGCTTACATACCGAGCAGGCATGTCAGATGTTCTGGAGCTTCAGCTACTAGCATGCGAGGGGGGATACACAGAGACATTACAACTATACAGGGGGACTAGATTCAAGTACCCACCACCACACAAAGCCCTCACGAGGGAGGAAGCAGTCGGCTGGCGTAGGCTACAAACAAACTCCTTCCCCAACTTGTACATCTATAACAAGATGTCACCAACACAATACAGAGCAAACTGCCCCTGGTGCGGCGACACACCCACACTATACCACATCACATGGGAGTGCGAACGAAATAAAGCATTCCACCAACACGAATTCCCGAGTGCGGAGCAATGGGAGAGCCGGCTCACCAGCAGCGAGCTCGCGGCCCAAAGGGCCTTAGTGCGGCACGCTGCTGATGCAGCGCGACTCAGTGGAGCCCTGGACTAGGGGCCCAACCTTGCTGAAGAGAAGCCTCAAGTCGCCGGCGCCAAGAAAGACGACGGAGGCTTCGAATCCGCGAATCTCTTAAACGATCTCATTAAAAGTTTTCTACTACTACTACTACTACATAACATAACAATGACAGAAACTTGCTAACTTTAAGAATAGTAGTATGTGAACCTCATCTTACATTAATTGTGATATCAGCTGTTCATTATTCAGAAGCTATCCAATATTTGATTTGCTTCTGGCATTATTCGGTTCAGTCTCAAAAATCACTTTTCGCGCATCCTTAATATTTTTATGCAGATTTAAGTTCTTCAGGGCGACTTTCCGAGAAAATAAACTGGTAAATAATGTTTTTAAATAACAATAAAGTGGCAATACCATTTCAGTATTTGCAGTTTTACATGTTTTATTTTTTATGCAGGATAAAGCAGCATAGTTTTTTGTGTAATGAAACTTACAAAAACTTGTGGCAACACTCCCAAATTAGTGCAATGACAGACACCAAGGAGCTAAGTGAAAGATCAGTTTGGGAGAAGCCCAAGGAGCGACAGCACTATAAGAATATTTTCTAGAAGTCTCAGAAGGTTGCAGCACCTCCAGTGGGATGCTAGGCAACACTTTGTTCTGAAAAGACAAATTTTTTCAGAACGTTCTGTCACAGCCACAGATGTTTGGCAGTGAACTCTAAAAGGGTTAAAGAAGTCAGTCCTATGGCATATGGCTCTTAAAAGACAGCATTTCTTCGTATCTGTCACATTCTGCATGTGTCATGCTAAGCAGCCTGATGCACAACTACACGGAATCCTCATTATAACAGTAATTCAGTCGTTGAGGCAGAAAACATACTTCGCTGTAAGCAGTGTCTTCTTTAATGTAGAAAGTCCTAAGTCATTGTAAGGCGAGAAGTACGTTCCGATTGCATGTGAACTCAGGAAACCTAACATCAAATGAAGCTACACTCAATTCTAGTGACATGACACTATTGTATTAGGAGCATGGAAAAGCAGTGAAGTGCTGCACATTTTAATTATGAAGTTACAAGAAATAATTTTAGTTGTCAGTTCAGGGTTCTTTATGAACGACATGAATTTTTTTCACCATTTTTTTCTCAGCAAGCAAAGTTCACATCTTTGACATTGAAGATATTCATAAAGTTATATTGCTACAGTGTTTTGTTCCTCTTTGACCTTTCCTGCATTTGACACTTAGTGGAGTCCTGTGCCACACTAAATAAATTTAAATGGTCATGCTGTAAAGCTGTACCCGTGGAAAATTGGAATAAAGCAACACAAATACATAAATCAATTTCATTATAACGAGGGCATATTGCATGCCATTCTTTTGCATGTGGAAGTTGCTGTTTAAAACTTGTTCTGGCTTGTTTTTGCAGGCTTCACGTGTCGCAAATTTCCTGGTACCAACATGCCCTATGTAAAGAACTCTGGCCTCGCTTCTCGCATGGGACCCTGCCCGTGAAGCAACTGCCCCTGCCCCTTCACCTCTGAAGAGCCCAAGTTGGACAGCTCAAACCAAAACACAAGTGTTGTGCTCTTGTAACTCTCGACATTCTTATGTTTTATGTTAGTCTCCTGAGGGACCCAATTTGGATTTCTCATATGAGCATACAAATGTTGTGCCTTTCTATGGCTTGACATTTTTATGTTAATATTTATGTTAATTATGCTAGTCTCCTGAGAAGCCCACATTGGATTGCTCAATCCAGAATACAAGTGCTGTGCTTTGTTATAGTTCACTACATTTTTATGTTAGTTTTTGATATGGTTCCATTAAGGATAGTGTTTCCTTATTAATATATTTTTTAAGTATCTTAAGTCATTTCATGCCAAACCACCCAACAATTTTTTCAAGAACTGTTCCATTATGGCAAACCATTTCAAGTTTGCTTGATTTTGAGTAGGTACAGCGAGAAAATGTTCGAGAAAATTTGCTTTCATACATACTCTTAAGTCATTACAGGGCAACCAACCAGCGTTTTTTTGGCCATCACAGATATAGTTGAAGCTTCGAACTCTTGCTCCCCATTTAATTTCCTTCACAAAAATTTTTTTGAATTTTGGCAAAAATTTATTGTTCTTGCCCAGCTAAGCTAGAAGCCACTGATACACGTTTCTTCTGAAAGGGAAATTGTATGATCCAGATATTCAGATGGTGTTCATGTCAAGAGACTGAAGTGGTGACTGCCAAAATTTGCAAAGTTTGAATTTTCTTCTAACGTAGGGAAATACAGAAGGCACAAAATGAATATAAAATCAGACTGGTTCACTTGGTATAGCTGCAAAATATTTCAAGGCTTGGAGGTTCAGTTGATCAGCTAAAAAAACTAAAGTTGAAATTTTTTGCAAGCTTCGTGTTGAAGGTAAAAAATTAGCTTTGGTGGTTGGCACAAAAATGTGTCACCCATCACTACACAGCCGTACATGTCTGCTATGCATGTGACAAGTAACAAAAAGTTATTCTTTAAGTGCGATATATTATTTTTTATAATGTTCATTTGTGGATCACACATACAGCATAAATATATGAAGCCATGTCATCTAGCAAGGAAAGGTTGTTAATATATTAGCCACAGGAACTACTCAACAAACTGACTGCCTTTTTTATCATTACGAAAGCAGGTGACGTCAAGCGCTGCTGCTGCAGTCTCAACTCGTATTTTTTTAACATGAACGCAAAAAGTGGTCGCCAATGGTGTCTGACCACATCAGACTGAACATGGCACATATGACTTTCATAGATGAGCATGTTCCAGTTCTGAAACAGTGGTAGCAAACAACACCACAAGAATTTGTTCATACTCATGTAGGTTTTCAGTCTGAATTATGAAGGTGTTTTCTACTTGCATCATCATTGGGCTTCAGGGAGCAGGGCACAAAATGTCCTGCTCCCTCTATGTTGCATTGCAATGCGACATGCCCTTTAAGATGCTTTGTATGAACAATATCAGTGCTCTTTCTGGATTTACTGTCTACATAATAGCTGATATTTCTTTTTCTAAACTGCATGGAACATATCTTTTAGCACTGCAGGATTCCCTCACATATTTATTACGTACAAGGTCTGTTAGAAAAGTATTCGACCTTTTTTTGCGAACACCTGATGAATATGAAACAAGCACGTTTTCATCAGCCGCCCTTGAACCTTTGTGCGCATGCACGAATTTTTTCCCACCTGCCAATATCGTGAATTGCTGAGACGCAGCGTTTGAATGAGGTAGTACAGTGCTCTCGTCGGTTCTTTATTGCAAGGAAAATGGCAGAGCGACTGGAGCAGTGCTACTGCATCAAATTTTGCCAGAAACTGGGCGACAGCCAAGTGGAAACCATCCGGAAGATTCAGACTGCTTTCGGTGACTATGCTATGAGCAGCACACAGATTAAGGAGTGGTACAACCAGTATAAAGACGGCCACACATCGGTTGAGAGCGAGCCACGCTCCAGTCGGCCATCAACATGCCGAAATGACCAGGTCATTGCCGAAGTGAACCCCGTGGTGATGCGGGACCGTAGTGTAACTATCCAAGAAATTGCGGAAGAGGTGGGCATCAGCACATTTTATCCACATTCCATTATCACCGAAGATTTGGCCATGAAGAGAGTTGCGCCGAAATTCGTTCCCAAGCTGCTCATGGTGGAGCAAAAGCAACTTCGTGTTGAAGTCTCACAGACATGCTGGATTCCACAAACAGTGACCCCAACTTCATGAACACCATAATCACTTGTGACAAGTCTTGGGTGTATGTTTACGACCCGGAAACCAAATCCCAGTCGTTACAGTGGAAGCATTCCACACCATAATCACTTGTGACAAGTCTTGGGTGTATGTTTACTTGGGTGTATGTTTACGACCCGGAAACCAAATCCCAGTCGTTACAGTGGAAGCATTCCACACCATAATCACTTGTGACAAGTCTTGGGTGTATGTTTACGACCCGGAAACCAAATCCCAGTCGTTACAGTGGAAGCATTCCACGTCGCCAACCAAAGACCGCTAAGTGTGCAGCAACGTCAAAGTGTTGCTGACTGCTTTCTTTGACTCCCGCAGTG
Organism: Dermacentor albipictus; assembly: GCF_038994185.2. Lineage (NCBI taxonomy): Eukaryota > Metazoa > Arthropoda > Arachnida > Ixodida > Ixodidae > Dermacentor > Dermacentor albipictus. The sequence goes on from NC_091826.1 coordinate 125,700,105, forward strand.
TGGTACACCAAGGATACACACCACAGGGTCAAACAATCACTAAAGACTACTACAGGGATGTCCTCCATGGCCTATGTGATGCTGTATGGAGCATGATACCGAAGTTGTCAACAGGAAATTGGCACATCTATCACGACAATGCTTTTCTCGCACTTGATTCAGACTTTTTTGGCGAAAAACCAGACTCCTGTAGTTCGACAGGCTCCTTGCTCTCCTGATATGGCGGCCTGAACTTCTGGCTGTTTCCCGAAATCAAGGGGCCATTGAAACAAGCGTGATTTCAGACAAGAGAAGACATTATGGCTGCAACGACAGCTGAGCTAAAGTCCATTTGGAAAGAGGCCTTCTCGGAATGCTTCTAACAATGGCAGCACCGCTGGGAGGAATGGCTGGATTCCCAAGGAGACTATTTTGAGGGTGATTAAGTTTCCAACGCTTCAGTTATGCCAGTTTTTTTTCTTCAGCCAAAGGTCGGATACTCTTCTAACAGACCTCGTATCGATATTTTATGTGCAATGGCTGTATGGTTTGCCTGGCCCACACCAAACACAAGCCTCGTTGCATTAGAGCATGTGTCCCTTGGCAATCAAATGCAGACCCTAACACCGCTTCTTTGTCATCCGTGTTGCATACGAAGCCGACTTTGTCGTCTGCATTCCCGGCCAGCAAGCTGTGCGCACCTCAGAGAAAAGTCGGTGCTGACAAAATTTCAAAAAAGAATTTCTCGCATTTAAAAATGCCTTTTTTAACTTCACACATGCAAAGCAGACTTGTAGAGCTATCCAATAATGTATCACATTTTTTCGCCAACTACGAAGGCTGTTTTTTCCTTGAACATGAAGCTTCTTGCAAAAGATTAGAATTTTTTTTTACAGGCGATCAACTGAACCTTCAGAGCTTCATATATTTTTCTGCTATACTATGTCACCTGGGTCACCTATGTCACCTATGTCACCTATTCTGTATTTAATTTCTGTCCTGTGAATTTTTTCTGACGAAAAAAAAACTAACGGATTGCAATTTGACTCATTTTTGCCGGTGCCAAAAGCAATTGAAGTATTCAAATATTTGAAAAATTGGCTATTTTGGCAGTTTCATCACTTCACCGTATTTCCACGCACACCATTTGAAGGCCTCGATCAATACAATGTGCATTTGAATAAAAAAAGTATTTGAAGCATTTGAAAAAAAATGAAAAGCTAGAGGACATTTGATGTCCTCTAGCTCAGCTGAACAGGAAAACTAAACTGTCACCTAAAATGCTACAAAATATCTGGCAAAAATAAATAAACTGGGTAACGAGCTTCGAAGTCTAGTAAACATGTGGCAATGTTTCAGATATATGTGCGGTGTCAAAAAAATGCTTGTCAATTCGGCATGGAATCGTGTACCTGCAAGTGCATCTGTGCCATTTTTAGAGTTCAGTAAAAACGGCATTTTACATAACTTTGTAAAAATGGTTTATTGCTATCTAAAATACATGAGTAAAATTAATAGGTATAAGTCGGCTTAAATTTAATATGCAACGAAACATCTCCAGTAATGGCGATGATGTGCCTTTTATGTTTACATAAAACCATATCTTCTGAATTCTTTCGTTATTTTTTGTGGCAGCGAATAAAATTGAAATGGAACTCGCACAAGGAGCAATTTTGCTGTATTCCAGCACATCTCTAATAGCTGTCCTTGTTTCATATGAAAATCTGAAGCGGTTAATATGAATAAGTTGCTTGATTTGGAATTACCTGTGCAGGAACGTTATCATGGCAGAAAACACAACTGGATCATGCAACAGCAATGCAGCATAATAAACTGCTCCCATAAGCATCACTTATTGTGATTGCCATGTTTCAAAAGTATGTAAGGTTTACTGAAATTGGCGCACACCATTCAACCAACATATAAGGATTGTACAGTGATCCTTTTTCAGTTTTACAGATATTTAAGTTGTCTGCCAGGTAGCATAATTCTTGTTCTTGAGCTGGATTATTCAGAGGTGGACATTACTAGCACAAGAAATGAAAACATTAAACTGATTGTCATAAATTTATTAATTCACTTATAACATCACAACACATATTTCAGTTTGCAAATTGTAGCCAGTGAGTTTTCAAGACATTCACTTGAAATTAATTTGCAAGATGACACCAGTTTCGAAATTTTTCCATAAATGTGAGAGAAATACATGGGCATTCCAGTTACTTTTGTGCTTTGATGCATAACAGTGCGTTTTGTTAAAAAAAGTAAGTGCTACAGCAGTGCATTTCTACAGCCAGTTTGATGGCATGTGTCTCGTTACTAGTGTCATTCTGGAAATTCATTCTAAGTGCATACACCTTGTAAAATTACCGGCTACAATTCGTAAAAACTTTATTAGGAACTGAGTTTTTGTTAATCAGCTGACTATGGTGTCTTGTTTCTCATGCAAGTAATGTTTGTCACTCTGTATCTAGAATTATGTTAGCTGCAACAGTCAGTCTTCAGTTCCATGAAACTTAAAGATAACCACCCTGCATATCAGGTCTCAGTTGAGTGCTGTGGGCACAAGCAAATTGTGCCATGGTTATAGTACCACTGGCTACCTAATAGAGAAAGCAAGTACCTTTTTTGAGTGTTCTTATTTACAGTCATGTCAGTCTGCTTGTACATTTTTTTATTTAGGCATTTATTTTTTAAAATTTATTTCTTTTGGTAAATGTGTTTTACTTGAGAGCCACACTGACTACATCTTCAGTATTCAATTTTGTTATGGTGTCAAGCTGCAGGAAGTTTGTACTGTGCGATAGTTTTTAAGAAGTTTCTGATCTCAAACTACAAATGGTTGTACATTTACACAGATGTGTGGTTACAAATAAACAGTTCACCTAGAAAAATGGTTTTTGTCTGCATCAGTTCAGCACTCTTGATTTTTCAGAGGACCATTCACTCTGACAATTGAAAAAAGTGGCATAACAGTACTGCTAGCAGTTTTACAATATGGTTTATTACAGGCAATATAGGAGCATGCTTTTGAGCCCAAGGTGACAGAGGCCTGCGGTACAAAATGCCTCTATTTAAATTTTATCCCTATCCTCTCACAGCAGACATACCACCGTGACATCAAAGGTAATTATATGCAACATAGCTCAGCAGTATTTTAAGGTAAGTGCAGGTTTAAACTGCTAAATACCCAGTGGGGCATAAAGGGCTTTCAACGTAATTTGTGTTGATGTTCAACAGATCTGCAACATTTCTTCCATGGGGTTTCAATATTGACGAACTACACATTTCAACAATACCTCCATGGGCTTTCAATTGAGACTCAACACATCTGCAACAATGCTTCAATGGGCTGTCAACATTGACAAACAGCACATTTCAACAATACCCCAATGGGCTTTCAATTTTGAGCTTCAACAATGCTTCAATGGGCTTTCAACATTGACAAACAACAATTTTCAACAATACCTCAATGGGCTTTCAATTTCGAGCTTCAACAATGCTTCAATGGGCTTTCAACATTGACAAAGAACACATTTCAACAATACCCCAATGGGCTTTCAACATCGACAAACAACACATCTTCAACACTGCTTCAATGGGCTTTCAAGAGTGAAATACACCATCGTTTCAACGATATGCCAATGATCTTTCAAATTGAGAGGCCACAATGATGTTTCGACAAAATGTCGCGGGCCAATTATCAACACTTGTCAACAATTTCCTCAATGATGTTTCAACAATTCCCCAATGATCTTTCAAGGTCATTTGTTGACGTTGACCAATGATATTTCAATAACCTTTCAACAATTTTTTTTGTAAGGGTACGCCCAACAGGTGTGTCCCTTATGTGTCCCATGTTGGCAGCGGCGAGTGGTCGCCCGGCCATATCTTGAGAGCGATCTGCGTTGAGAGCTCGTATACCTTTGTGCGTGCTGTGTGTTCTCGACGCTCACTTTTCGTTGAAACTGCTGCTGGCCACGTTTCCTCACGCCAGCGTTTCCACAGCGAGTTACTGCGGTCATCGACTGTGATGTGTTCATGTTTGCTTGTGCGCGCGCAACATCACGCTTGCTAACTTAGTGTGCCTATGCTTACAAGTTTTTACTGCCGATCAAACTACTATCCTTACTTCGTGTAGCTCTCCATTAATTTGTTGTCGCAATCGATGCGTCACCTCTTGGGCGAAACAGAGACTTTTTTACGTCAAAATTAGCGTGTGCGTGTTACTGAGAATGCACTTCTGATCACGAAATCAGTCAATAACATTGGTAGCCAGCAGCTTTTGATAACGCTACGTGACGAAAATGCCTAACAAGAGCAAGCGAACTTTCGCTCTTTTTGACACGAGGTTATAAATTCCCTGCTGCACGTAGTGCAGTAATATTTGGCTCAGATTTTCACAGCGGCCTCTATAACTAATCGGCAACGTTTTCTTACTATGCTAAACAAATACTTCAGGGCCCCTTTAACTAATCAAATACACAAAATATAGTGCGATTGGGTCAATGTATGCACATCGATTGCTCGATATGCATACATCGGGCATCCAACATCCCGGAAAAGGACGTAGAAGACCGGAAAAAAAATTCGCGGACGATTACGCTACTCCTTAATGCAAAAATTCAGTGCAGCTGTGTACGTGTTCTAATTTATTTATTTAATATTTGTTTATTTATTATTCCCTCAGAGCCAAAGAATTACAAGGAAAGTGGTAAAACACATTTACCTGAATAGAAATAACTTCTTCTATCAGCCAGTCATCCGAAAGGGAGCCATCGTTGAGTGATTGCGAGAATGTGCATTCCAAAATTATGGCAGAGTTCGCAAGTTTAAATTTCATTCACCAATGACGTCAGTTTCACATAAAAGAGTTTCACATAAATACAGAATTAGTACTACATAGAGATCCCCACACTTAGAAACTAAGGAGAATTCCCGTATATGAACATAATGAAAAAAGATAATATATACATCATACCGTTGTTACGTTAACTTTACAGACATTTGAAGAAGTAAATAACAGGGCGAAAGACAGGAAAATGTAAAGTTATTTGCTGAGATAAAGGTGTCAAAAAAGCTTCTGGTATTAACAAGCAACCTTAGTTAAGATTGCAATAAATTTCGAGCAAAATAATATGTAATATTATTACAAGGTCAATTGTTGTTTTTACATTAAGAAAAGTCAGTTGTTAGGATGAAGAGAATTGTTCGATAACATATTTCTTAACTTGGTTCTTGAAGGCGTGCTCTGTGAGTGATGATTTATGTTATATGGAATGGAATTCTACACTTTAATTCCCGCTAATAAGGTAGTGAACTTACCATAGTTCGTGAGCACTTCAGGTAAAAGTCGGTCATCGAGTTCAGATAACCTAGTAATGTTAATATTTCCAAACGTTTCAAGGACAAAGCCATCCATATGCGTAATGTTACGAAATAACTTATATATCACAATTGAAGCTGATGAAGAGAATGAATCATTAAACGTCACAAAAGTGGTGCCGCGTTGGATAAGAAATGGCTGAAAGTCATCATAAGAAGCACGTCACTTTGCATGCGTGGAGATTGGCTGAGGTATGCGAAGCGTGTGTTGCCTCAGGCTGAGGATAAATGCCTGTGAATGTGTGCATGATAAGGGCAGTGGATAATATGCGGCTGACCCTATGAGCGAGTTTAGATTATGGCGTGTATTCCAAGAGAAATTTTACGGACAAGCGATTGCGCATGAAAATTGAATTTCAAGCGCCTGTCTAAAGCTGCGCCAAGAAACTTCGTGCAATGAGATATAGGTATTAGGTTGTTGTACAGACACACAGATATAGATGTCGAAACTAGTGTGGGGGACGAATGAAAGCCATAAAAACTGTTTTTAGTGCATTCATGCTCAACATGTTTTTTTCTACCCGAGGAAGTTATGTAGATCAGCGTTAACCTCTCAGTGTAGCTCTTCGACATAATTAGCGGAAGTAAAAACTGTCGTGTCGTCTGTATATAAGCCACAGTCGATTGTGGTCACAACATTAGGTGGGTAGTTAACAAATAGTACAAAAAGCAGCAGCCCCGAGGAACACATTGATTTATGTTCCTAACTGATCAGAGTTTGCCGTCAATATGAACAACTTGGGTACGACTGGCTAGATAGAGATAAACTGTAGTAGCCGGCCAGTTATGCCATAAGGTTCAAGTTTATGTAAAAGAATTTGGTGATTAATGGCTTTGTTAAATATATAAATGCATTTCCAACTAGCAAGCCTTGGTCGATTGCCTTATTTATTTTATCAGGGAAGGTTTTAAGCTCAAGGTCGCTCAAATACGCTGGCGGAACACACTGTTTAGATGATAGTAGATTAAACTTTGCTAGATAAGATGCTAAACGTGTATGAACAAGTTGTTCAAATATTTTACTGAAAAATGAAATACAAATAGGTCTGTAGTCATTGAGAAGTTGATGATCATATTTGTCGTAAACAGGCGCTATTCTATCAACTTTCAGAGAATTGGGAAATGTACCTGCTTTAAACATTTCGTTGAAGATGTTTGCTATGATAGGAGATTAGAAACTAACGTTAGAAGCTAACTTGATACGAGATGGGTGAACACTGTCTAGACTAGGGCCAGTAGACCTAAGCGAAGATATAACGTGAAAAACTTCCTCTGCACTAGTAGGTCGCAAACAGAAACAATAACGATGACGGGGCAATGTGGGTAATGGAGTAGCTGCTTGAGAATGTCAAATACCACTAAAATACTCAGTCAAGACATTCGCGATATCAGTTAGATGGCAGTATGTTTATATAAGCTTTGATTTTTGCTTAATGCATGCTCATGACATTTATTATTTAAAAATTCGTCAATAACCTGCCTGCCGCGCCTCATATTGTTGCCATTATTGAAAATCCTATTTCGAAATTAATCTCGTTGGACACATTTAACGGCGGCTGCAAGTGTGTTGGAATATTTCTTGAAACCAGCTCTAAGGTGACGGTTGAATGGCTCAAGAATTACCGATTTGTGGAGCCGATTCTTCTTCGTGATACATCGCAGTAGCGCCCCTCGTGATACAAGGTATTCTAGGAGAAGTAAAAAAAAAACAAGCTGTGCTAAACATAGTCGTTTATTTATGAATACATTGCGTAACTTCTGACAAAACAACTGATCAGCTTCTTCAGCGCAGTATTCGCATAGTACGGTGGTCCAGTCAGTTGATTGTTTCATATAAATAAACATTTGCGAGTCGAAATATACTTTACTTTGTTTGCAGTAGATGTAGAATTTCCTGCATCCAACGTCAGGAATATAGGGCAGAGGTCTGTTATGCTATGTTCAATGAGTCCTACAATATTATCTGCAGTAAAGTTGGTTATATGTGATCAATTAATGTAGTAGATCCTGCCACGTAACGACTTGTTGGAGTGGTGACTATAGAAGCAAGGCCTTTGCTAAAAAACACCTGAGATTCTCACAAGGTGGCAGATTATTAGGGTCGGTAATATTTATGTTGACAGCTCTGCAAATAATGACATTTTTGTTTTCGTTCGTAACAGTGTGCAAGAGCTTCTCAAGCTGTAGACAAAACTCAAAGTATGACACTGATGGTAAACGAGAAATGCACGCGAACGCTGTGTTCCGGATATCGATCGAAAAATCACTCTGATCAAATTCTACCCATATAGACCCGCAGAGCAAATTAGGAAAGGCGAGGTCGTTGCACTGTTTGTATGTCAATGACCATTTAATAAATATTGCAGTTCCATCACCACGTTGGGTGGAAATATAGCACCACCGTCCATTGTACTCACACAGTTAATGCGAATTTCAATCGTCTGGTGACAACCCTGTTTCGGGTAGACAGATAAAAGAAAAATTAAAGTTAAATACGGAAAGAAATGTAATGAGGCTGTCAAAGGTGTTACGCAGGCTACGAATATGAAAATGTATCAATGATAATTTGCATCTTTCATCACCAAATTTTTTTTAAGATCCTGGCAAGAAAACATTTTTGCGCAAATGGAAGATACAAAGCCGCAAACATAAATACTAGTAAGCTAGGTGAAAACAGCAGGATCATCTACAAGAAAGGTACGGTAAACGAGGCTCACATCTGCCCTGGCCTTCATTGCGCAGTGGTCTTTCCAGAGGTGTTTCCACTCTCTTCCTTTTGTCAGTTCAAGGGCTTGTGCGAACAGTCTTTGCCCTTCTTGCGTGAGATGATCGCTTGCATATTAGGAGTTCTGATCAATTTGAGGAAGTCAAAGGGCCGTAGCAGTCAAGCGAGCCTTGCGTACCTTTTTCACGAACTCGTTTTTTTTTTTCTCGGGAACAGAAGCGCACAGCAATATTTGTTTCCTTTTTGGCTTATCGGCAATGGACAGCTTATCCGCGTCCACTTCCACCTGCAAAATGCCGCTTCAGGGGCCCAAGGGAATGACGAAGTAAATTTGGCGGCCTGCCGGCATTGAAGCGCTAGGCCAACGCCACAGACAGCTAGGAGATAACGCAAGTCGTTCGCGGGGCCGGACCGGTGGTGACTTTGGAGACGTGACGAAAGGCAGGGGTGCGGCGACATCGATGACATAGACGCTCTTTTTCCAGCCAGTTTCTGTTTCAACGAACCTGCACAGGGGAAATAATAGTTCGTGTAGCTCCCACATAAATCCGCTATTCAAAATTCGATCATTGGGATAGGTAGCGTTGCGCACGGGCCCCAAAATAGTCATATGCTGTATCCTCCTATTGTTGATAATTATAAAGTAACTTGCCGTAACTTCCCTAATTAGGCACGTAATCGCGGAAATCTCTCTTGATCTAGACGCCGCCTATCCGTACACTTAAATGTTAAGCATAAAGTTACCGCACGTTACATTTTTCTAAATTTAAAAATTTGGTGCACCTTAAAAACAATTTTATTTCTTGGGCGTGTTGGTCAAATGACTTGGAAAGCATATTTAGAGCCAGCGGACAAGGACAGAACGGAGACGATACCACAATGCGCATTGTGGTGTCGTCTCCCTTTTGTCCTTGTTCGCTGGCGCTAAATATGCTTTCTAAAAAAACACCCTGTATCAGGGCTTGTATAGCTGTGGCAATTACACACGCAGAAATACCGATGGCCTTCACTAGACATGTTATTCTGTTTGCATGACTAAACAATGCGTGTCACGTCCACAGGGGAGCGCTGTGTGTCAGTTCGAAACTCTAGCGCTGGTTCCTTTCTTTATTCTTTATTCAATGACTACCCCGCTTAGCCCGAAAGCGCTATAGCAGAGGGGTTACTAGGTCGAAAAAAACTCATCTTCATCGATACAGCACACTTGCTGACTTCATAGGCGATTCCATTCGCTCATCGAATGAACAAAAAATGAATTGGCATAAATTATAGTTCTAGTGCGGTATTCTAAAATCTTGAATTGATGATCAGTACCTGCGGAGACAGAATGAGGCCTGTTTCATGGTGTCTACCAAATTGACATTTCCAAATTTCCTGAGCTTGCCGGGTTTTCCCTGAGTGCCTTTGCAGAACTCCCTGAGTGAGGCAGAACTATGTTTTATGTCAAGACGTGCTGAAGCTATATCACCCAATGCTGTCACTCTCTGTAAGCACACGACAAAATTTGAGAAAACGACTTCATCAAATTTGAATACTAAGGAGTAGTGCTCATGTTATTCAAAGAGAGAATAGAAGGCAGGGGTTAGTAACATTCGCAGCAAAAAAAATGTCTTCGAAAAAAATGCAAATCCATTCGGACATTCTTAAATACGAATAAATAGGAGATGTGTACAAAACAAATATTTTCGAAGATGAGCTATTTCCATCAACTGATAGCGAACTTAGTGGCATGAGGCCCGAACTTTGTCACAATGGAGACAAACAGCTCGTAAGTCAACGCCAACTGTCTCGACATACTCTCAGCCCGCGCACGACACCTAAGTGTTGTGCTTCACTGCTTTAAAGCGCTTATTTTGGTTTGGATGACGGACACCTGCATCTCGGCATCAGCCAACAATTTGTTTTCTGAGCTCAAGATGCTTCAAAACGGCACAGCACGCTTCTTTTCCCGTTCATTCCTCAGTGCGTAGGTTGTTTCCGTTCTTGTCGTTCTTTGTCCACTCGTTCGCCCCACGGACCATTTGAAGCATCTTCTTGGCCAGTTGCACAGTGCAAGTCCGATTTTTGTAACACTCTAGGGACCGCGAATACGTCGGAAAAATCAGCCAGTCGGAAAAAAATAAATGCATGTCATTAAATGCATGACTTTAAGGGCTGAAACCGCCACAGGCACATTCGAAAACTTTATGAAGACCTGTCGGTACACGCATTAGGCATATCGGTGCTCATTTTCTGTCAGGCGATACCGGGTGCCCTCGTGTATAATTAAGGAATACATATTGTGTTCAGTGGTCATAGCCCCTTCCTACGCTTCTTATGCTTCACTGCAATACCTTTGCGTTTGCGTCACCAACATTTGTGTACAGAGGCGAAGCTTACCATCGGGAGATTCTCAGCTTCTAAGCGAAACTTCAAAGCCAATCGCGAGGACCACAAAGGCGGCGTCGCTGCCATTCCTGACAACAGCGAATTGTTTCAATAAAAGTTGTTTTTTATTCATGAAGTGCCTGCTGGGATTTATCGCTCACGGCCAACGCCGACGACACCGACGCCGACGCCGACGACACCGGCTTTTCTGCGACACAAGCTCCTTAACGTTGTCGCGTTAAAAAACACGGCACCCAACGGCAAGAAGCTTCTTAGCGAACGTCGAAGCAGCTAGGCCTAGTGTTGCCGCAGTGGTGGCTACGGCTGCCAGCGGATCTGCGTGTGATAGCGCCGGTTCAAGGCGGCGAGGTAATCAAAATGTAGCGGTGGTGGCTTTCATTAATGCCGTTTTGGACCTGCAGTCACGGAAAAAAGTCCGGAAAATCGGACGGCGAAGGATTCTTGCGTCCGAAATTTCAGACGTTCTTGTACATTTACTCTATTGGGTAAGTGGTGGTGCCGTGAAACCACCCAAATTATCGGGCATCCGGAAAGTCAGTGGTTGGCTGTACATTGGCAGCTCCTCCAGCCGACGACAGGGCGTCGAAGACAATTCATTACGATTCCTGTCTGTTACTCGAGCCAGCATTACCGCGACTTTAGACCATTTCAATACAATTAAAGCTAATTTTCCCTGATAAAGGCGCAAATTCCCTGAGCTTTCCCTGAGTTTTTCGAGACTACTCAACATCACTGAGAATTCCCGGTTTTCCCGGTTGGTAGACACCCTGTGTTTAAGTATATTTCCTTTCGTGGGCCAGTTTTGCCATGAAATATTTGATAAAGCATTTTCAGACTCAGTGTTTTTTTTTTTTCATCCGTTCTCGAGTACCGGCATAAGACAAACTTTGCTGCTCTGTTCTGTGCTTTTTTAAATGATAGTGATGTGTTTAGTACGCAAACGTTAGTGCAGTGAGCAGTCGTCCCCTCTGGTTATTCTACAAGAATATTACTGAGGCTCGGGCTAACTTGAAGATAAAAGATGCAAAGGCGCGAAAGAAATACTAGGGAAACGAAGACATGAAGGTGTGCAACATATGCGCCAAATTCCAACTGAGATTCTTTGGAAAGCGAATACATAAATACATGTTTAAAATCCACCCAATAGACTGAAACTTTCACCTTTCTTTTTATTGTTGATAATCGTTTACACGCACACTTGCTAACATACAAGTGCCACCGAATATCAAATTTAGACATGACCTTTTGGGAAGGCAAGTTCAATTTGCGAGAAAAGCACTGATGGCATACTAAACATACCCGTATTTCTGCCTCGCTTTTGCTATATAACACCGAGATATTTCGACCCGCTAGCTAGTCCTTGTAGGAATATTGTGCAGTCGATATCTCGATGGCAGACACATCTTTTGCGGTGGACATTCAAGTGAGCAACACAACGTTTGGTTTTGATTAAAAGAGTAACATGTTTTCCTATGTTTGAAAAGCCACAGCTGAATGGTATTTTATAACCATGTGAAATTTATTGCGTATACCTAGTTCAATCCTTTTTTACACATTCTCTTGCCGTCTTCACTTGCTGGCGCGACAGCTAGTATATTAACACGAGCTGACAACAAAATGCTGTAACTATAAGTTAGACGCTGGGTGTGACTTCGAGCACGCAAGATATCACTAGCACATGTTTAATTTTTTTGTTCATTTTGCAAGTCCCGTGCTTTTAATTTTCTGAGAATGATTTACTTACTGATGATATTACATCAGAATGGTACCCTGCCGATGGCAGTAGTCCACTAGGCCCCGAAAGCTTTCTGAATTGCGAAATAGGATTAAGACTGTTATTAGCGTGCTTCGCAAGTTTGCAGTGTGCGTTGTAAAAGAACAAAAGGGATTTTTTTTATATTCGATGTGTACTTCGATTTATGAGCACGTTGAAATACCCCAGGGGGTAAAAATTAATCCGGAGTTTCCAGCAACAGCGTGCCTCTTACTCAGATCGGGGTTCTGGCAAGTAAAGCCACATAACTTTTTTTTTTCGCATAGTATTATGCATTCAGCGGATGTCTTCACTATTAAAATTGGGTTTAAAGAGGCCGACAGAACAAATTTTCGCGCCTAAATTGTGCATTGCGAGTTAAACAATACGCGTCTCTGAACAAACTGGAGAACTTGAGTGCGTTAAGTACAGTCGAAAATTTGGATTTAAAGGGTCCTGACGGAGTTTTTATCAAAGTCGATAAATGCGTTTGAAGTTCAATTTGAGCATTTCAGGAATACTTTGCCGCAAAGTGTACTTACATGGGTTCAGCAGAAGCACAGTTATTAGCAATCATACATCGCGTACGCGGTGCTTCCGCTTCTTCTTCAATGCCTTCCACTGTGAAGGCTATGAGCGGAGCGGAGCGTAGTCACAACGCTCCGCCTACTTAACGTCACCAGGAGCGCATTTCAATTATGATTTTGGATGCGCCCGTTGACTATGGCGCCTAAGACGCGCGAAACGTGGGTGCCCTCAGCGAGCCGCGTGCGTCTATTTGTCGTACAAAAATCGATCACGTGACCTGATCCTAAGTGCCTAGGGACAGCATCGTTTAGGGATTTTTGAGAAGGCGCGATGCCCACGCCGTGGGGTGTTATGGCACGTTTGTCCTCGGCGTGATCGTTCTCTAGACCGTGCGTTGTTCAACATTGCTCATGTGATCGTGCGTGCGTTGCTTGTGTGTTGGTTGTAGGTTCTGTGTTACTTGGCGGAAAGCCGTGAGTAGTGGCGGTGCGGCAGTGCGGATGTGGCCTCGGTGAGCTCTGGCAGTACAGAATCTGCGTTGTGTGACCCTTGCTTTCTTGAGAACCCGGCGGTGGTGACAATTGAAATAGCGAAGTGGCCTAGCGCCTCGGCAGCGAAGTTCTGCGAACCGCGATGTGGCATCGCCGTGTCCGATTGCTTAACGGACATCGAGGGATGTGCTGCTCGCTGCAAGTCATGTAAATGCAACTGTGTCGACCGCCCACTGTTTAGCGCTGAATGTGTGTTTATGTACTGTGCTTGAAACGAGTGGTGCAGCCGTGCAGCGGGGGTGGCGGAGGAGCAGAGTGGCTTTTAGGGTTTGCGCGTTCACAGATATGTGCTCCCGTCTTGGTCTCACTAGCGGCTGTCGCGGGATTGTGGTGTGCTAGCTCCTTGCCTAGTATGAACTTTACGACGCCACCACAAAGCCAACGCCTACACAGCATGTTCACGTTTTTCCGCGCCGTATGTCAATTGCATGACGGCCGAGTTGAAAACGAGACATATGTCTGTGTTCTTTACATTTGTGTGTTGTAAATTACTTTCTATTGTGGAAGTTCCGGGAGTCTTATCACGCAAGGTGTGCGAATGTAAACATCAACACATTTGCGTGTCTGAAATTTTGAATTACCCATAATACCCTTTACGACTGATAAGTGGGCTGCATGGCCTGTGTGAATCAGCTACCGTATGCTGCGACGCTCTTCCGTGTGGTAGACTGATGCATGGTGCGCGTTTATTTCTGTACTGTTGTAAGAACCATTTGTTTATTCACTCGATACAATATTACGGCTTTGCCGCAGTACATTTTAGTTACGCGGTGAAGCATACTAAAAGTGGAAAGGGGCCGCTATCAGCCAGCATAGTATGTCCACTTAGGCGACGTTAGAGGCGGCGGGTGTGCGAGTATATAATTAAAGTACTCCTATTATGGGGGGGGGGGGGGGGTCCAGTGACAGTGGCACCTTTTCACTTTTTGCATGCTTCACCGCAGTACATTGCTAGGCTTCACCGCGAAATTTTAGTGTGTTGCGAGAAAGATAATCGTAAAAAGCCTGATTATGCAACGTTTCTTTTGTAGCTTGCTACACCACAATGCAGGGGTTTAAATAAGCTTCGTGCAGTAAAGCATACTAAGAGTGGAAAGGGCACATAAGTTTACACTGTGCTCATTATTTTCAATTGGGACATAATTTGCATGTGCATCTGTGCTCGTGTTAAGCTTCATTGACAATTCTTTGCACATTACAAATTCATATTGCAGGGAAGCTTACTAAAGCACATTCGCCATTATGGTACGTGTTATTGACCTTCAATGCAGGAGCACAATGCGGATTCTTGCCCCTACTTTTGGCTGGACTGCACATGCTCTTTGAGAATTGATTCATTGTTCATAAGTGCACTGGTACTTTACTCTAAACTGGAGGGCTCAACTTAATATGGAAGCACAATTTTTATTGAAGGGACAAGATGTTGCCGAGATGGTTGCAGCACTGCTTTTTTTTTCTTACAGGCACCTTTTCTACTTGAAGCTTCCATTGCAGTGTTTCGAACCTCTTTGAACCAGCACATAGTGTATGTATAGAGTGGACACTGATTGGGAACATCACCTAAGTTCATGCCTGTCTATAGTAAAAAGATGTAGCACAACCAGACAACATAAAAGAAGGGGGTGGGCTGTAGCAATACTAAGTGGTAAATGGTGCTTTATCCTTTCCCTTGAGTTCTCTGTTTTTGTGCTTTGTATGGATCCTCCGCAGTAACCATGCCAGTGCCGAACTTAAGCTTGTTGGTTTCAAGTCTCAAGTTGGTTTCAACAGGGGCTTGGAGGCATCCGTTCACCTTGCTTGCCTCATGGTGCTGCTTCATAAGCACTGTGAGCATCCAGGCCAACTAAGAAGGGAGGTTTGTTGCAATTGCTTCTGAACTTTATTGCCACCAAACCAACAGTGCTCTCAATGACCGCTTTTGGACAGTAGAATGCTTGCACCCAGCAAAGTCTTAAGAAGGAAGCATTCACGATGTGCAAAATGGGCTTTTGAGGCTGGCAGCATTACTGAAGGGTCTTTGCCCACTGTTAATAATCTGTTCCTTCTCCAGTGTCCCTGAGAAGTGCCTACTTTTTGGACGCAATGTGCTCTCCATGCATGCATGCATGCATTTTTAGCTTGTAAAGACGTCTATTACCCCTTGCCTCATGCTGGTCCCTGCTGATGTCACCCAAGAAGGCATTGAGGAGTATGGCAATGTACACTTACAAAACACTGTTAATACCAGTGAAACCAAATTAATGGAGCTGCTGTTTTTTTTTTGTCCACTCCATCCTTGTGAGTTACAATGAGCAATGTCCGAACAGAAGGCATCTGTAGTTGGTCGTGCATAGCCTGCGTACTAAGGCTTGTTGGCATGTTATGACCATAGCACAGTGTTTATATGTAAAAACCTTCTGATGTGTTGATGACGTCCTTCTCTTTATCATACTTTGCCTGATGGAGCCAGCAAGTGGGTCAACCAGAGTGGGTCAACCAATGGGCTTCCCACTAGTTTTCCCAGAGTCTCCTTTACCAGGGTGCTGCTCATAGATATCTGTTCTCTTGACCTTGCACTGCACTTCAACCATGGCCACACCTGCTAAACCTATACCATGCGATCAAAGAAGTGCTATACATCATGTTGCTCCAAACTCAAGACATGTGCTACAATGCCTTGAGGAACACCCTCATTTATTTACGCCCTCATCATACTGTATGAAGTTTCGCATGATAAGTGCGAGAATTAACATCTGCTGGTTTTTCAGTGTTATTCCTGTCCAGCTTGCTGAAAGCTATCCTGAGTGTTTCAAAACAAACGACCGCTGCTGGACAAGAAGTGCTCTAAACAAGGGTCGCTATAACCACATATGTCACACAAAATGAAGAAGGCCACTGAGTATACAGGCAGTTTACTTCATATCCAACAAGCTTGGTTCTCCCTTTGCTAGTGAGTGAACTCAACTTGCCCCGAATACATGGCCTGTGACAAACTATGTGCCACATGCTGTGTCCCCTGCAAAGCTGAAGATGTGTATTGACACGTGTACTTATCTTTATCGAGCGACCACGTTTCGCCGCCTAACAAATGTAATCGCACAGCGCGGGACACTCCTGCATGTATCCGAAGTTTCTGGAAAGTTATCGATGCTTCTACCCGGCTGTCTGTTGTCACCGAACCTTATGTTGTCTGATTTCATCGCGTCACGCGAATGGTGTAGAACTTTGTGGAAGGCACGCAGGTCCGAACGATTAGCCTGTAACATTCGACGACTGCTGTATAAAAGCCGACGCGCTTGACCCGCTGATCAGATTTTCGACGATCGCCGACTGTGTTCGCCGCTCTCGTTGTGCTTTAAGTGTAGCCTCTTTTGAGGGCACAGATTCGCCCAATAAAAGCTAGTTTTCCCTTTCACAGTATTGCTACTGTGTTCTTTGACGTCACGACCACGTGACAGTATGAGATCCTGACACCCTGCAGCGGCTTCTACACTGGGCAAACAGGCTACTATAAAAACGACTGCCATTACTTATATGCTAATAGCATGTAAACGGGCAGAAATTTGGCTATTCATTGGACCCAACTGCAGGTGCAAGCCACTCTTCCACCAGATGTTTGTTGTTCGCAGAAACTGGAGCTATACAAATGCAAATAAAAACAATGATGTTTGAAAGTAGTAGAGTTGAACTATATTTTGCACAAGCAGTGCTATCTGCAGCGCTGGTGCCTTATAGCCACAATTCATGGCTGCACCCCCATGCATAGGCACTATTCTTGAATTATTAACTTCTATTATATTTATGGTGGCCATATATTGCAATTACATATCATCCACATATTGTGCAGTATGGTTAAATGTCAATTATGGTAGCCATTCCTGATCTGAAATGCAACAAAAGAGCAAATATAGGCAACAAATTGCAATTCAAAGAGACAAAAGACAACCAGCGCACAGCATAAGCACACAGACTTCCTTTTATTGAAAAAGAAATATGACACGTATCATGACACCAGCAGTGGGTAGCGATCTTTCAAGCTTGGCTGACAGACGCAAAACTTAGCAAAATGCTACAATCACGCTGTAAAACGCCCTCGGACACAAAACACCGACATCATATTGTACAGAATGAAAGGGCAAGACTCCATCTAAGAACAGTCTACGGCACCACCTACTTGAAATGGTGTAAAAAATGTTGACATGGCCCTACCCATAAAGAAAAAGCAACAAATACAGAAAACACGCCTTAAAATGCGATGCGAACATTCTGAAACCAAGAAAAACCAACCCGAAAAAGGTTTCGCAAAGTCTTCCAACGATTAAAATTGTCAAACTGTATCATCACTTCTTAATGAACCTGCACAGCTGAAAGGGAAGGAAGGAAAGCCCAATAGCAGGGCTGCAGAAAATTTCATGGAATAAATATACTTTGCTTACCAACACTACCTGTGGTTTAGTTGTGGTCTGTGTATAAACTTTTCTTGTTTAGAATGGTTTAGCGGATACGGAAAAAGGCCCATAAGAGCACCAGGTGTATGCATAGTCTACGCACAAAAAGCCACTGCTTTCTTACTTTTTTTCTCTCTACTACTATTCATGAGTATTTAAGTGCCTTAATAGCACTGCTAACATCCTACTGCAAAACACAAAATTGGGCAAGATGTGACATAAAGAAAATTGCAGTTTCACACATAACGTGAAACAATGATGCAGTAGCTGGTGAAATATGCGCAGAAAGCTTACTTCATGCAGTGTTTGTTGAAGTGAACACTTGCCAATCTCCTTTAAAAAGTAAAATAAGTAAGAGTCGTATTTATTTGTGGGAATTGTGCCTCACAGTGTTGAAGTGGAAAGACGGCTTTTCTTCCTCCTCTTTCATATCCGGACTTGGCCACTGATCTACACCAAAACAACCCTTTAGCTTACTGCTGCATTCGTTTTGGTTTTCTCAAATCTATATTTGGGCTACCCATTTCTAGGTCTCGCGCTTTGCTTAAGAAAAACAAGACACCCACAGCTCCATACAGTAAATCTGAGAAGCCAAGCACTAGAAGAAGATTAATGAAGCAGATGCACCCAATCATTGTCATGAGATGTAAGAAGAAAATTTACCGTAGGACAACCTTCACAAGTGAGAAGGTGATGTGTGAGAACTTGAAGGTGTGGATGCCAGGTCTACATACAGTACGCAGACATTGAGCAGGTGTTAGCCAATCATGGCACCTGTTGGCTAGATCACGCTCTCCAGGATAAGTATTCACCACGACTGTACCTTCAGCAGAGTGGCTGAAATGTAGAATTGTCGACTGCCACTCTTTTGATCGTAGGTTTCAATCCTCGCAGCCACAATGAGAACTTTATTTGAAATATTCTAGCAAGAAATTTGGGAATTCCAGTGACAACACCAGTAGACATCAGAACAACCAGGGGAGTTATCCCATAGCAGCTACTCCTGTAAAAAAGAAGACTGGTATAAGCACATGAATTGAGATGGGCATACTACATGCCTTTTTTCTGGTATACTATTTTGGTGCTACAGTTAATGATCTCCATTGTCACTGGACATAATAAGAGTTCTTTAATTATACACTCGCTCACCCACCGCCTCTCAGGTCGCCTAAGTGGACATACTATGCTGGCTGATAGCGGCCCCCTCCCAAATTTAGTATGCTTCACCGCGTAACTAATCTGTACTGCGTTGAAGAAGCCGTACATTTGTATTGAGTGAATAAACAAATGGTTTTTACAACAGTACAGAAATAAACGCGCACCATGCATCATTTTACCGCACGAAAGAGTGTCGCAACATATGGTAGCTCACTCACACAGGCCGTGTAGCCCACTTATCAGTCGTAAAGGGTATTATGGGTAAAACAAAATTTCAGACACACATAGGTGTTTATGTTTACGTTCGCACTCCTTGCGTATTAGGACTCCTGGAACTTCCACAATAGAAAGTAATTTAAAAGACAGAAACGCAAACAACACTATATGTCTCGTTTTCAACTCGGCCATCATGCAAATCAAATATAGCGCGGAAAAACGTGAACATGTTGTGTGTTAGCGTCCTAAACTTCATACTAGGCAAGGAGCGAGCAGCAACGAAGGCCATCCAAGGAAGATCGTGTGTCAGCCATATCACGTCACCTCGAAAACACGACAGTCGTTCGTCATTCGTTGGATATAACTACGAATCCTCAACGGTAAGTGAATTCTAACTTAGGTGCACAATCTGCGTATATGATGCATATCGCCAGGAAGTCGTCGCGGCGCTTAGCCGGCGCGATTGACAACGGACTAGCCATCGCGCGCTGTGTCTCTCGATGTCAAACGAAAAACTAGTCGTCACAATAACTGCATGTGATTTCATCACTTGCCGCTATCCGTAAGAGCTTTGAAAATCCCAAACGCCGCTGGAACTATGGTGTGTTCAATAAGATGCGAGGCGGGAGGACGCTTAAAATGGTTTGTTCACCAGCCCATGATTCCGAACCTATGCGGAGCGTGCTTAGCGTGTGCTTTGTGTGCTTGAATTTATTCAATTTGGCAGTCTACTGTGTACGGAACGCTCTCGAAATAAGGAGGCACGTAACAGAAGGCGTCATTTTGCTGGCGGCATGCTTTTGTTATAAAGAAGCCGCGCGCTTCACGGTGCCTCGCCCATCGGTAATCTGCGACCACTGAGGTTACGTGCAGCACGAGTGCTAGGTGGAAACGTTGCCGCAGGCATTCAGCTGCATGCTGCAAGAAGTCAGTTCGGCACTTTTTCTTGGACTTACTGAAAACGCACGAGGAATCCATGTTTTAGGCTGAATAAAGTATAAACCCCATATAAGCGATTTTGCGCGCGACAGCTACAAGTGATGCTATGGCTGTCGCGTTCGCTCGTCGCCTACAAGTCCTACTCCGTCCGAGCGACTATTATGAGCGACGCCTCCCCGGTGTTGCCGGTATGAGAGCTGCAAACACGCGCCGAAACTAGCGTGACGCGTGCTTCAGTAATTTAGATTTAGGTATTTTACTGTAAATGTAGTATAAGATATTTCCGAAGGTCTTGCAGTAGGTTCTTATCCTTGAACTAGTAAAAATTCAGTCGTTTGCTCGCTTCGCGCGACAATCGGTAGTACTAGAGCGATGTACATCCAGTTCCGGCTTCGCGCTATCGGCTAGTCGCTCATAGCACTTCCGGCACACGAGCAACGATTTCTAGATTTCCAAAACCGAGCGATCTGTTCAAGCGACGGCCCGTTTTATCGCTCGAAACCGTCGCTCGTCGCCGTCGCGCACTAAATCGCTCTCATGGTGTTTAGCCCTAAGACTGAACTGTTTTTGTTCATGTATTGAAATGGTCTGATTATATGTCTGATTTTGTCTCCTGTAGTGGTTTTCGAGCAGCGTGCGAATCTGAAATGGTGCTTATGTGTACGAACTTGGTGAATTTTCAAGCAGCGAGTTATGCATCGGCACTGAATATAACGGCTTCTGTGTGTAATTACAATTGCAGGGGCGCTTTGCATAGGCTCATTGTTTTGGACGTGCTTGTGCATTTGCTAATATGAGTTGGCGTTTCAGAGTTCTGTCATATGAACAGCTAAATGACCCTCCGCTAGGGATTACAAGCGTAATGTGTGCACTTTGCTACTGAGTGGCAGATCAAAATGTGCTTGTCTCTTTAATATGTTTAGTAGAGAAATAAAGTATGAAAATAAAACGTTGCTTTATATCTGTGTTACCAGTCATCTGTCGTACACAAAAAATAGAGTTGGTCTAATAACTGCGGTCTATAACAGCAACATTTGCATGCCTTCAAGAATGTAAAATGCTAGATTTCAAACTGCACCAGTAGTCGAGTCTGTCAAAATGAACTCCATTGAGCACCTCATAAATGAAAATAAGTTAATGCCTTTTATAAAGCTTAGAAGCAGGCCGCAGTGAACTTTCTTATTATTATTGTAACGTGGGTAACCTTGCCATAACAATCCTTGTTGCCCTTTATTATAGGCACGTTCAGTCATATTCATCGAACTGGAGGACCATATTTTCATCCCTACTGAGCATCATGCTTGCAGAAATGATCCTCAAATTATGGCGCAACCAGAGATGGTGCGGGGGGACACAGTGGGAACGTGCTTAGGATGTGTAACAAGTGGTGTTTGCGACAAACACTAATGACAGACCTATGACATCTGACAATGACCAATATTCTATTGATTAGCAGGAGTATCTTAACATTGGTGCCGAACGAGGATGAACTGTACGTTATTTCTTTTTTGTTCAAATCTAAAACTTGAAGTTAGCTTAGCAGTTGACTGTTGCAGTCATTTAGATGTTTCGCATGCATTTCAGTAGGAAGACTAAGAGCTAAGACTTTCGTTTAGTGGCATGAACTTGACTGTCTTGATGTTTACTGCATGTGCTCGTGTTGACTTTTGCACACAATATTTCTCAGGAACCCGCTTTGTATAACGTAACTTACTGTCCATTGCGTACAAACTATTTACTAAGGTAATCGCAAATAGAATCACGAACACCTTAGACTTCTGTCGAGCAAATGACCAGGCAGGATTCCGTAAAGGCTACTCAACAATAGATCATATTCACACTATCAATCAGGTGATAGAGAAATGTGCGGAATATAACCAACCCTTATATATAACTTTCATTGATTACGAGAAAGCGTTTGATTCTGTCGAAACCTCAGCAGTCATGGAGGCATTACGGAATCAGGGTGTAGACGAGCCGTATGTAAAAATACTGAAAGATATATATAGCGGCTCCACAGCCACCGTAGTCCTCCATAAAGCAAGCAACAAAATCCCAATAAAGAAAGGCGTCAGGCAGGGAGATACGATATCTCCAATGCTATTCACAGTGTGTTTACAGGAGGTATTCAGAGACCTGGATTGGGAAGAATTGTGGATAAAAGTTAACAGAGAATACCCTAGTAACTTGCGATTCGCTGATGATATTGCCTTGCTTAGTAACTCAGGGGACCAATTGCAATGCATGCTCACTGACCTGGAGAGGCAAAGCAGAAGAGTGGGTCTAAGAATTAATCTGCAGAAAACTAAAGTAATGCTTAACAGTCTCGGAAGAAAACAGCAATTTACAATAGGCAGCTAGCCACTGGAAGTCGTAAGGGAATACACCTCCTTAGGGCAGGTAGTGACGGCGGATCCGGATCATGAGACGAAAATAATCAGAAGAATAAGAATGTGCTGGGGTGCATTTGGCAAGCATTCTCAGATCTTGAACAGCATGTTGCCATTATCCCGCAAGAGAATAACTGTGTCTTACCAGTACTCACCTACGGGGCAGAAACCTGGAGGCTTACGAAAAGGGCTATGGAAAGAACGAGCTATGGAAAGAAGAATGATAGGTGTAACGTTAAGGGATAAGAAAAGAGCACATTGGGTGAGGGAACAAACGTGAGTTAATGACATCTTAGTTGAAATCAAGAAAAAGAAATGTGCATGGGCAGGACATGTAATGAGGAGGGAAGATAACCGATGGTCATTAAGAGTTGCGGACTGGATCCCAAGGGAAGGGAAGCGTAGCAGGGAGCGGCAGAAAGTTAGGTGGGCGGATGAGATTAAGAAGTTTGCAGGCACGGCATGGCCACAATTAGTACATGACCAGGGTTGTTGGAGAAGTATGGGAGAGGCCCTTGCCCTGCCGTGGGCGTAACCAGGCTGATGATGATGATGATGATGATGATGGTGATAACGTAAGAAGGCAGCTGCAACGATGCCAAAGCGCCAGCCCAGCACGACTTCACGAAGTGCAGAGGAGTGCACGCCAAAGAATCAAAATACACTGCCATGCAATTCGGACAAGAGAAGTAGAGTGTGGGTATATTATGTGTACCATTTGACTAAATGTCAACGAAATAAAAATACAGTATGTCACACCAAGATGAAAATCCTCACATGCTCTAGGAAGTCATCTTAACATGGTATATTTATGTAATGTTTCTGTTGAGAAAGTAAAAATCAAGTATGCTCTCTGGAGACCAACACATAGTAGTGCCATTGAAAAGTTAGAAATGGATTTTAAAAAAGAAGCTGATTAGTTGTGAGAAGTGACTGCCTTTTGTTTTGCCTCAAAACAGACCTATCCACGGGATAAAAAATAGTGGTACAATGAAATTGCATATTTGCTTAGTGAAATGATACATATATGCAATGAGCACGGTACGTGTGTTCATTAAAAGGCAACATCTCATGCTTGTTTAGGTGCTTAGATATATTTAACAGCTTTATTAGCTTACATTTACCAGCATGCGAATGCAAGTGTGCAAAGAGAAACCACTTTGATTCTGCATTGTAAATGCTGACATGAAGCAGGCAGGTTTTCATGTCTTCCTTTTTATCCATTTGTTACACTTAACTTTAGAATTATGGCTTTCAGGTTCTAGAGAAGGGAAGCATTGGGGAACAGAATGCAATGTTTAAGAAGTCATTATCGTTGACATGCATGCTCATGAAACTAGTTCATTAGAACTGCTTGTGCCTCCCAAAGCAAAAGCAAGGAGCAATTAAGGCCCTTAACTGTGTACACTGTGGTGCAAACCTTACGTCTTAGAAGCCAGAGAGTCACTTGGAACTGAAAATTATTATAAAAATGTAAAATTGTGGTTTCTTCAATCTACTTGCTAACGAAGTATGCTAGTAGAGGTAGGGATACGTTCAATGCAAAGAACTGAGAGCATCTGAGTAGCACACTTGTTCATCAATTGGCGGAAGTGATCATATAGTGTTAAGCAAAAGCTCCTTATTTTCGTGGCCTCTGTAGACATAATTCTTCTTGACTTAAGATAGAGTGCACAGTGAGGTGCTGTGTTAATCTTCCTAGACATATATGTACTTGTTTTGAGACGAAGATTCCGTAAGTGCGATAATTTTGTTTACTTTAGGGCATCTTAACCACTTCAGTAGGAAAAAAGCCTTGGTATCAAGTTGTTGGTTCATTGTGCATATGCATAGTCGCATGCAAAATACACGTGCATGGAAGGAATATATGAAACAAGATGGTGCCATTCTCAGTTTGTTTTGCTTCTTTGTTTGTATTTTTCGTGCACTTCCCTGCCTGACTGATGCTTATGTCACCTTCGATGCATCACATTCATCGGATCTGATTTTTGGTTCACATCTGATGCCATGCTATACTTCAGTTAGATTACATATTCAACAACTTACAAGAATTGATCGTGTAATTATGCAAGCTGCTACTCAGAAGTATAGCATTCTTAGCCTAATGGGAATGAAAAGCTACCATATATAACAAGAAATTTGATGCGCAAGATTTTAATGCCAATGCTCCTTGCAGTTTTATACTCATTTGCTACACAGTAGATAATATTGTGAATTTAATTTTATTTATTTGTGAGAAAGTGCAACGGATGAATCCCAACAGCACCAGGAAACTACTTTCGTGAGGAGGCCAACCGAATAGGAAATATAATATGCCTCTGTACCGGGCAGGATATGCCTTCGAGATCGGGCAGGATATTGCTGCAGAACTACAAGACACACTTACAAAGTATGGGGTGCTGCCTATACATGAATGACTTTATGTAAAATATAAGCAAAGCGAGCTACACCTGCTGCCTAACATGAAAATATAAAACACATTTCTAAATGCACTGTACTCTGTCAGGAACATCCATGTGCTGTACAGGATGTTATCAAATGAGCTGCCGTCTTAGAATATCGCACACAAAACAGTTTCTTGCACAATTTATCTACATTACCAACCCCATGCATAGCAGCTCATCTGGTAACCTCTGCCATGTAAGTGCATGCGTTTTGTGCCAGAAGTGCGTTGGCTGGCCAGTAATGTGACGTATATTTCTCTTCAGTCACAGTGTTGATGCTTTGTGAGTTTGCACGTTTGTTCTATGTTTAACATTCAATTGTATACCTTTTTCAAAAGAAGGAACTAATTGAAATTAAAACCTATTTAGACACTGTAATACTGATGAAACTACAGAATATACTTCTGTTTTATTGCAAGATGTGTTCTCAATTTCATGGGCATCATTGTGATCTGATTTTATGTGTTTGTCAGCATGTTTCTCAAATTATTCAGTTTGCCTGGTGACTGATCAATAATGATTTCGACCTTTTAAGAGAAAATTTTTCATGTAAATAACTCAGCGACTACAGATTACATCCCATTGACCAAGCATAAGTGCAGAAGCTGCTTATAAAGAAATAATATATTCCCCACGTGTAAGTTTTGCGAATCCCTTTAAATGTGGTCACGGATCTACATCGTGCTTTCACACTGTTGGGAACAGTACTAGCACTCTGTTTTTAAGGAGTACAAGCACTCCATTTGAGGAAGTAGAAACACTCGCCTTGGAGGAGTAGAGGTACTCGGTTTGTAGGAGTAGAAGCGCTCTACCCGTGGGAGTACTTCACCCCTGTGGGTAGAGTATTGGCACTCTGTGGAAGAGTACTAGCACTCCCTGGGGGGAGAGTATTAGCACTCCCTTGCGGTGGAGTAACAAAACTTTGTCAGGAGGAGTTGCCCTATCCTCTCTCAAAGAGGGTCTATCTACTCTTGAAGAGAGAGTGAAATATGGGACAAGCAGTTACTCCGTCAAAGAGAGTGCCCGGAACTCTCTTTGTTTTTAGAATGGAAGTCTTTCTCAAAAGCTGTAGACAATCGTTGCCTAAGCCTTCCCCTTTCAGAATATCCCACAAGATGTTGCGGTCTACGTTGTCGTAGGCTCCTGTAATGTCTGAAAAGGCCACATACAATGGTGTGCTTTCTGCTTTTGATATTTCAATACACTGAGTAAGATCAAATTGTTACCATCCAAACGCCTCACTATTCTGAAGCCATTCTGACGCTCTCACAAAATGACATTATTCTCTGCCCATGCTTGCAGTTTTAATTTGATTGCCTGCATTGCTAGCATGTGTATTACCGAAGTATTACTGATGTGTATTACCGATGTGAACGGTCTATACGAGTGAATTCTGTCTTTTTCTCCCGGAGCTTTATAAATTAAATTCATTCTCTTTGTCGCCAACTATCTGGTATTTGTCTATTTTTTAACGTTTTTCCACTGCTTTCACCAGAGCTTGCTTACTTTTTGGTCCTAGTTCATTCATCAGCCTAACGGGAACCTCGACTAGCCCTGTGGCTGTGCGCTTAGGAATTTTCTCTTCCACTTTCTTCCAGTTTAAATTTATCACCACCAGCTCCTTTTCCACTTGGGTCTCTTTCATGCTCTTTTTTTTCTTCAAATACAACCTCGTCATTGCCTTGGAAAGACTCGGCTGTTGCTTTTCGGATGTAATTTATTACCGCTTCTCCTTCCAGTCTGTTTTCATCTTCGTCTAGGATATGTTGTTGTATAGTTGTTGACTTCCTGCCTAATAATTTTATGTGGTTCCAAAATATTGTAGGTGCGGCCTTCTTTTTCTCACGTATTTCTGACAACCAACTTTCACCTTTTAATTTTGCTTGCACCAGTATTTGAACCATAAGCTTTTTCTACCGGTATATTTCCCCTTTACTGGTTACTTCATCCTGTGCCAACTGCGCCTTCTTTGCCTGTCTGTGCTCTCGAGATGCTTTCTGTCGTTCGGCGTTCGCTTC
Organism: Dermacentor albipictus; assembly: GCF_038994185.2. Classification (NCBI taxonomy): domain Eukaryota; kingdom Metazoa; phylum Arthropoda; class Arachnida; order Ixodida; family Ixodidae; genus Dermacentor; species Dermacentor albipictus. Next base: position 125,727,006 of record NC_091826.1, read on the forward strand.
TCGTATCTCCTTGTTCCACCAGCTTTTACGTTTCTTTTTTCCTTTCCAACGAACATGTTGTTTCTCTTTCCGTATTTCTGTCGTTGTTACACTTAGAAGCTCGCCATATTCCCACTCTGTACTTGGGCATTTGCCAAGTTCTTCCTCTAGTGACTATATTCGCTATTTGTTTAGCGTTCAAATTTGGACTGGCCATTTTGCTCTGCTTGCTCTCTTTCCCAACTACATATCTCATTTTCAAAATGATGCGTTTATAGTCACTCCCTATGCTGCTAAACCCTTCCTCATCGATGACCATTTCTCTCAGCTTATCATGAATTCCTTCTTTCATCAGACAGTAATCAATGGTTCATTGCTGGTATCCCACTTCCCACGTGATCTGTCCTTCACACTTAGACCCTGTATTCACGATAACGAGGATAGGTTGCTCACAAAGGTCTAGCATTGACTTCCCGTTATTGTCGGTAGAGCCATCTAAATCCTGTATGTAGGCATTCATGTCACCTAATAGGACAATTTCAGCACCATTCCCGAAACCCTTAATATCAGCGCTTATGCATTCCACTAACTCTTTATTCTTAGTGCAATTTTTTCCGGTCCACAAATACGTAACGCCAAGCCAAGTTTCTTTCCCACTCATTGTACCTGATAGCCAAAGATGCTCTTTAATTTGTGAATTTACAATTTTTCATTTGGCTCCCTGATAGATGAGCATTCCGACTCTCCCTCCCTTTCTTTCCTACCTAATTAGTTCTGTTGCACCCTTCCCGAACATAATTCTCAATAACTGACGGCTCTTCTGTGTCTCTAAGGTACGTTTCTGTAACCGCATACACCCCTGTTTCTTATCTGTATAACTGCTCCTCAATCTCTGCCCACTTTTCCTTTCTTCTGCCGCCCTGCATGTTTATGTAGCCTTTTGCATGACGAGCTCGTTTTCTTGCTTTCCTCCTATTTCTGTTTTCGACGGCGGTGCTCTTCTGATGTTCCCCTAGGGGAATTTCTTCATTACTATCTACTCTGAACTCCTGAGCACCCGCGGGCCCCCTAAAAAAGCAACAGCGCGACCCCCAAGTCGCCAGCCCACTTCTCGCGCAGCCTGTAATTGAAGTGGATCCCGTCTCGTTTAAAACCACCACAACTTCTCACTTCCCTGTTTACTTCGACAAACTCGAAGCCTTTCTCTCGGCTCATTTTCCATATTGCCTCATTAGCATCCACTACGGCTTTTTGTGCGTGACTGTCACGTACTGGCACCTCCGGCACCATGCACACCATGACCTGCGCCTGAGAGGATAGCTCGCGCAAGTCGTCCACCCTCTTCGCCAAGCGCTGGGCTAGTCGTGGCCCTTTCCTGTTTAGGACGTCATTTTGCCCACCTGCTACTATGACAAGGTTGCGCACGTGGGCATTTTCCGCGAGCTTTTCTTTTGCTCGCTTCATGACTGAACCCAGTGTCTGCCCTGGAAATGTCCCTACCGCCACTCTTTTGTCGCCTTTCACCCTCTCCACAATTGCTTTTGAGCACCCAGCCAGGTTTTAGTCGCCGGCGATAATCACCCTTTCACTCTCCCCTACCTCGCCCTGCTTCCGTTTGTCCTTTTCCGCGTGATTCGGGCTCGACAAGGGGCATTGTCCCCTGGGCTCCTGCTTTTTCCGCGTGGCGGCCCCAAGGTAGGTGCCGCTCTTTCCAGCTAACCCTTCATAACGCTGCATGCATTCCACGTATTTCGCTAACACTACCTCGCCTTTCGCGTCGGGGTTCTGCATTCCATTGTCACGCGCATTCTCGTTCACAATGGCGTCCCTGTTCAGCTTTTCATCGGCTGCCTCAAGTCTCTTTTCAACTACCTTCCGTGCATCACGCCCCCTGTTTAGATCATTTTTGAGCTCTGGCACCTGTTTGAGAAGCTCTTCCTGGAAAGCCTCTATTTTCTGCAGCCTAGTATCGACATCACATTGTGCGCTGGTTAATTCGATGCCCTTTCCATTCTCATCCGTCTCCTCATCTGCCCTGAGGGACTCGCGCGCACTGCTTGCTTTCCTGTCTTTCTCGCCATGTATTGCACGGCTTTTTGCAAATGCTACAATACTATATCCTATAATATAATAATACAATAAAATAAAAAAATAATAATAATAATGTATAATATATAATATTATATAACATTATAGAATACTATACTAAGAATTCACCGTTCCCTTGAACACCCTCATTTCACACGAGACCTTCCAACCCGCTTCAAAGGTGCCGGCGGCTTGCGTACGTCTTCATATGTTCGATTCCTATACAGGGTACTTTTTATTGCGAAAGCAATACTGCTCGCACTTTCGGCTCATCGGTGGTCGTGGCGCCTCCTTACACAGCTGTGCGTCACGTGACCATGTGACGTCACGCCAGACCGAGAGACGGGGCCCCAGCTCGCGGCATCGATGGTGGAGGCGAAGCCTTGCGCGCTGCTGCTGCGGCGCTACCAAGCGAGGGCACTCGCCGGTGTGACGTCACGCCAGACCGAGAGACGGGGCCCCAGCTCGGAGCATCGATGGTGGAGGCGAAGCCTTGCGCGCCATTGCTGCGGCGCTACCGAGAGAGGGCGCTCGCTGGTGAGACGTCATGCCAGACCGAGAGACTGGCCCCAGCTCGCGGCATCGATGGTGGAGGCGAAGCCTTGCGCGCCGCTGGTGCGGCGCTACCGAGAGAGGGCGCTCGCTGGTGGGACGTCCCGCTAGGAGGATAAACGGGGCTACAGCTCGGCTCCTCGCAGTGGTCGGCGCGCTGCCTTGCGCTATGTCGGATGATGTACAGCCATAAGTTTAACAAAGGGCAGCCATGTCCACACCATCAGCCGAACCAAGGCGCAGCCAAGGGTATTGCTTTCGCAATCTTCCAGGCTTAACCAAGCTAAGCCTTCAGCCAATTTTCTAGCTTCAATAAATTTTTAACATAAGAAAAATATAAATCACGGTAACATTGTTTAGCATTCGAGTGTACGAATTGGCATTCTCTAGACACAGAGTGATTTCCGAAATTGCGTGCGTAATAAGCGAAGTTACGGCAATTAACTTTCTAATTATCAATAATAGGTGGCTACAGCAAATGAGTACTTTGGGCCACGTCCTGGAGCCTACCTATCCCAAAGATCAAATTTTGAATAGCGGATTTCATGTGGGAATTACGCGAAGTGTCCCTTGGCAGGCTGGCTGAAACCGAAACTGGCTGGCAGAAGTGCGCGTGTGTCGTCGATGTCTAGCAACTCCCCCCCCCCCCCCCCCTGCTTCCTTTCGTCACCTGTTCGAGGGCACCACCGGTCCGGCCTCGCGATCAGCTTGTATTAGCTCCTTGCTGTCTGCGGCGTTGGCCTAACGCTTCAATGCCGGCAGGCCGCCAAATTTGCTGCGTCATTCAGTTGGGCGCCAAATGTCCACTTTGACCCATGAAATGCCATTTCAGGCTTTTTGATGAGAACGACGTTTAGTGAAAATTCACTCTCTCGGGGAAAGCCACGTCAAACGCGCGTGCGAGTTGTGTAAATGAAAACGCATGAACTAAAACAGATAGGAACGTAACTCATCGAGGAAAGGTGAAAAAGAAGAGTAATGCCATATTCTTGACGGCTACAGACTCGCATCTAAGCGCCCAAATAGCGGGGTCGGCGCCGCAGCGGCTGCGTGGCGCCCAATGGAATGATGAATTTGGCGGCCAACGCAGCAGACAGCAAGAAGATAACGCAAACTGCTCGCTGGATCGGACCGGCGGTGATCTCAGAGAGGGGACGAAAGGAGGGGGGTGGCGACGTCGGCGACAGAAGCACTCCTTTGCCAGCCAGTTTCGGTTTCAAGGTGCTTGCCAAGGGGAACTAATTGTTCGCGTAGCTCCCGCATGAACTCCCCTATTAAAAATTTGATCGCTGAGATAGGTAGTGTCGAGGACGGGGCCCAAAGTATTAATCTGCTGTTACCACCTAGGGTTATTGATTAGAATGTTAATAACCGTAACTTCGCTAATGACGCACGCAATTACGGGAATCGCTCTGTCTCTAGAGACCGCCTATCAGTACACTGAAATGGTAAACATAACGTTACCGTGGCTTATATTTTTCTAATATTAAAATTTGGTGCAGTCAACAAAAAAGAACTCTATACGGCTGCTATTGGCTGGCAGCTGACATAAATACATATGCTTGTCCGGACCAGTCAGCTTGTTCCTACTGTCACTGTGTATACACTTATTGAAGCTCATTAATGACCAGACTAAAGTGAAATTCTGCTTTTGAATTTGAGTATAATTACGTACTTCTGGAGGAAACCATCTTTCGTCTGTTCATGCTTGACCGCGGCAGTCCACGTAGGAAATAAATTTTAGCCACCCTGCTTATCCGCGTCGTAGCCGTTGGGTCTCGCTAATTTCGATGAGTTTTTGAACAGCCAACTAGCCTTGAACCATGCGAAACCTAAGGACAGACCACAGACCAAGCATGCGCTTGACAACGAACGTTTGCCCCTGACCACTTCTAGTTATACGAATTCGCGGACATCGATTACTATTGAGCTATTGACAGTGCTTCGAAATGCTCAAGTTGGATGTGGCGACTATGGGTCGTTCAAGCTGGTGCATGACAAGGCCGGTCCACTCCACGTAGCACGGCCAGATATAAGAACAGGAGCGCGAGCGCGTACTCTAGACCTGTCGTGCACGAATAAAAAAGTTGTGCACACGCCATGCAGCTGCACGTAGCTGCGTCTGCTACGTAGCGTAGATATAGCTGCTGCCACGTGCTGCCGGGACGAGCCAGCTTGATGAGCTCACTTCGTCTCGCTTTGGCCTGTCCTAGGTACCAAAATCGGAAGCAGTGGCGTCTACGTGAACATCCAAAATATAATTCGAACTGCACGCCACGGTGACGTCCGGTTGGAGCAGCATTGTTGGCGTGCCCTGCTCCGTCGTAGCCTTTACAGTGTCGAGCATTGAAGAATGAGCAGGAGCACCATCAAAGGTATCAAGGGTGATCTTTGATTGCCAATAAGTACGTTTCTGCTGAACCTATTGGAGTACTTTCTGCTTTAAAGTATTTCTGTCATAGTTTAGTTGAACTTCGAATGCATTTCTAGACTTCGATAAAACATGGTTCAAGACTGTGTTAATTTTTTTTTTCTGTCGCACTTGACCCATCCAAGCATTCTGGCGACACTGAGAGGTGCAGAAATGAATTGGCACCCTTAGTAACAGCTCCCTCGAGTAACCATACACTTACTCTACGGTCTCTAGAAGAATGGCGGGGCAAATAAAGTGGCAACCGCCAACACGCCGCCATGCTACTACCAATGGCAACGGAAAGTCCATGCTTGGCCATTAGGAGCCAGAGTGCGTGGAGAAAGAAGTTCGGTGTGATGTTACAAACTGTTACAAAGCCGACGACATAGTTGGGGAGCGTCATTTTTTCACGCCACACAGTCCACGCCAGAATGGTAGTTGATTTCACTGAGAGGAGTTTAGAGGCAACAATTTCAGATGGAACTTTAAGAACGGGAAAATCTGAAGCTTAAATAATGGCCCAAAGGCCCTGACACTTCTTTTTGTACAACCATATTGGGCATTCTACTCTCAACTACAGAGAATACTTATAAGGAAGAGGTCCGAACACCGACCAAAATGGTTTAAAAAACATTTTGGTCGGCGTCCAGAGCTCTTTCTTTTAAGTGTGCATCATTCCGACCACACGGGCTTCCGTCATACTCTCGACTTCAACTACAGAGAAAGTCAAATGACCGTGTCATGACCACTTTAAGCTTTAAAATTTGGATGTTGTTATCGCTTGGCAGCTCTCTAGTGAACTGAATTGCTTCCCCTTGCTCTCTGAAAAATTGAAGCATTTGCTTAACAAATCTGTGAAAGCAAAAATTAGCGCTTCCCTTGAAAGACCAAATAGTCCACATACCTGTACGCTTTTACAACATGCATGTCTAAAGGGCTACTAAATTATGCTTGCGTAATTACGACTTCTACACTGTTGATATATATACCTCAAGTTTAGTTGTATTCCGTATACTGTGTTTCATATCTATTGCGGATGTTTGAATCTAAGTGACGCAAAGGTTTAGTGAAGTGGGTAACTAAATGGACTTTAAATGTAAGGGTGATGCGTACACTTTTTTTGCGTTGACCTTATTCAACATATAACAATATTCAAAGTTTTCTTTATCCACCGCAGAGGTTATTACCATGCTATTTATTTTCATTTATTATGCGTAATATATTAGGTCAATGTGACAAATGACACTCGGGAGGATTCGCCAAGAATTAGCACATACCCAGTAGCCCATACGTAATGGCTAAGATAAAAAAAGTTGAATAAAAAAATTCGTCAGATACATATATCGCACCATTATATTAACACATATGTGTGCTTTAGAGATATCTCTCAGCCGATATCAGATAAAGTTTCTTGTAGGAATTTATTTATTTATTTATTTATTTATTTATTTATTTATTTATTTATTTATTTATAGCGCAGAACAGAGTTGGGCCGACTTGCACAACATTGTGGGCCAGCATATGAGGGTACCGGAGGCCAGTTCGCTAGCACTTGCGTTAAGCACTGATATAAACCTTAATCCATCAACATCAGCCTATTTTTCTGTCCAATGCCTTCGCAATGCCCACCTTCATATGTTTACCCACAAATATGTCGGCCGAGATATAGAACGGCCGAGCAGCAGGGAGCAGCCACACCAAACCCGGAGGGTAGCTAAAGCAAGCTTCCCTTCGTACATGTATCTATACTGCGACCTTTGGAAGCCAGAAATCAAGTTAATCTTTTGGGAAGGCATACATACATACATACATACATACATACATACATACATACATACATACATACATACATACATACATACATACATACATACATACATACATACATACATACATACATACATACATACAGAAGATATTGCAATAGATAGATAGATAGATAGATAGATAGATAGATAGATAGATAGATAGATAGATAGATAGATAGATAGATAGATAGATAGATAGATAGATAGATAGATAGATAGATAGATAGATAGATAGATAGATAGATAGATAGATAGATAGATAGATAGATAGATAGATAGCAGCATAACCGATAAATGGCCGCGCCTGCAGGAACAGCTTCCCTGTTGCCGTACCAAGTAGTTGAAGTCTCACTGAAATCGGCCGAAGAGGACGCAGACGTACAATCTTCGAGCTCCGACTTCGTCGAGTGGACGCCACCTGTTGACACGGGTATGAGCGTCTTGGCTCGAGAGGCGCAGGAAACAGCTGCTTTGGAGGGATCCCGATGTTCTCAGGCAAGCACATTCCATCAGGATCCTTGAGTGGTTCTTACTGTCCTAATACTCCTACGATCAAGACTTGGATAGCACGATGTGATTCTGCTAGTTCGCACTAGCCTGCCGATGTTGTTTTCCTAAATATATTGCCATGTGTACTTGTTTCGTTTTCTCGGTTGACAGTTTTTACTGAGAAGCTGTACAACTCTAGCATCCAAGGAAATGTTCATCTCGTTTGCGTGGTAAGCAAAAAAATTCCATACGTGGGCCGATCCTGAAGATAGTGCAATGCCGGGCCGATCAGCGGCGGAGGTGAAGCAGACGTTAAGCACTCCTCATACGTGGGCCGATCCCGAAGTTAGCAATGCCGGACCAATCAGCGGTGCAGGTTAAGCAGGCGTAAAGCACTCCCCATACGTGGGCCGATCTCGAAGATAGTGCAATGCCGGACCGATCCCCGGCGGGGATGAAGCAGGCGTTAAGCACTCCGCAAACGTGGGCCGATATCGAAGCTAGTGCAATGCCGGGGCGACGCGCGCCGGAGGTGAAGCAAACGTAAAGCACTACCCATACGTGAACCGATCCCAAAGATAGTGCAATGCCGGGCTGATCAGCGGCGGAAGTCAAGCAGGCGTTTCATCATCATCATCATCAGCAGCAGCAGCAGCAGCAGCCTGGTTACGCCCACTGCAGGGCAAAGGCCTCTCCCATATTTCTCCAACAACCCCGGTCACGTACTAATTGTGGCCACGCCGTCCCTGCAAACTTCTTAATCTCATCCGCCCACCTAACTTTCTGCCGCCCCCTGCTACGCTTGCCTTCCCTTGGGATCCAGTCCGTAACTCTTAATGACCATCGGTTATCTTCCCTACTCATTACATGTCCTGCCCATGCCCATTTCTTTTTCTTGATTTCAACTAAGATGTAATTAACTCACGTTTGTTCTTTCACCCAATGTGCTCTTTTCTTATCCCTTAACGTTACACCTATCATTCTTCTATTTTGAGTAAAACTCTTTTCGTAAGCCTCGAGGTTTCTGCCCCGTAGGTGAGTGCTGGTAAGACACAGCTATTATATACTTTTCTCTTGAGGGATAATGGCAACCTGCTATTCATGATCTGAGAATGCCTGCCAAACGCACCCCAGCCCATTCTTATCCTCCTAATTATTTCCGTCTCATGATCCGGATCCGCCGTCACTACCTGCCCCAAGTAGGTGTATTCCCTTACGACTTCCAGTGCCTCGCTTTCTATTGTAAATTGCTGTTTTCTTCCGAGACAGTTAAACATTACTTTAGTTTTCTGCAGATTAATTTTTAGACCGACTCTTCTGCTTTGCCTCTCCAGGTCAGTGAGCATGCATTGCAATTGGTCCTCTGAGTTACTAAGGAAGGCAATATCATCAGCGAATCGCAAGTTACTAAGGTACTCTCCATTAACTTTTATCCCCAATTCTTCCCAATCCAGGTCTCTGAATACCTCCTGTAAACATGCTGTGAATAGCATTGCAGAGATCGTATCTCCCTGCCTGACGCCTTTCTTTATTGGGATTTTGTTGCTTGCTTTATGGAGGACTACGGTAGCTGTGGAGCCGCTATAGATATCTTTCAGTATTTTTACATACGGCTCGTCTACACCCTGATTCCGTAATGCCTCCATGACTGCTGAGGTTTCGACAGAATCAAACGCTTTCTCGTAATCAATGAAAGCTATATATAAGGGTTGGTTATATTCCGCACATTTCTCTATCACCTGATGGATAGTGTGAATATGATCTATTGTTAAGTAGCCTTTACGGGATCCTGCCTGGTTCTTTGCTTGACAGAAGTCTAAGGTGTTCCTGATCATATTTGCGATTACCTTAGTAAATAGTTTGTAGGCTACGGACAGTAAGCTGATCGGTCTATAATTTTTCAAGTCTTTGGCGTCTCCTTTCTTATGAATTAGGATTATGTTAGCGTTCTTCCAAGATTCCGGTACGCTCGAGGTCATGAGCATTGCTTATACAGAGTGGCCAGTTTCTCTAGAACAATCTGTCCACCATCCTTCAACAAATCTGCTGTTACCTGATCCTCCCCAGCTGCCTTCCCCCTTTGCATATCTCCCAAGGCTCTCTTTACTTCTTCCGGCGTTACCTTCGGGATTTCGAATTGCTCTAGACTATTTTCCCTTCCATTATCGTCGTGGGTGCCACTGGTACTGTATAAATCTCTATAGAACTCCTCAGCCGCTTGAACTATCTCATCCATATTAGTAATGATATTGCCGGCTTTGTCTCTTAATGCATACATCTGATTCTTGCCGATTCCTAGTTTCTTCACTGTTTTTAGGCTTCCTCCGTTCCTGAGAGCATGTTCAATTCTATCCATATTATACTTCCTTATGTCAGCTGTCTTACGCTTGTTGATTAACTTCGAAAGTTCTGCCAGTTCTATTCTAGCTGTAGGGTTAGAGGCTTTCATACATTGGCGTTTCTTGATCAGATCTTTCGTCTCCTGCGATAGTTTGCTGGTATCCTGCCTAATGGAGTTACCACCGACTTCCATTGCACACTCCTTAATGATGCCCACAAGATTGTCCTTCACTGTTTCAACACGAAGGTCCTTTTCCTGAGTTAAAGCTGAGGACCTGTTCTGTAGCTTGATCAGGAATTCTTCTATTTTCCCTCTTACTGCCAACTCAATAATCGGCTTCTTATGTACTAGTTTTTTCCGTTCCCTCCTCAGGTCTAGGCTAATTCGAGTTCTTACCATCCTGTGGTCACTGCAGCGCACTTTTCCGAGCACGTCCACATCTTGTGTGATGCCAGGGTTAGCGCAGAGTATGAAGTCTATTTCATTTCTAGTCTCGCCGTTCGGGCTCCTCCACGTCCACTTTCGGCTATCCCGCTTGCGGAAGAAGGTATTCATTATCGTCATAATATTCTGTTCCGCAAACTCTACTAATAACTCTCCCCTGCTATTCCTAGCGCCTATGCCATATTCCCCCACTGCCTTGTCTCCCGCCTGCTTCTTGCCTACCTTGGCATTAAAGTCGCCCATTAGTTTAGTGTATTTAGTTTTCACTCTACCCATCGCCGATTCCACGTCTTCATAGAAGCTTTCGACTTCCTGGTCATCATGACTGGATGTAGGGGCGTAGACTTGTACAACCTTCATTTTGTACCTCTTATTAAGTTTCACAACAAGACCTGCCACCCTCTCGTTAATGCTATAGAATTCCTGTATGTTATCAGCTATATTCTTATTAATCAGGAATCCGACACCTAGTTCTCTTCTCTCCGCTAGGCCCCTGTAGCACAGGACGTGCCCGCTTTTTAGCACCGTATATGCTTCTTTTGGCCTGCTAACTTCACTGAGCCCTATTATATCCCATTTAGTGCCCTATAATTCCTGCAATAGCACTGCTAGACTCGCCTCACTAGATAACGTTCTAGCGTTAAACGTTGCCAGGTTCATATTCCATTGGCGGCCTGTCCGGAGCCAGTGATTCTTAGCACCCTCTGCTGCGTTGCAGGTCTGACCGCCGCCATGGTCAGTTGCTTCGCAGCTGCTGGGGACTGAGGGGCGGGGTTTGATTGTTGTGTTCATATAGGAGGTTGTGGCCAAGTACTGCACAAGGGTGGCCAATCCTGCTCTTGTGAGGGAGTGCGTTACCGGTTCTGGTCACCGGGATCAGGCCACACTCCAGGCCTCTTTGTGCAATTTTATCAACACACGGATTTTTTTTCTTTATTCCGGTGGAAAATTGCCGGCGCCGGGATTCGAACCACGGACCTCTTGCAAGCGAGGCGGGTGTTCTACCTCTACGCCACCACTGCACTTCTGTCTGCAGGCGTTTAGCACTCCGCATACGTGGGCCGATACCGAAGATAGTGCAATGCCGGGCCGATCAGTGGCGGAGATGAAGCAGGCGTTAAGCACTCCGCATACGTGGGCCGATACCGAAGATACACTCTAAAAACGAAGAGAGTTCCGGGCACTATCTTTCAGGGAGTAACTGCTTGTCTCATATTTCACTCTCTTTTCGAGAGTAGATCGACTCTCCTTGAGAGAGAGTAGGGCAACTCCTCCTGACAGAGTTTTGTTACTCCACCGCAAGAGAGTGCCAATACTCTTCCGCAGAGTGCTAATATTTTCCCGACAGGAAGTGCTTGTACTCTTCCACAGAGTGCCAATACTCTCCCCACAGGGGCAATAGTACTCCCGCGGATTGAGTGATTCTGCTCGTAAAAACCGGGTACTTCTACTCCTCGAAGTCGAGTGTTTCTACTCCCCCAAACAGAATGCTTCTACTCCTTCAAAACAAACTGCTAGTACTCTTCCCAATATTGTCAAAACACGATGTAGATCTATGGTCACGTTTGAAGGGATTCGCAATACTTACATGTGGGGAATATTTTATTCCTTCATAAGCAGCTTCTGCACTTCTGCCTGGTGATTGGCATGTAATCTGTAGTCGCTGAGTTATTCACATGAAAAATTTTCTCTTAAAAGGATAAAATCTTTGTTGATCAGTCACAAGGCAAACTGACTAAATTGAGAAACATACTGACAAACACATAAAATCAGATTACAATGATGCCCATGAAATTGAGAACACATCTTGCAATAAAATAGAAGTATATTCTGTAGTTTCATCAGTATTACAGTGTCTAAATATATTTTAATTTCAATTGGTTCCTTCTTTTGAAAAATAAGGTATACAATTGAATGTTAAACATTGAACAAACGTGCAAACTCACAAAACATCAACACTGTGACTGAAGAGAAATATACGCCACATTAGTGGCCAGCAAACGCATTTCTGGCACAGAACGCGTGCACTTGCATGGCAGAGGTTACCAGATGAGCTGCTATGCATGGGGCTGGTAATGTAGATAAATTGTCCGAGGAACTTTTTTGTGTGCGATATTCCATGACGGCAGCTCATCTGATAACATCCTGGACAGCATATGGATGTTCCCGACAGAGTAAAGTGCATTTAGAAATGTGTTGTATATTTTCATGTAAAGCAGCAGGTCTAGCTCGCTTTGAATATATTTTACATAAGTTTATTCATGTAGAGGCTGCACCCCATGTTTTCTAAGTGTTTCTTGTAGTTCTGCAGCAATACCCTTCCCGGTCTCAAACCCGTACAGAGGTGTTTTATTACCTATTCGGTTGGCCTCCTCACGAAAGTAGTTTCCTGGTGCTGTCGTATTGATTCCGTTACACTTTCTCACAAATAAATAAAATTAAATTTACAATATTAGCTAGTGTGTACCAAATGAGTAACAACTGCAAGGAGCATTGGCATTAAAATCTTGCGCAACAAATTTCTTGTTTTATATGGTAGCTTTTCATTCCCATTAGGGTAAGAATGCTATAATTCTGAGTAGCAGCTTGCATAAATACATGATAAATTATTGTCAGTCGATGAATATGCAATCTAACTGAAATATAGCATGGCTTCAGATATGAACCAAAAATCAGATGGGATGAATATGATGCATCGAAGGTGACATAAGCATCATCAGGCAGGGAAGTGCACGAAAAAGACAAACAAAGAGGCAAAACAAACTGAGAATGGCACTATCCTGGTTCATATATCCCTTCCAAGCACGTGGATTTTGCATGCGACTATGCATATTCACAATAAACCAATACCTGAAACCAAGGTTTTTTTCCTACTGAAGTTGTTAAGATGCGCTAAATTAAACAAAATTATGGAACTTACAGAATCTTCGTCTCAAAACAAGTACATATATGTCTAGGAAGATTAATACAGCACCTCACTGTGGACTCTATCTTAAGTCCAGAAGAATTATGTCTATAGAAGCCATGAAATCAAGGAGCTTTTGCTTAACACTATATGTTCACATCCGCCAATTGATGAACAAGTGCTCTACTCAGATGCTCTCAGTTCTTTGCATTGAACGTATCCGTACCTCTACTAGCATACTTCATTACTAAGAAGATTGAAGAAATCATAATTTTACATTTTTAAAGTAATTTTCAATTCCAAGAGACTCCCTGGCTTCTAAGACGTAAGGTGTGCACCACAGTGCACACAGTTATATCCCTAATTGCTCCTTGCGTTCGCTTTGGGAGGCACAAGTAGTTCTAATGAACTGGTTTCATGAGCATGAACGTAAACGATAATGACTTCCTAAGCGATTGATTCTCTTCCCCCAATGCTTCCCTTTTCTGGAACCTAAAAGGCATAATTCTAAAATTAGGTGTAACAAATAGATAAAAAGGAAGACATGAAAACCTGCCTGCTTCATGTCAGCAGTTGCAATACAGAATCAAAGTGGTTTCTATTTGCACACTTGCATTCACATGCTGGTAAATGTAAGCTATTAAAGCTGTTAAATATATCCAATCACCTAACCAAGCATGAGCTCTTGCTTTTTAGTGTAAACAGGTACCGTGCTCATTGCAAGTATGTATCATGTCACTAAGCAAATATGCAATTATATTGTACCACTATTTTTATCACGTGGATATATCTGTTGTGAGGCAAGACAAAAGGCTGTCACTTCTCACAACTAATAAGCTTTTTTAAACACATTTCTAACTCTTCAATGGCACTTCTATGCGTTTGTCTCCAGAGAGCATACTTGATTTTGACTGTCCCATCAGAGACATTACATAAATATACCATGTTAAGATGACTGCCTAGAGCATGTGAGACTTTTCATCTTGGTGTGACATACTGTATTTTGATTTTGTTGACATTTAGTCAAATGGTACACCCAATATACCCATATTCTAGTTTTCTTCTCCAAATTGCATGGCAATATATTTTGATTCTTTGGCGTGCGCTCCTCTGCACTTCGTGAAGTCGTGCTGGACTGGCGCTTTGGCATCGTTGCAGCTGCCTTCTTAAGTTATATAAAGCGGTTTCCTGAAAAATATCGTGTGCAAAAGTCAACAGGAGCACATGCAGTAAACATCAATACAGTCAAGTTCATGGCTCTAAATAAAGCCTTAGCTCTTAGTCTTCCTACTGAAATGCATGCGAAACATCTAAATGACTGCAATAGTTAACTGCTAAACTAACTTCAATTCTTAGATATAGAAAAATAAGAAATAACGGACAGCTCAGCCTCATTCGCCACCAATGTCAAGATACCCCTGCTAATCAATAGAATATAGGTCATTGTCAGATGTCATAGGTCTGCATTAGTGTGTGTCGCAAACACCACTTGTGACATATCCTAAGCACGTGCCCAGTGTGCCCCCCACACCATCTCTGCTGAACCCATAATTTCAGGATCTTATCTGCAAACATGATGCTCAGTAGGGATGAAAATATGGTCCTTCAATTCAATGGATATGACTGGACATGCCTATAATAAAGGGCAACAAGGTTTGTTATGCCAAGCTTACCCACATTGTAATGATAATAACAAAGTTCACTGCGCCCTGCGTCTACGCTTACTAAAAGGCATGATCATATTTTCGTTTATGAGGTGCACAATGGAGTTCATTTTGACAGACTCGACTACTGCTGCAGTTTGAAATCTAGCATTCTACATTCTTTAAGGCATGTAGAAATTGCTGTTATAGACCGTAGTTATTAGTTTATTAGACCAACTCTTTTTTTGTGTACGGCAGACGACTGGTAACACAGAATTAAAGCAACGTTTTATTTTGATACTTTATTTCTCTACTAAAATATTAAAGCGATAAACACATTTTATTCTGCCATGCAGTACAAGATTCACACATTACGCTTGTAATCCCCAGCGGAAGGGTGATTTAGCTGTTCATATGACAGAACTCTGAAACGCCAAATCATATTAGCAAATGCACATGCATGTCCAAAACAATGAGCCTATGCAAAGCGCCCCTGCAATTGTAGTTACACACAGCAGCCGCTATATTCGATGCCGATGCCTAACTCACTGCTTGAAAATTCACCGCGTTCGTAGACATAGGCACCCTTTCAGTGTCGCACCGTGCTCGAAAACAGCAACAGGAGACATAAAATCAGACATATAATCACACCATTTCAATACATGAGCAAAAATACTTCACTCTTAGGGCTAAGCACCATGAGAGCAATTTAGTGCGCGACGGTGATGAGCGACTGCTTCGATCGACAAAACGGGCAGTCGCTTGATCAGATTTCTCAGTTCTGGAAATCTAGAAATCGTTGCTCGTCTCCCGGAAGTGCTATGAGCGACTAGCCAATAGCGCAAAGCGGGAACTGGATGTACATCGCTCAAATACTACCGATTGTCGCGCGAAACGAGAAAACGATAGAATTTTTACACGTGCAAGGATAAGAGCCTACTGCAAGACCTTCCGAAATATTTTGTGCTACTTGTTACACTAAAATACATAAATTTAAATTACTAAAGCACGCGTCACACTAGTTTCGATGCGTGTTTGCAGCCCTCATACCGGCAACACCGGGAAGGCGTCGCTCATAATCGTCGCTCGGACGGAGTAGGACTTGTAGGCGACGAGCAAACGCGACAGCCATCGCATCGCTTGTAGCTGTCGCGCACATGCTCGCTGATATGGGGTTTATACATTATTCAGCCTAAAACATAGATTCCTGATGCGTTTTCAGTGAGTTCAAGATAACGCGCGCAACTGACCTCTTGCACCATGCAGCTAAATGCCTGCAGCAATGTTTATACCTAGCACTGGTGCTGCACGTAACTTCAGTGGTCGCAGATTACCGATGGGCGAGACACCGTGAAGCGCGCGGCTTATTTATAACGAAAGCATACCGCCAGCAAAATGACGCTTTCTGTTACGTGACTCCTTATTTCAACAGCGTTCCGTACACAGCAGACTGCCAAACTGAATAAATTCAAATACACGTTATGCGCGCTAAGCACGCTTTGCATAGGTGCGAAATCATGCGCTGGTGAACAAACGATTTTAAGCGTCCTCACGTCTCGCGTCTTATTGACCATACCATGGTTCTGGCAGCGTTTGCAGTTTTCAAAGCTCTTACGGATAGCGGCAAGTGATAAAATCACATGCAGTTATCGCGACGATTGGCTTTTTCGTTTGACTTCGAGAGACACAGCGCGCGATGCCTAGTCCGTGTTCAATCGCGTCGGCTAAACGCCGCGACGACTTCCTGGCGATATGCATCATATACGCAGAATGTGCACCTAAGTTAGAATTCACTTACCGTGGAGGATTTGTAGTTATATCCAACGAATGACGAACGACTGTCGTGTTTTCGAGGCGACGCGATATGGCTGACACACGATCTCCCTTGGATGGCCTTCGTTGCTGCTTGCTGGACGGATCACCTTTCTCCGTTGATGCGTTCTTCCGCGACGTTGAGCGCGCGCACGCTGGAGCAACTCCGATTGAAAAAAGTAGAGCGCTCGCTGCGCGTTCTTTTGAACTGTGGCTGCCTGTTCTCTTAGAAGCAAAACGGTGTGTTCTTTGCTCAGCGCGCGAGACCGATACATCGCCATGTTCAGGGCCGGCCTCCTAAAGTTGAAGAAGAAGATTACGCTGCGTTTTGTTCTCTACTGCCGCAAGAGTAGAACGGGCATTTGTACTCTCACTCTGAAGGGGATAGGGAAAAGCATATTTTATTCTCTCCTTAGTGACGGAGTGAACAATGCATTTCACTCCACTGGACATTTTTAGAGAGTAAAAGAACGCTTTGAAGAGTAAATAGGCCGCTTCACTCGTGCGATACCCTCTCTAGTTTTTAGAGTGTAGTGCAATGCCGGGCCGACCCGCGGCGGAGGTGACGTAGGAGTAAAGCACCCCGCATACGTGAGCCGATCCCGACGATAGTGCGATGCCGGGCGATCAGCGGCGGAGGTGAAGCAGGCGTTAAGCACTCCGCATACGTGGGCCAATCTCGAAGATACTGCAGTGCCGTGCCGAGCCGCTGCTGAGATGCAGTTTGTCAATAAGTGGCCCACATACACAGCTTCGTTTGTCATTCTCCTTCGCAGAATGGAAGGGCACTGAGCTTTTTCACTGGCTAACAAATGTTAAACTTTATCGTTCAACGCAGGACGCACCTGCGTGTATCGTTATTTTCTCGAACATTATCGATTGTTGGTGTTGTTGTTGTTGTTGTTTATTGTGAATATTTTTATTATGAAAAGACGTGCGGGCAGTAATGCCAAATAAATCCCCTTGATAATTTGAAAGTAGCGACGCTCCTCCCCGCGGCGCTTTCCTCCTTAGTTTCCATAGCGCGCCAGCTGCGCACGGCACGCCCCACGTCCTTGGCTCCCGCGGACGGGCCGCAGTATTCGGCGGAAGCACGTCATTTTGCACCAGTTGCACGCCACAGTGGTGTATAAAATTTTTTTAAATGTGGTCCCAGAAGGGAGAATGCTGAAGGTAACGTTTGTGAAGAGGTTAGTTTCTTAAAAGTGTATGAATGGGGCAAACTGGTGTGAAAGGAGATTTGAGGCGAGTTCTATATTCCAGACATTCTTTTTTTTCTGTCACATAAAAAGATGCTTAACTTTGTGCATCTGATCTAGAATTACTTGTGGCGCATCCCTATGTGTTTGCCTTTTCTTTATTGCCCGTGCGCGCGTGTGCCCCGCATGTGTTATACAATACAATACATGAGCCGCGAGTGCATTCTCCGTCCATGTCTTCGTATTATCCGTGTAAAAGTAGCTATGTAGGTGAATGTTAAACTGAGGAGGACTGTTGTGCAATTTCAGTGCGAGTAAGCGTGCACCAGCATGCAAACACCCCCTGCACATTGCCTGAACACATGATAAAGCCAAATAATAATCGTCAGCCACTCATGCGTTCGTAGTAGCCCCAATGCAAAGCAAGTTCAAGAACTGAAAAATAATGCAGAAACTCCACTGGAGTTGTCTAGGTACGCGTAAGCATACTCACACATTTCAGTTGGCCCACCCCGAAATTTCGAAGTGGCCCATCCCCCAAGTTTTAGGTGGCCCGACACCAAAACTTAAGTTGGACCACATCCAAATTCCAAGTTGGCCCAGCCCGAGATTTCAAGTTCGCCTATCCGCACATAAGAATTGGCCCACCCGAAATTTTGCGTTGGCCCATCCACAAATTTCAAGTCGGCCCACACCCAGATTTCAACTTGGCTTATGACCAAGTTTAAGATGGCCCACCTCTGAACTTCACTTGGCTGACTCCCAAATTTCAAGTCGACTCAACCCCAAATTTCAAATTATCCCGTCTCTACTCTAAGCTTCCCCATGCAAGTTCTAAGGAGCCCTTATGTGTCTGTATGGGTATTCTCTTTTGATTTATATTTAAGGAGTTAAAATTGTTGCTTGTCGCTTATAAAGCTGCCAATAATCTACATTTACACCGTTATTATGATTAAATATGCTAAGTTTACAAATTAGGAATTTTTATGCAGATGCAAGGCATTATTACACTTTTCGCTTGATGGGGCTGGGGTACTCACCAAAGAATGCTTAAAGGGACCCTGAAACGATTTTGAAGGTTTTCTACAAACGTGCTGAGTCGTTAGAGTAGGTCCTTCAGATCATTAATTGACACATCTAAGTGCTATGCTTAAAGCGTGTAGTTTATTATAAGGTTTTAAATATGCACATCGCTGCCGATCGCAGCACGCTGCTCGGCCGAATTTTAAGCCGCCCCTACCCACTTGATGGAAATCACCCATATGACGTCAGTGGGGTGAGCTATCCGATTGGCTGACCAGGCCGCGTGATTGTTCCAACTTCATGGTGAACAAATAATCTTCGTAATAGTTGGAATGTTAGTTCATTTACTTTTATAAAAAGAAAGTAACATAATGAGAATGCACAAGAGCAATTTTTCAGTACACTTCAGCACTTCTGGCACACAGCAAGTGTCGTCTGCTTGTGTTACAACGCACTCCATTTTGACGAGAGCTCCGCGGTCAGAGTCGGTCTAAGTCTTTTCGCGAGCACTATGTTTCGACTTTGTTGACTTGTGGACTGCAAACCTAGCGACTGGCAATATGTCAAGCTGCGACATCGTGTCCCTCTGCAAGGCAGTATACAAGCGAAGTGGCTGCTGCGCATCGGACTGCCGGTATCCGATCGGCGCCAGGATTTGCGCGTTTTTGGCCGTCACTTTACACCGGAAGATTACTAACGCAATAGCTTTTCGCGAGTCCGGTATTGGGGCAAACGCAAACGCAAGCGCAACGGTACAGGGTCTGGTCGCTTGACTGTGCCGGGATGAGCCACGATATGAGCAGAAGGGCAAATGTGAATGGTCTGCACGGTGCAGCCACCGGGTGGCACAGAGCTCAACCATACACAGTAGCAGCAACGAAGTGTATTCTTCTTTGCTGCTGGTGTGTATTTTTCGCAGGAGTGAAATCATCAACACGTTGTTTTTATAAATGTTTAAAATGTTTTACACTTGGTTAGAGCAATATTAGCGCTTTGTTTGACTGGTTAAGCGCTGCGCCAGCAAGTGTCTGGACCGTGCAGACCGATCAGGCTGCTCACGTACGTCTACGCTAAAGTTCCTTCATCAGCTTGAGTTTATGCCTCCAGTCATTTGCCGAAATGACCAGCTTGCCTGTGGTTACCGGAATACCGGACACGTTCGGCGCTACGACAGAATGCTCGAAACGCATGCTGCTTCGATAGCTCTCGCTTGGGGTCGACGGCCAAGCGGCTAGCGGAGAGGCCTCGCGCGGGAGGGGGCGTGCTCCAAAACAACCGGAAGTGAACGATGTGACGTAGCATCGTGACGCTGAACCAGTGAAGGCGGAGCTTAGCGCCGCTCGCTCGGCGAGCGAGTTGAGGAGGAAAAGCATAGCTAGGGAGGAGGGTAACTTCTAGTCGCTTGCAGCTCCATTAATACGTAACGCTTCACTTAAATTGTGGTGCGAATGTTCTACTTAAGCTGTACCCTACGCGCCTACAAAATTTGACCGAACCGTTTCAGGGGCCCTTTTAAGCATTAAAAATGCAACTAAACATTAAATATGGAGTTTCACGTGCCAAATCCACCATCTGACTATGAGCCATGCCGGAAATTTTGACCACCTGGGGTTTTTTAATACACACCTAAATGTAAGTACATGGTTGTTTTCGCATTTCGGACTCATCGAAATCCGGCCGCCGCGGCCGGGATTAGGTTTAGCGACCTCGCTATTGGCAGCACGACACCGTAGTCGCTAAGCAACTGCGGCTGGCTAGCTAGCTGACTAGCTAGCGCTCATCACCCGCAATGTCACAGGTATACTTGTAATTAATTCTTTTAAGACCTACGTTGGATTTGAGTCGCTGACGCACACATCGAAATAAGCTAGGAAGAAAGTTCCTCCTCAAGCCGCTATTTTAATATTTAGTAAAACAGGCAACGGATCTTCGCAATCACGAAAAGTGCAATCGAGAGGCTGTATCTTCGCACATAATTTTTGACAGCGGAAAGCAGAACCTATAGTGTTCCATTTCCGACTAAATAAAAGTTGACGACTTCTGAGATGATGAGTTCCAGGAGAATGTTCAGCATGCTAGAATACTAGCATACATTGCATAGAATGTAGATTTCTATGCAATGTACATATTGCCGCAGCGAAAACGCTGGTCAGCCGGCCGGAGCAATTAAAGAAATATGAGGCATTCGGGGATGCTTTGATACGAGCAATAAGGCACCTTTCCTCGCAAATAATGTTCGTTGTCGGAACATAGTTCTTTCGCCTAATGTCAGCCACTGTTTTCAATGTAATGTCAGCCGTCACGTTTTCCTTGCGATATCATAAAAACTGAATCGCCGTATAAAACCTATCTAAATAAATGTTTTTCAGACAGACAGACAGAGTATTCAGGCTTTTTGCTGCAGTTATATGCGCTACAGCACGGCGAAGCGCCGACACAACATAGCAAAACACAGCGTACACCTTCCACTACGCTGAGCCAGCCGCGGGCTAAGGAAAAAAATGGCGCCAACGAAAAATAAAAAAACAAGCAAAACGCAAGAACCAGGCGTTTCCAAGGGCAACGGAAAGGAAACCATCGCCGTGCAGAAAAGCGGGGACAAAAGTGGTTCCCGCAAGAGGACGCGCAAAGGGCGAGGAGGTCGCGTGGCGGCGGCAGAGTTCAAATAGGGGCGTTACCTTCAAATTATCGAGGGACTTTGGAGGTTGGAATGCGCAACAGTTTGACGATACACACAGAAGAGACACACACCACAGAGCGCTACTTGCAACTAACGTTTTATTCCCTTGTCAGTGGAATAAATACAGGAAGATTCCTGTATTCCTGTATACAGGAAAATTCCTGTATTTATTCCACTGACAAGTGAATAAAACGTTAGTTGCAAGTAGCGCTCTGTGGTGTGTGTCTCTTCTGTGTGTATCGTCAAACTGTTGCGCATTCCAACCTCCAATATGCTATACCAACACGCCCAGTCGTCAACCTTGGCAAGTTTCATCTCCACTTCAATGGGCCCTTTTAATTGTCTTTCTGTTCACCCTACCCTTCTCGTGACATTCATTGTATCTTCCTGTATTTATTCCACTGACAAGGGAATAAAACGTTAGTTGCAAGTAGCGCTCTGTGGTGTGTGTCTCTTCTGTGTGTATCGTCAAACTGTTGCGCATTCCAACCTCCAATATGCTATACCAACACTCCCAGTCGTCAACCTTGGCAAGGGACTTTATTGCCAAAATACCTGCAGCGCCATCTATACTCGTATAAGTGAATACACAAAGTTCTGTACGCCGACCACCACCTATTTGTGGGCACACAAACCACTGATGCGAAATGTTGTCAAAGAGCCGCCATGTGCCGACATATATCCGCCCAAATCCCAAACGATAGATTTTTATACAGTAATTAGTAGAGGGAACTATGGCGCAAGTGTATACAGGAGCTGCATGCGGCGTGATTCAGCCAACTTGCAATGACGGTTAGCGCATGCATTTCCATAAACCTCGTCCTGCAGGCTTCAAATGGGTTCTTGACTTTGCGAGCTCGTAATCTTAAACAATGTACTGCGTTATAAATAATAAAGAACACGAATAATATTGCCCGACGGAAGGATTCTAACACAGGGCGTTTAGTAGTAAAAGAGCCATATAGTGAAAACATTGCATCACGGACGCACGCATCGACAAGCGGCATAAAACACCCTGATGAATTTCTTGGGGTCAAGCGAGCGCATTGAAACGCTTGGCGCATTTTGATTTAGCCACCCAGTGCCCCGGCCACTTCGACAGGCTACATCGCTGTAATTAGTAGTGGTTATGTGTTATAAGAGGATCTTCTGTATTTATAGCAGTATAGATCGCTTGGAAATTCGGGACAATGAAGGCATATAAAGAGTAATAAATGAAACCACAAGCACGAAGACCAGAAAAATGCATGTAATGACCATGGTGGCTGATCTTTCGCAGCACCGAAGTTCCCTCTTGTAAGCATTCTAGGCAACTGTATGGCGCAAATCTTTGTTATAATTCTCGCGACATGCGACCGATGCACTTGCCATCGGGGAACCTGCGTGACATCACAGGTCAGAAAATAGCAGTTTCTCGCTAAGGTCATTGCTTCTTTATATTGAACATAAGATTGTATGACTATGCCGCGCCCTACGGTACTGCTCAGTAACGAGGAACGGAGAAGTCAGAATGCGGCGAGGAAACATGCAAGAAGCGCAGCCATTACGGGGGCGCAGCTAAAACGCTGGCCAGAGCTTGCACTTGCAAGGTACGCGCGGAAAGCGAAAATGAGAGAATTGCATCAGCAACAAAGCTTCTGTAGAGGACGTGTTGGCACCTAGGCGAACGCGTCAGCGGGTGAATTATACGAGAAAAAGCACCAACACATTTATTTTTGAAGCACAAGATTGGTGGGAAAAAATACTTTGCTGGGGAGATCTTTAAATGCCGCGTCGTATCCTTTCGCGTTGCTTATCTCTTAGAATACGGCAGTCTTGGTTTCAAGCGTTGAATATTAGCTTCATAGGTAATGATTCTAAACATTTATATGTCCGATATGACGATTCCCCAGTGGAGACGTTCTTTTCCCATTTATTTATTTATTTATTCATTTATTTATACTGTCCCGTCCCCACTTAGGCATCCCCACTTCGTCATTCAAGTGGCTTTGCACTTACCGCACTTATCAACGCAACTATGACCATTATGAACAGAAAAAGGCAACGCTAGCAAATATGCCGGTTGTCTGACGTAACATGAGTAAAACTTCAAAATTATGCGAATGCCACGTAACTTCATAGAACCAAGGCAATGTTGTTTTCGGTCACTTGGAGATGTTTTATTTCTTGCATTCCCTGTAATTACATAGTATAATTTAATTTTTCAACTTCTCAAATGTTATAATTACATGACAAGTGTCATGTGAAAATTGCAGAGCAACATGAAAAACTGCCCATACGTCTTTCTGTTGCTAAATACGTGCTACATACATTTGTTTTTCCAAACCTCACAGAAGCCCGTGAATGCTGTCAAAATTGTCGCGCGACTGACCGCTTGAGGCACATTGGGTATATTCGCTAGCTGCTTTCATGCTTATAAAAACAATTTTATGTAGCACGTATTGAGCAACATAAAGCTGTATGGGGAGCTTTTCATGTTGCTCTACAATTTTCTCATTGGCCCTTTTCATCTAAATATGATATTTGAAACGTTGATTAATTAATTAGTACTAATTATGCAATGAGGCTGAATGAAAAATATCTGAATTTTTACAAGCGACGGCAAACACTATTACCTTGGTTCTGTCTAGGTACGTGGCATTCACTTGTATTCGAAGTTTCGCTCAAGTTACGTGGGATACCCTACACTCTAAAAACTAAGAGAGTGCCGGGCACTCCCTTTGAGGGAGTAGCGGCTTGTCCCATATTTCACTCTCTTTTCGAGAGTAGATCGACCCTCTTTGAGAGAGAGTAGGTCAACTCCTGTTGACGGAGTTTTGTTACTCCGCCGCAAGGGATTGCTAGTACTCTTCTGCAGAGTGATAATACTCTTCCCACAGGGAGTGCTAGTACTCTTCCGCAGAGTGGTAATACTCTCACCGTAGGGGTAATGGCACTCCACCAGACCGAGTACTTCTACTCCCCCAAACAGAGTGCAACTACTCTTCCCAATACCCTCTTAGCGAAGACCTGGCCACGCATGCAGGCAGGAAATCAGATCAAATTAGGGTCGCTGATACAACGTTCTCTAGGCGGCTCCTCAGACTCAGTGGCCCAATTCCAAGCGGCCTTCAGAATAGGCGTGAGCAATGTTATGCAGGATTTTAAAGTCATTTTTCCTGGCTATTTGCTGCCTACCATGAGTCGTGACGGCTCGTAATCGGCCTATGCGTATGTGTCCCGAACGCCACTGCGGAGAAAAAAAAGCTAAATCACATTTAATCCGCAAATATTTTCGCATATTTCACAATCAGGAGACACATAATCTAATTAGAACACAATAGTCGACGGAATCACACACTTATGGAGAACCACATTGCTCTATACATCACGTGGATTCGAACCCACGTACACTCACATCTATACAATTCAAAGCACACATCCTAACCATTATACCACAAAGCCACCACGCTCAGTCGTGTTGTTTTAGAGCTTATATACATAACAAATGTATTTGAGGAATCGGCTGCGGTGGTTGGAGTTTCTCTGCAGTGTGCTGTGCTGTTGTGTACTGGAATACGTTTGCGTTTGCATCATTTCCATTCCTTGCTACGACTAACGGAGGAATACAACGTAGACGACGACGTGAGAACTATTCACGGCTTGTCGTCACCCCAGGAAAATAACAAATGTGCCGTTCAGCTCACGATCGAGTGCTTTTCCAGTCCATGCATTATATGTTCTCCGAAATTACGCGGATACAAAGTATCGTGCCAACCATCCACGTATGTGAATTTAAGTCGCGCGTATACTGGTGAGCATTTCTGTTTATTTTTTCCGCCAGTTCCATTCGTATGTGGTCAACTGCGATGCCAGTACCAGGCATTTCGACGTGCCTCACGCTGCCCTGTAGGCGTTCTTTTCAGGTGCATTAGTTTAGAGTTTGGTTCAGTCCGCTGTGAGCTGTTGTCCTGCATTAGCAGCGGATCGTTAGCGTTTTGAAGAGCACGCATTCCAGCATTTGGAGACTGCTTATGCCGATAGCCGCGTCACATGCATTGGCACGCATGTTTAAATGAGTAATGTGTCCACTTGTTACGCGTGCACTGCTCGTATCCTGTGGCAGTGCTCGTTCTAAAAGCTTCGAAGACCATCTACATTCATACGTGTGTTCAATATATATGCACAGGATAGACTTGCCGGCTAGTTGGTTGAGCATTTTAGAAGAAACAGCGCAACACAAGGACGACGCAAAAACATGGACAACACCACGAAGCGCTGGTGTGGTCGATGCTTTTTTTTCGTCCTGGTGTTAGCGCTGTTTCTTCTTCCACGATACACGCACACCACAGGTACGCGAAAGTTTAGGAGTATAGGGCGTTAACTTTGTTTTCCCCGTTTCCTCTCAGTGTCAATGGCACAATGCGTTGCCCGAAATAGCGCACGCTTACCCCCATATTCAGAAATGCATCATAACTTGAAGCCCATGCTTGACTTGATCTAAATGACGCAAGTCGTGAACGCACCAAAAGAAAGGCAGTGAGCGTCTGGGGGACGTTCGCACCAGGCGTCGTTTATATAAAGTCAAGCATGGGCTTTGTATTAATATACATTTCTGAATACGGGGGTTAGTCATCTACTTCTCACAGAAAATGTCGAAGAAACGCCCACCAAAACCAGGCACATTCGTAAACCTAACTAGGCAATACGAAGCTCCATAGAAAAAGAGTGGTATTAAAAGCTTTCAGTATTTTTCTTTACTCCAAAATGGTTGCGCTCTCGTGGTTTCAATGTACAGAGATGATGCAGCGTTAGCTAAAAAGCATGAATTTCCGAACTCCATGCCAAAATAAGCTTGTAAAATTATTTAGGGTTTGTAGCGATCCTTGAAAACCCTTTATTTCTAAAATGCCATTTTCAAGGCATTGAAAAGCCTGGAATTTTTAGAAGTACTGGAAAGTCCTTAAATTTGTACACTTGGCTAGACATAGCAGACATTGCCAAGTGTTTTTTTTTCCCTTCTGTGACATTCTTCGCATGTCACAGAGAATTGTCTGTGGAGGTAATAGAAGGAAAGCGACATCCTTAAAGTTCAAATTACAAAGGAGCTGCAGATACCAGTTTTAGGCACATGGAACCGGCGACAAATGTACTTGGAGGAGCAGAAGCAGGAAGCTCAACGGTTGAGGCATTCAAAGAAAAGCCGTGATGAGTAAATTGAGAGCTACAGACACAATAAAAGATCACCTTTCTCCGGTGCTGTGTTGTTCCGCGATCTTGAGCGCGCGCGCGCGCGGTGGAGAACTCTGAGTGAAAAAGTAGAGCGCTCGCTACGCGTTCCTTTGAACTGCGGCGGCCTGTTCTCTTAGAAGCAAAACGATGTGTTCTTTGCTCAGCGTGCATGAATGATACATTGCCATGTTCGGGGCCAGCCACCTACAGTTGAAGCAGAAGATCACGCTACGTTTTGTTCTCTATTGCCGCAAGAGTAGAACTACTCTCTCTCTCTGAAGGGGGAGAGTGAAAAGCACATTTCACTCTCTCCTTGGTGAGAGAGTGAACAATGCATTTCACTCTCCTCGACATTTTGCGAGAGTAAAACGACGCTTTGAAGAGTGAACCGGCCGCTTCACTCCTGCGATACCCTTCCTAGTTTTTAGAGTGTATTTGTATGCATTTATTATTACAAAAGATAACACTGAGCGCTAATGGTAATGAACCTTTTCAGGCACCTTATATATCATTGTTTCCGATTCCTCGTATCACTAACGGGACCTGTGTTTATGAATAGGGCATTCTTACTTTTGTTTACGCCACAATATAGTTGGAAAGAAACTATGACTGTTTTAGTAGGCACCGCCAAATTGCAAGCGATTTTTTTTATCTGCACATCAGGAAACTTTGAATAGCTGCCGCGTACCACGTACACGCAACGTCTCCAGTTGTTATTATTATTTCTGTTACCGTTCTCATAGGTTTTATAGGCATGAAAATCTAAGATTTTGTATTTCTTATAAACCCTTTAGATATATGTTGTTTTACTTGTTGGCTTTCATGCCCATATGATTATTGATGAATTGTATAATTATATCATTGTTTTATTTTGTTTGATAAGTAATTATAGAGAAATTAAGTGAGAAACGTGTTATTAGCATGCTTTGTTGACTAATAGGATTTACAATCTATGCATAATAAATGGAACTTCACTTGTACACATTGACTTATAAAACGTAGTAAAGGTATACGGGTATATGTATGCCCTGATTAAGGCGGCCGAATGTAGCCTTTATGGTACCGCCGTGTCATAAAGGGGGAGGGGGGGTGCAGGAGGAGTAGTAGCGCCAAGTTGCCGTCATGCTGTTTGATTTTCCTTCTGCTCAGGCGATAACATACATGGAACAAGAAACTGCCACTTCAAGTTTAAATTAGCCGACATCATGCACTTTTGAGTGCAATGAAAATCTAATGCGCTTTTGTCACAGGTAGTAAAATTGGCAGGACGCGGAGCACAACGCTCGACCTATGTCATTTTTAGTAATAAACATATTATCCTCTTGACTGTCCTAATCAGAGTTGGGCGACTGAAACGTTTCTATCATATATCAAATCATATGTCGAATAGTAGAATACAAATCCATATTTTTACAGCGGGAATAGTTATTTTCGTATATTTAGATGCCACGCCTTTACTGACTATATTCTAAAAAACACAGCTAACTATGGGGGACAAAAACCTGTTTTAGGCACACAATTATTAATTGTCATATAAAAATGCTACACGAATAGAGTATTCACAGCTTGACAGCCTGTGGCCCTATAACGTAAAACTATTTCATTAGGTTTTTATTCCAATCTCCTGACGTCACATTTGCGTAACCGCTGACGCAAGCATCGGGCGGTCGCCCGCCGGGTTCTCTGAACAGACCAATCAAACGCTCCTCGTTCATAGGAGGTCACTTTTGTTTGCTTGAAAAACGAATAACATTGCCTACACTGAGCGGCTTGTCTTATCGAATTGGCTGACAAGAGGCAAGGAGCACACTCACGTGGAGAGGGATTCGATAGGGCCGAGCCACTGCACTGAAAATCGATAACCGTATGATGAGGGTGGTGCCGGCGTCTGCGATTGGTCCGCTTTCCCTTACTTAGCTTGCGGTGGCTCGTCAACAATCACGGCGGCATGCAAAGGAAGCATAAGGATGACGCTAAAACGGATCCTCAGCAAAGGATAGTTGGCAGAACGAGGTCGTAAACGGACCGCAAGGTCTCGAAAATGTTACACGGCCACGTAGAAAGTTTTATTACACGCAAGTAAACCCAGGCTCTTCGACAGGTGCGAGTAGCCATTGCCAGAGCAATCGGCGGCAGCCATCTTTTATTCTTTTCGGAACGGGGCAGCTTGCGGCTATTCAGAAGAAAATTCAGTTTTGTTCGGCATATTAATGCACCTTTATCGCGTACACGTCACTTTGACGAGGTGAGCTTTTGCGGTTTTGTGACGTCGCGTGAGAGGCAGGTGAAGTGGGCGACGCCCGAAAACTTTTTACCAATGGCCGAGGGCTAACGGCGAAGAGGCGTCGAATCAGAAATATCTATTTTTTTTCGGTCAAATCATGCATAATCCATGTGTACACTTTATATCAGATGGGGAGCTATGGCGGTTTTCGTGGCGTCGAGTGACAGACAGGTGAAAGGGGGGTGGTATAAAAAGTTGTTGACCAATCGCGGAAGGCTGATTTCAAAATTGAAATAGAAAAATTTGTAATAGTTTTACGTTATAGCGCCCCTGGTTACAAAGCAGCTTTCAAAAAAAAAGCATGGCAGCTGTTTGACTACCCCAAAAACGCAAGTTAAATGGTAGCCGAAAAGTGGTATCAGTTGCCAATAAATAATAACAAAAGCTGCTGAAGTACTTTTAGGCCGTAGACACATGTAAAACAATCCATTTCAAGAATACATCACAGCTTGTAGCATAAAGTATAAGAACAATAAATGACAGATTACAAGCAAAAATAACTAATTTTCCTGCAGGCTTTCCCTCTATAATTGAAGACAAATGTTGAATTACGCATTTTGCTTGTAGCTTGCTTCGAAACCTTTGTGTATGCCTCACTTCAAATTTACGATACTTTGTTTAACAGACGTAGAACATAACCAGATATTGCATTGCCGCGGCTATTGCAAAACACATTCATAGTTCTTAAAGGGACCCTGAAACGCTTTTGACGATTTTCTACAAACGTACTGAGTCGTTAGAGTAGGTCCTTCTGATCATTAATTGACACGTCTAACTGCTCTGCGTAAAGCGTGTAATTTATTATAAGGTTTTAAAAATGCACATCGCTGCCGATCGCAGCGCACTGCTCGGCGAAATTTTAAGCCGTCCCTACCCTTATGACCGAAATAACCCATATGACGTCAGTGGGGCGAGCTATCCGATTGGCTGACCAGGGCGCGTGATCGATAATTTTTCTAACTTTATAATAAACAAATGATCTTCGTAATAGTTGGAATGTTAGTTAATTTCTTTTTATAAAAAGAAAGTAGCATAAAGAGAATGCAGAAGAACAATTTTTCAGTACACTTAAGCACTTCCGGCACACAGCAAGTGTCGTCTGCTTGTGTTACAACGTACTCCATTTTGACGAGAGCTCCGCGGTCAGAGTTGGTGTCAGTCTTTTCGCGAGCACTATGATTCGACTTTGTTGCCTTGTGGGCTGCAAACGTAGCGACTGGCAATATGTCAAGCTGCGACATCGTGTCCCTCTGCAAGGCAGCGTACGAGCGAACTGGCTGCTGCGCAGGATTTGCGCGTTTGTGGCCGTCACTTTACACCGGAAGATTACTAACGCAATAGCGTTTCGCGAGTCCCGTATTAGGGCAAACGTAAGCGCAAGGGGACAGGATCTGGCCGATTGACTGTGCCGTAACGGGATGAGCCGAAATGAGCAGAAGGGCAAATGTGAATGGTCTGCACTGTGCAGCCACCTGGTGGCATAGAGCTCAACCATACACAGTAGCAACAACGAAGCGTTTCCTTCTTTGCTGCTGGTGCGTACTTTTCGCAGGAGTGTAATCATCTACACGTTGTTTTTATAAATGTTTAAAATGTTTTACACTTCGTTAGAGCAATATTAGCGCTTTGTTTGACTGGTTAAGCGCTGCGCCAACAAGTGTCTGGACCATGCAGACCGATCAGGCCGCTCACGTACGTCGACGCCAAAGTTCCGTCATCAGCTTGAGTTTATGCCTCCAGTCATTTGCCGAAATGACTAGCTTGCCAGACACGTTCCAGACACGTTCGGCGCTACGACAGAATGCTCGCAACGCACGCTGCTTCGATAGCTCTCGCTTGGGGTCGACAGCCAAGCGGCTAGCGGAGAGGTTTCGCGCGGGCGGGGGCGGGTTCCAAAACCACCGGAAGTGCACGATGCGACGTCGCATCGTGACGCAGGACCAGTGAAGGCGGAGCTTAGCCCCGCTCGCTCGGCGGACGAGTTGAGGAGGAAAAGCATGGCTGGGGAGGAGGGTAACTTATAATCGCTTGTAGCTCCATTAATACGTAACGCTTCACTTAAATTGTGGTGCGAATGTTCGACTTAAGCTGTACCCTACGCGTCTACAAAATTTGTCCGAACCGTTTCAGGGGCCCTTTAATATTAGAAAGTACCCAATAGTTCCTTATCGACTACAGAGATTTAGTGTGCAGTATTTATCCGTACCTGAAATTTCGCATATTTATTTACTCTTACAAATCTGTGCTGCCTGTATTCCTGTGGATTTTTCTTGTTAATAATATATATTCTTCCTCCGAAATGAGGTAATTGCCTATGTAAGTTTTTATGGTCGTCAAGTTGTATTTGTGCCAAATTATCTTGCTTAGATCCCCATTTTGCGAAGTAGTATCCTGATTATAATGCGGTGGTATGTTAATTAAGTTCCTGGTTTGCTTTACCGCTTGCCGTGCTAAGAATTATAGGCGATAATGACCTTTATTAGCAGGAATGTCGGTACTTCACGTTGTCATACCCCATAAAATGTACGATACATATCCGATAAACTGAAATAGAATAAGCCCACACCAGTCAGTAAGCTTGGAAACTCCTAGCTCAGTTAAAAACATTTCAAAAATAAGAAACATATACAGTAACGACAGCCTGCTATCTGGCTGCTTATTTTCGTGAGGGCTCTCCACCTTCTGATAGTTATCTTGCTGCGCAGGCAACTCTGAAGACATATTTAGTTAAAACATTGAAAGCTCTTGATGTTCTTATTGGAAGCGACAAATGTGTAAGCGCGCCATTATTGGCACTCATTCAGTCGCACAAAGAATGGGTACCTGTAAAGAAAGGTTGTTACAGTCTGTGTTTTCGCCTTTCTGAGTACGATTTTGATGCCGCATTGCATGGGCTTTTTAAATGTTTGATCATCAGTTGAAATCTATAGTATTTGAGCAATATTGCTGCCTCATCTGTCCTCTTACAGTTATGCTCTTTGCTTTATTTGATAAGATATAATGTTCCTTGCTTAAATTTAAAGCGAAAGTTACTAACGCACGACTGTAAATATTTATTCGCGCCAACGTTCGACAACACGGTTGCCTTTAAAGCAAAGCTTATTCCGTGAATCCTCGCGGATTTTCCTGGCCGCGGCTCCTGGTCGCTGCTGGTGCCTTGCCAGATATCTCAGCCATAAAAGAACATTTATTACATGCCCAAATGTGATGAACAGCCTCGCTCCTTCAGCAAGGCAGTCAGAAGATTTAGGCGACAGTCGAATCGATATCGTGCCAACGACAGCTAGCTCTTTGAGATGAGCACGTGCGGTGGCATCCGAGATGATGTGAAAAAGAATTAATTCATTACAATAACATAGAAAGTAACGCAGGATTCCACACTCTTCATGTATTTAAACTACAAACGTGCTTTGGAGCTGCCGCAATTTTTCTTGGCGTAGTGTAGTTCTACTGTATTTGTGTGAATAGTTAAGCCGCACATGGGTCAGATAAATGTGTTTACAGAAATGCTCGGTAAATAATAATAAAACCCGAACGGTGTTAAGAATAGTATTGTAACGTTAAGAAATAGCCCACTCTAACATTACTATGCCACTCGATGGCATCACACACTACCAATTAATTCCGCACATTTGACCAAACGGCCCAAAGAAATGTGCATGACCTTTCGCTGTGTGTTCCTTCGCAATCACAAGACGGAAGGACCACGTCCTGCAGCGGATTCGGCTGTGGATCCGCCTTCAGCA
This sequence comes from Dermacentor albipictus, assembly GCF_038994185.2. Lineage (NCBI taxonomy): Eukaryota > Metazoa > Arthropoda > Arachnida > Ixodida > Ixodidae > Dermacentor > Dermacentor albipictus. The sequence goes on from NC_091826.1 coordinate 125,759,623, forward strand.
ACCCAGATGTCGAAGCTGACCTCGGGACCGTCGGTTGAGGACCCCGACGCCAGCGAAAGCCGGAAGAAGGGCATCGTGAGCAGCCCGATCCGCAAGCCAGTGGTCCGCTGTGAGCGCAATACATTTCATTCCTCTTTATGGATTCTTTACATTAAACAAATAAATAAATAATACACAATGATTCATTTGAGCGTATCAAGCTAGCCTATACTAAAAAGGACGCTTTAGAGAAGGGTAGCGCAATAGGGAGGGTTCCTGGACGTGCATTGAAATATTTGTGTACACAGACCTTTCTACATCCCTCTGCCACATTAGAGCACCATGAGCTGCTGGCAGTCTAGCGAGACACCACGTGTCCAGAAGTAGTAGGCCACTGGCATCGACCTATGTACGGCGGTAGTAGGACAGCACTCAAAAGAAGTCAACCAATGGGCACTGAACGTAACTATGTACCTGCACCCTACCCGAAATCTCATTCCTCACACATCAGACAGAAGTTTCAGCAGCATGAGATGTTTGCTCTAATAGGCGAAATGGGCGAATCGTGCATTCCCAGATTCAATAATTAGGACAGTGTGGTCATCAGTGCGTTTGCCTCTGACCGATATGTGCTCATACTAAGCAGAGTGGCCGCAAGGCCGACAACAAAGTTCGGCGAAGCCTTATTGTTAGCTGCACACTGTTTGTTATTGCAGTGTTTGCGAAGATCCTCATCCAGACATCTGCTCGTTTGAGGTATAATAACACGCACCGACTGAAAGCCGAATTCTGTAAACGATGTCTCGTATGCATTCCACGTATCGCAATCAACCCTTGTTCTTGTTACACCTCTCAGTGACCTGTTTCTTGCCATAGCTCTGTACCCAAACGCTAAATTAGTAAGGGGACGTTTTATATTCTTAGTCAGCGAATTATTCATAACACTATAGATTTTTGAAACGGTTACACATTGTTTTGTTATCGGCAACATATTTCCGCTGTTACATGTTGAAGTATCAATTCTAACAAATACATCTGCAAAGTACGTCATTTGATTTCGAAATATTCATATTCGAAAATAATACCTCCGCACATGCATATTATATGTATAAATATATATATTGTAGACAGCCATTGTAGACAGAAATTGTAGACTGTCTACTGAAGCTGTGATCTGTGTATCCGGCTTCGCGTTCGCCACTACTCTTCCACCTGTAAATTGTGGTATATGCGTTTCTGCATTGACCTTCCAGATCAGAACATTTGTTGGGAGTGCTTTCACACATCGAAATACAGTTCAAGCTCGATTTAACGAAGTGATGACCACGCTCGAATTGATTCGTGAAATCAAGAAGTTAGCAAAACCGAGAAAATAATTTTTAGGTCCTTCTAGATTTAAAATTGTAACTTTGCGGCACGCAAAGGCTACCGCGCCATTGTATTTGCAGCTAATCCAGCCATCTGTCGCATAAACCATGAAATAACAAAAGCAACTACCGCTGCCCCTACGGAGGCGGTGTTGAGTCGGCTGCTCCGTGCATGGGCGTGGCCTGCAGCCTCGTCAAAATAAAGCTAGGAATGTGACCATGGCGCCTAGATATTTTAACGCGATAGCTTTAGAGCGCATGCTCGAACAAGAACCCGTCTGTGTCAAAATGTAAAAATTACGGGTCACCGATTTTTTACTCATTTATTTCAGGAAAAACTTTCTTAAATCGAGTTCGGCCCAGTTTCTCTCGTTAATTCGAGTTGATAGCATTGACCCCTATGAGTACTTGCTGCGGAATGTCAATTTCTTCGTTAGATTGGGAACTTCGTAAAATCGGGTTTCGTTAGATCGAGTTTTAACTGTAGTTCTCTTCGACCGACTTCCCATCTGGTTATTGGTAGATTTCGGTTGACAAATTAGACCAATAGAAGATCGCTTTCGTTACGCCGGATGACTTTTACCATTTTGATGGTTATTGCTTTCGAACTATGTAATGCCCCAGCAAGTTTCGAAAGAGTGATGGAGTCTCTCCTCTGGGGCTATGAATGATCCACTTGCCTGAGTTATCTGGGCAATGCCATAGTATATTCTCCTGCCTTTCACAGCCAGCTGAATCGCTTGTCTGCTGTTCTCGGTGCCATTAGGGATGCTGGCCCTCAACTTAACTTTCTAAGTGCCATTTGGACACCGCGAAGTCAAAGTTCTTGGTCACCTTTCAGTGCTGGTGGTTTACATCCTGATCCTCGTTAGATTCACGCTGTCGAGAACTTTCCTGTACCCACCCCAGGGAAACAACTATGCAGCCTTATGGGCTTATACTCCTATATTATTGGTTTCTTTAAAATATTGCGGGTATGGCCCGGCCACTGAAGGACCTTCTCAAGAAGGACAATGCGTTCCTTTGGGGCAGTTCACAAGCTCATGCCTTCTACACCTTCATCCGCGTATTGATAACATCATTAATGCTAGGCCACTTCGATCCATATGCACAAGCACAAGCTCGTACAGATGCCAGTGTCCATGACATTGCTGCCGTCATCGCCAACAGCAAAACGAAGACGATCATGTCATTGCCTACACCAGCCGCCTCTTGTCACCTTCAGAGCGCAATTTGTCTAACACCGAACGCGAATGCCTCACTCTGTTGTGGCCAGTGGCTAAATTTTGCACTTGTTTGACCGGGCATCTTCTATCATCACGGACCGCCATGTCTTCACTGGCTGTCGTCACTGAAGACCCGACTGGCCGCCTTGCTCGCTAGGCGCTCAGGCCCCAGAAGTATGCTTTCGTTGCGATGTACAAGTTCAGCCGCTTAGATCATGGCGCCGACTGCTTGTCTCGTCACCCTGCCGATCCTCCTGAGAACGATGAACAGGTTGCTGGCAATTCCTTTCTGGCATTTCTGAATTTTGCGACATCATTAACTGAGCGCCAAAAGGACGATTCTATATGGTCTATCATCGAGAGTTTGACTTCTGGCCAATCAGATCGCTCAATGAGAATGTACGTGCTTCACGATGGCATTCAATATCGACGCAACATAAACTCTGATAAACCAGATTTACTACTCATTGTCCCTCGTCGCCTCCGGTCTACTGTTCTGGCCGAGATTGACAAAGCACCCACTGCCGGACACCTCGGCACCTCCCGCCCCTGCAAAATTGTGCGACGTTGCATCTTCTGGCCAGGCCTACACCGCTTTGTGTGACGCTACATTCCCTCTTGTGACCTCTACCAGCGGCGAAAGAACCATGTGGGAAACCTGCTCACCACCTTAGTCCAGGCAATGTTTTCATGGAGCCTTCCTCCCATATCGGCGTGGACCTTCTTGGCCGCTTCGCCACATCTATGAAGGAGAACAAATGGATAGCCATTGCAACAGGCTATGTGACACATTATGTTATTACGCGGGCCCTGCGTATAGCAGCTCTGCTACGTATTTAGCAGACTTCTTACTTCCGGTCGTGATTCTTCACAACGACGTGCCAAAGCCACTGCTGAGAGATCATGGCCGCTATTTAATGTCACAAGTTGTCGAAGACATACTTCGTTCCTGCTCCACCGAACACAAGCTCACAACCGCATATCACCCACAAGCGAACGAACTGAGTAAATAAGTGAATCGCACCCCTACAGATAGCTTGTCTATGTACGCTTCAGCAGATCATCGCGACTGGGACAGCACTTTGCCCTACGTGACATTTGCGTACAGTTCGTCACGTCATGATACCGACGGTTTTTCACCTTTCTACCTTTTTGTTTCGTCGCCATCTCACTTTGCCTTTTGAAACTCTAGTACCTTGGGTGTCGCGACACTCCACAGAATACGAGCAACGGTTGTATGATCAACTTTAGGCGGCTCACGCCTCACGAAAGCTCGCTACGACAGTCGACACTGAAACCTTCAGCTCCCTACTGGATATCTCGTTCGTCTGTAGTCTTCAAGTCGCCAAGTCGCCCTATTCCAAAATCTGCTGTCACATTGTACCAGGTCTTACCGGGTATTGCGAAGGTTAATTGACTTAAATGAGAAAATAGCCGTGGTTTAACACACCCAGTCCACATCCCACCTATGAACTGACATCGTGGACATGTTCCGTAAAAATCCATGCTGTTCATTTAGTTATCATTCTAACATGCCTCGGGACAGCGCTCTAGATCCCGGGGGTTATATTATGGTACATTTGAACAGGACCATATAGGCGAGAGCAAGACGAAGTGGTAGACTGCCTCCTGGAGCTGTTACTTGTGTACCAGTCTGCGTGTTTGCCACTATAACCTTTCACATGTAAAATGCTGTATATACGCTTGTGCATTGCCAAGGTTTAGGACTTGGCGTGTTGGTATAGCATATTAGCGGCTCGAATGCGCAACATTTGGACGACACACACACAAGAGAAACACACACAACAGAGCGCTACAGAAACGAGGCCGTGAAACACAACATCGAAAAAAGTTCGTCGACTGCACTAAGGGAGTGGTATATTCAATTTCACTTCAGTGAGGCCGAAACTATATCGGATAGACTGGACGATGTTTGAATCACAGATAAAAGGAGCATGACTACAACGTTTCAAAAGCAGTCGCCGGACAACTTGGAAGAAATGCAAGATTGTGAGCAAAGATGGCAGCCAAATGGCACGAGAAATAATCGAAGCAGCTGAGATAGCACGTGTGGGAAGTATGTACATGAGCATGCCATCACTCTCCTTTAGTCCAAAGGAAATATATTTCCTCACACGCTAATCTGTAATTTTGTATCGCGGTTTCTTTCTTGCGATGTCAAAAATGATCACATGACAAAGCTGGCTTGGCATTGGTGGATGGCCATGTTTGTAAAAATCTTGTTGTTTTTGCAGGTACCCCCCCCCCTCCCGCCGAGTATCTTTCAGTATTTATTCCATTGACAAGGGAATAAAACGATAGTTGCAAGTAACGCTCTGTGGTGTGTGTTTCTCTTCTGTGTGTGTCGTCCAAATGTTGCGCAGTCGAGCCTGCGCAACATATATATATATATATATATATATATATGTATATATATATATATATATATATATATATATATATATATATATATATATATATATGCGCACATACACACAGTCACACGCACACACACACATACATAGATAAGGAGAGAAAGGATGCTTCTTGTTCGTTTTACCCTTGTTGCTCTTTAGCAATGTCCACGCGCTCTGTACCAGCCACCATTATGAGAAAGTGAATGGACAAATTATTCATGATATTGAACGTCACACCGCGCGTTCGAGTCGTAATAATGGATATCTGTGCAACTTATAGATCTGTACGGCCATCGAACCCAGTAACGCTATTTATTGTACCAGCACTACGTTTTTATCTCATTTTCTGATTGCATGACGTGATAACCTAGCCCCATCCCAGATGCGCAGTCGCATCTGCGCTTTCGCCCTCGTGGCGATTTCACTCTCTCCCCCATCCCGTAGCTCCCTTGCGCCTCTCACGTTGCGCTACTACTCGCTTAGATAGAGTGCCACTAAACTTTGCGTTAGAGACCAAAGCAAGCTATAAAATTTAACTGCACTGTGTATTTGCCCCGCACCCTCGCAGTCGGCTCCGCCACTGTGCATGAGATCACGGCGCTCACGCTGTCTCATTTTACGCGGGCGGCACGCAGCGGCGGAGACCACCTCTACCAGCTGCTGGGCGTGGCGGGTGTGTTCGCCATGCTGTGGTTCACCACGCTCGTGTACCTGGCCCTGAGCAGGCGCAGCGTGCACTACGCGGCAAGGCCTGCGCCTTCCTGCGACTTCTCGCAGCAGTGCAGGAGCGCGAGGGAGAGCCTCGAAGCCCTGATGGACCAGGCGACCGAGCCGTGCGCCGATTTCCACCGACACGTCTGCAAGAAGTGGATGCTCGAGCACGACTCAGGTGGCGAGCAATGCGCCTAACTCCAAGCTGGATCGTGCCAGTCCCAGCGGCACAAGGCGCGCGGCTCTCTCATATCCAGACTGTTTGATCTGCCTTAACGAGATCCTTTAGCAATATTACCAGACAACCTACATGCCCGAAAACCGAGGCAGCCTTTATTTTTTCCCCCAAATTGTACAAGTCGAAAAGAAAGCCTTCGTTCTTATTTCGTGGGTGATATAGCGGCGAGATAACTCTAATTAGTTTGTTTTTTTGTGCGGCAAAACACAGAGTTAGGAAAGTTACAGCCCAATGTAAACAATGACACGAAGTCTGAATTCCTCTTTCAAGGACGGTTTCCGCCGTGCCGATGTGCCGCATTGTCCTGTTCCGCCTTATTCTATGTTTGGGTATTAGCCTACCCAGCCGTCTATTGCATCCTTTCCGTGCCCGTATTTTGAGACAGGCAACATTAATTTCCAATTACAAGTTTGCCGTGTGTTTCGCTTTTCCTTGTCTTCTTCATTTGCGCTGTTCTAAACGCCATGACTTAATGTAACTAAGAGGGACTGCAAGAGGGGCGGAGAAAGCAGCTCCGCAGGACATGGTTGCCAAACGTGGCAAACTTCCCATATTGTCGAAAAAAGTCAGGTGTCCTACGTAAAAAGATGTTTTTTTTTTCAGTAACATCGCACTGGGAAACTTTTCTATGCCGATGGCTGCTGCCTATGGCGCCACCGCGCGGGCCCTATCTTGAAAGCGATCTGCGATGGGGGCAGAGCGCATGTGCCTAGTGCTGATAGCATCGTGTGCGCTGTGTTTTCGTGGCTTAGTTCGCGTTCAAGCGAGAGGCAGCAGGAGCATTAATCCGCTTGCTGGTACTCCCACGCTTCCTCACTCTAGCGTTCTGGCAGCGAGTTTCCGCTGTCTTTAAGCGAGATATTTTGCTGTTGTTGGCGCATGACATCATGCTTTTTATTTAGTTAGTAAGCGAATACTTCGAAAGTTTATAGGGCCGATAAACCTAGAATCCTTACATTGTATAGCTGTCTAATAATTTGCCAGCGCAATCGATGCTTCCTTTGAACCGGAACTGTAACTTTTTGGGGATCCCGAACAGTGAACTGTCCATAATTACTTCTATCTCAAACAAGCTGAATTCAAGTCAATCCGACATGCCTAAGTCTTGAAGGAGACATTCTTGTCCATGTTCTAGAAATCAGAGCGACCAGGCTGCGGTCAGCTTTGTTGCTGCTTGTGGTACCTTGCCGCAAAGATTATTCCGAACACTGACATTCCCTTGGGCTCACGCAATGAGCCTTGCACGTAGCTCTCTCGGAATCGCCACGACGCTAAAAGAAATGCTGGAAACTACAAGCAAACTTGACTAACTTACAGCACAGACAATTGTGTGGCAGCTTAAAACAAATGCGATTTATATCAGCGTACGTGACAGAATCAGATACGCCTGGTACTCTGTTTGAGACTGTATTTCTGGTGACATAACTGTCCCCAGGTTACGCTTCAAGGGTTCACTTTTCCTTCTTGGGCACAATACCTCATGAACACTTTGTTTAGCGCAAAACGGCAGACACAAGAAAGACGACAAGACAAGGGCGCTGACGACGGGCTAAACACAATACTTCCCACAGCTCAAAATCTGGAAACTGTATTTGCCTACATGAGACCATTGTAGAGCACGGAATAAGTGTCGTTTCTAGAAAATCAAGGCAGTAGATGTTAATTTAAGATTATGAACAAAATGACAGCAAGGTAAAAGTGGGAGCCAACGTTTCGACCGCTGGACTTGTCGTATTCAAGGCGACGTCTGCTTACCTCGGCACAGGATATACAGGTAGGGTCCATCTAAAGGGGAGAGGGGGCATGCAATGCGTGTGGGTTGGGCAACGACTGAACGCGCGTTAGCGGCAAGGTTGTAGAATTGAGAATAAACGGGTGATATGCACACTGCCGGTGACACAGCTGTTGTCAGTCGGCGTGTCAATGGCCGTGTGCATAGCACCCCTCTATTATCTGATTCGTACGAGGTCAGTGGCCTATCGCTTCTCTGAAAGAGATAGGAGGAGCTGCAGAAAACGATGCTCCTGAAAAAAAAATAATAGTGAAATTGAACAAATATATAAATAAGAAAAGAAAACAAATGAAGGAAAAAAAGCACTAAGCAACCAATAAAAATAACTGCTGTTGCCTGCAGCTTCAAATTTAGCATAGCGAACAGATTCTAATGTTACATTAGTAAAGGCAAATCGCAGAAGTCCAGGACTAAAGAAAAACAAAAACACCAAGACCGGCAGTGGCGCCGCTCCTGTCGTTTGTGTTCCTCTTTGGTCCTGGTCTTCTGCGCCTTGCCTTTACTAATTCAGCATGAACCAACTAGGCCAAGCAAGAGTTCTACTTGAGATTCTAAAGCTCCCTTTGAAACGGTTATGCCTATTGGTTGCAACGTTTTAACTTATTGAGGAGGCTTGATTCTCTGTACATTTTTTTCTCCTTCAGAACGGAATTCTGACTAATATGCAGAGTTTATGTTCATAAAAATTATGACCTGGTTGGTTGAAATGCTCGGCGACAGCTCTGCGAAGCTCTTTCAGTGCGTCAGTCAGTGCGAGGTCTGTTTAACCTGACGTTCATTGATTGTACCATTTCACCGGTATATTTCTTCTTACCGAAGGAATGTTCAAGCATATGAATTGCATCCCAACTTGTACAAGTAAAGCTAGCTTTCACTTCGTGTGTATAACTATTTGTGGTGCTTTTAATTTTAATGTAACTTTGAAGCTGCCTGCAGGTTTTGCACCTGGGGCGACAACATTCATTTACTAAGGGAAATGATGTTGGCTGACTTTTGCGTGCACTAACATGTCTTTGTTGTTTCCGTTGAGGCGATAGATAGTCCTGAGTACACACGGGAACGCTTTTCTCAAGAGCTCGTTACTTGATAACATTAGGTGGTATTTTTGTAGGATGTTTATGTTAGGGAGGGCATTAGAATATATCGTTATAAAGGCTCGCGGTCTGTCAGATTCTCGTGTAGGCTGTTTTTTAAGCTAAACCTGACAGCCTCTCCAATATTGACGCGACGTTATGAGCTCTGTCGAGAGGAACTTGTGAATAGTTTCTGTTAGCGTTGCTTTAAGGTCATTTAGGTAGTGGATATAATCGTCACCTTCGCTTCAGCTTCTGCTTGTTCGTTTTATTTGTCCGACAAAAAATTCTTGCTTTGCATTGTCGTGGGTGATGACTGTTGTAGTCTGAATTGCTGGCTATCCGTAAGCTCCCGGTAAAGTGTCGTTCTCAGTTTTCCGTTTTCCATGTAGACCGTCTTCTCCAAGAAATTGGATTGACTAGGAGGGTGGTGAGCACTACATTTATTATTCGGGTGAAAGCGATTTAAATGGCTAATGAGGTTGGTTAACGCACTTGTGCGTTGTTCCACTATGATAAATATGCTGTCAACGTAACGCAGATACGTGTCGGGTATTAAAGTGTAGGACTTCAAGAAGCCTGCTTCAAGCTGCCCAATGAAAATGTTCGCATACGTGGGAGTGACTGGTGCTCCCATGCTAGTGCCTACAGTTTGTAGGTAGTGAATAGAATCAAATTCGATATAGTCCAACGTGAGAAGTATATAAGGAGTGACTGGGAAACTTCAGAAGCGTGCGCTTGGGGATTGACTGCCAGAGATTTGGACACGGCTTCAGTTCGTTCACTCATAGGTATCTTAGTGTAAAGTGCAAAAACATCCAAATTCGCTAGAGTAGCGCGGCCGGAAAGGATTTCGCTGGCGTTGATGCCGTAGATAATTCGAAGGATGTGCGGCGTGTCTTGAGGAAACGATAGGAGGGTAGTGGGGATGTTTGACACGTGGTGATTTAAGAATTTCGATAGTGTATCGGTCGGTGTGTTGTTATTAGACGCTATAGGCCGACCTGACGTTTCTGCTGTAAATATTTGTTCAACGGGAACCTTATGTAATAAGTAACAAGAGCGGCCCGCTTTTTGGTTCTTGGGCATCGTGAAGCGATATTCAGATTTCATGATTAGTCCTTTTTACCAAAGTTCCGTTATACAATAGCTGCGGCAATAGTTATGCCTATTGTCGCACCAGAAACTTTAAAGACATGTTAGTGCACGCAAAAGCCAGCCAACATAATTCCCCTCTAATAAATGATGTGAAACCTGCAGACACCTTGAAATTGGCAATAAAATAAACATCACCGCAAATAGCCATACACACGAAGTGAGAACTAGCTTTACTCTTAACAGTTAAAATGTAATATATATATGCTTGAATGTTCCTTCCGTAAGAAAATATATCGGTCAAACGGGACAATCAGTGAACATCAGGTTAAACGGACAACGCGCTAATACAGTGAAAGAGCTTCGCAGAGCCGTCGCCGAGCATTTTAACCAACCAGGTAATCAGTTTGATGAACTTAAACTCTACATCTTAGCCAAAATTTTGTTCGGAAAGAGAAAAATGGTACAGAGAATCATGCCTCATTCATAAGTTCAAGATATTGCAGCCAATAGGCATAAACAAAAGGCAACTTTAGAATCTATTCGCTATGCTGAATTTCAAGCTACGGACAACAGCACTTAGTTACTTTCCTTTGGTTACTAAGCGCTTTTTTCCTTCCTTTCTTTTCTTTTTTGATTTACATATTTGTTCCATTTCAGTATCTTTTTTTTTCACGAGCATTGTTTTCTGCCACTCCTTCTTTTATCTCTTTCAGAGAGGCGATAGGCCATTGACCTCCAACGAAGCAGATAATAGAGGAGTGCTATGCACATGGCCGTTGACACGCCGTCTGACACGCGGCGGTGGCACTAGCCATGTGCACAGCACGCGTTTATTCTCAATTCTACACCCTCGCCGCTAACACACCTTCGGTCATTGCCTCAGCCACCAGCCTTAACCCCTCACCACTTAAAAAGCACCCTACCTATATACCCTGTGCCGAGGTAAGCACATGTCACCTTGAAAAAGACAAGTCCACCTGTCAAACGTTGGCTCCCGCTTTTACCTTGCTGTCATTTTGTATATTTCTAGAAAAGGCAGGCGCCCAGGTGACTTCAGAAATTTTGTAGTTTAAATAAGGGGCCGTGTAACGTAAAACTATTCCAATAGGTTTCTATTTCAATCTCCTGACGTCAAATTTGCGTAACCGCCGCCGTACGCATCGGGCGGTCACCCGCAGGGTTGTCTGAACAATTCAATCAAATGCACAACTAGTTCATAGCAGGCCACTTTTGTTTGCTTGAAAAACGAATAACATTGCCTGCACTGAGCGGCTTGCCTTACGTAATTGGCTCACAAGAGGAGAGGAGCATGCTCAAGTGTAGAGGGATTTGATGGGGCCAAGCCACTGCACTGAATATCGGTAACCGGATGGAGAAGGTGCTGCCAGCATCTGCGATTCGTCCGCTTTCTCTTACTCAGCTTGCGGTGGTTCGTCGACAATCGCGGTGGCATGCAACGGAAGCTTAAGAATGACGCTAAAACACATCCTCAGCAAAGAAGAGCTAGCAGAACGAGGTCGTAAACGTGCCGAAAGTTCTCGGAAATGTTCCATGGCCACGCAAAAAGTTTTATTACACGGAAATAAACCCATGCTCTCCGGCAGGGGCGAGTAGCCAGTACCTGAGGGATCGGCTGCAGCCATCTTTTATTCCTTTCGGAATGGGGCAGCCTGCGGTCCTTCAGAAGAAAATTCAGTTTTGCTCGGCATAATAATGCCTCTTTATCGCGTACGCGTCACTTTGACGCAGTAAGTTTTTGCGGTTTTGTGACGTCGCGTGAGAGGCAGGTGAAGTGGGTGCAGCCCGAAAACCTATGACCAATAGCCGAGGGCTAATGGCAAAAAGGCGTCGAATCAGAAATAACCATTTTTGTTTTGTTCGGTCAAGTTATCCATAAACAGTGTGTACACGTCATATCAGATGGGGAGCTGTCTCGGTTTTCGTGACGTCGCATGACAGACAGGTGAAGCGGGGGTGGTCCAAAAACGTTTTTGACCAGTCGCGGTGGGCTGATAGCAGAATTGGAATAGAAAAGTTTGGAATAGTTTTACGTTATAGCGCCGAAGGTAGCATTCTCATGCGGAATATGACTCGATGTAACAGGTGTGATGTGTAGCAGAATACCTGAAGGAACTATATAGTATTTCAAAAGGCAGCATGTGAAGTTATAATGCTTTTTTTTTAAATGGTGCGGTTTTTACTCACATCCGCGCCATAGATATATAATATCTCTCTGGAAACGCTAGCGCATGTGCTCTATAAAATAAGCCTTCCTTCCTGAACACTTGATGTGCCTTATCATAGTAAGTACTGATTGGTCGGAACTTCGTGGTAGTCTGCTTCGTGCTACAGCTGATGCGGCATAATTTGAACTCTGAGAGATCGTACTTTATAGAAGGGCAGCGGATTGGGCGAGTTGGTGTTGCATGGTAACAATAAAAATTCAAACAGCGCATAAACGACGGGACCAGAATGAGGAGGAGACAAACACGGCGCCGTGTTTGTCTCCTCCTCATTCTGGTCCCGTCGTTTATGCGCTGTTTGAATTTTTATCGTACTTTATGCTATATGATAAAAATTCACATTGCTTATTGCGATCAATATTCATGCACTAGACTATGCTATTAGGAACGCCGGAATCGACTAGTGCCAGGTTGTTGTAGATGACAGTCTCATAACGGAAAATGTTCCTTCAGTATTGTTGGCGTCTTTTTTGGTACTGTGAATCACATTACAGGCATGATGAGGCCAGTTTGAAGCACGTGTTTGCCACAATAATATAATCGAGTGGGTAATCACTGCAGGCACGGTTTGACTTCAACGGGTACTTTACCTCATCCATTGCCCAACCCATCATTTTGCTTTTAACTGTTGCTGACCGATTTACCAGAACAATTAAATCTGATTTTATATGTGCAAAAGGAAAAGCAGAAATATACCTCAGTACATGCAAGCTTTGTTGCACATTCTTGGACACCACCGCTGTCCACTGTCGCTAGTGGCATTTTGTACCACATAATTGCAGCATATAAGTAGCATCTCACTGATATGTAGCTAAGTTCACGATGACGCCCTTTCAGACATGGTCACCAGTGCCACAAGGAGGTCCCTAAACATCACCAGAGACATGCTTTTGCACAGCGGTGGGAAGTCGGTGGTAGCCATTCCCGAAGCGTTTCGGCAGTTCTACAGCGCCTGTTATCATTTCCTCGGGTCACAATCGGCGCCGTCTCCTTCTGCTATCTTGGAACCCTTGAAAGAACACACAGCTATCTTGGACATGAAAAATTTCTCGCAGCTCTTGGAACGCACGATCCAGCTTTCTCTCGGCTGGGGCGTGCACGTGCTCTTCAAGCTTGGCCTCGTCAAAAGCGCAGACAAGATACGCCTGGTACTCTCCGCAGCTCAAAGTCTCCAGCAGAAACTTCATCCAGGAGGTGACCTGCGACGCGTTAGCGAGCAGTTGCGGTTTCTGCTTGATATTGCTTTGGCTGGTACACCCTACCGTACTTCCGTGTTCAAAATGCTCAAGCTGAGCGGGGCTTTGACACCCGGGGACGAGAGTGAGCCTGCCGTCATGCTTCCGGTCACAAGACTGAGCACTCTTAGCAACTTTCTCGACACGGAGAGGTGGTTGAGGTGCATCAATTATTTTCTGCTACCTCGCTATCGTGTTGGCACGCAATCTGCAATAATGACCAGCCAATTTGGCAGAATCGAGAGCGTCATCGCTACCGTTCATTCCTTTGGCTATGACGGGCGTGTCTACGCCTACCTTCAGGTCCTGGCAGAGCTAGCACGCTTCCAGTTCCCCAGACACCAGGGACTTGCTGTCGAGAGGGCTACGACGTGCTTCTTTGCCGGCGCAGAAGTGTTTGGTCACTCGTGGGCACGCATGTTCCTTGAAGTCACTTCCGCAGCACAGACGTGCGAACGTACCAAGGTCACCTTTCGCCAGATGGTCCGACGGGCATCGCACAACCGGGCGCTGAGGTGGATAGACGAGGCTTCGAGGACGAGTTACCTCGGTGTGCTCAGTAAGGTAGAACTTCTTATGTACAACAAGAATGCAACAGCTTCTTCCTACGGTGGGCACACATGGAGCGGCGTAGCGGCAAGCTTTCCCGAAGATTTCATGCGAGAGAAACAGCAGGCGCAGAAGCGATTGCTGCGCAATCCCAGACCCTTGTTTACTGACCTGCAGGACTCTCTGCTCTTCGCTGGCAGAGTTGCCTACTCGAGAGCACTCGTAGCCGTCGTTGTGCCTGCTGCTGTGTCGAGAGTGCCGTTCTGCTACTCCTCCATGCAAGTGCCCAGTGAATTCGATCTGAGCATGCTGGGCGCTCTCGTCGCCATTGAACTGTCGCGGGCTCAGTTCCTACACTTTTTCGAGGGATCCTATGGCCTGGGAAAGCACATGCAGCTGAACAAGTTTTCCGAGTGCATCAAGCCGATCGCCGACACCGTGCTGACGTCTCCTCTGAACTACACGTCGCAATCTGTCGCCAGAGAAGTCTTCTTGTGGGTGCGTGGTGCTACGCTGGCATTCGAGATCCTCAAGGACAACGTCTTCCGTGCTGGTGTCATGAGCTTTGCAGAGTGGCGGACAGCCCAGAGAACGTTCTTCAGGCGCTTCTGCCTCCTTGCGTGCAACTCGAAGACCGGGCCTGGTGGACTGTCACCCGAAGCACGGTGCCTCCTGCCACTGGCGAATATCCCGGAGTTTTCCAAGGCGTTCGAGTGTCCAGTGAATTCAAGTATGAGGCAACAGCCATGCGACATCATTTAATTCGCGTGGGTTTACACTTCTTACCTGTGCTTCAAGGCTATTACTGCAGTCTCAGATGTTTTCGAGAGCTCTCAATTCGTGCCGAAAATGTTCTGCGTCGCACGTGTTGTGAAATGAAATTAGTGCGCATGGTGACGCCCCTTCTTAATTTAGACATGTTCGTTTTTCAAAATGTTGTTTTCAATAATAATTCATTTTCACATGCGAAGGACGTTATTTCCTGTGAACGACCCTGTTTTTGTGGATCACTAGATGATGTGCAACTAAGACTTATAAGAAATATTTGGTCTGTGATCCTAGTAGGAACTAAAACGACTTTCCGTCCCGAGAGGACGCGCAAACTACTTTATTATTGTTTTACGCGTACCCAATGTCGTAATGTCACAGTATGTGGCTTCAATAAGCAGCACCGTTTACACGTGCATGATGTTACGAAGATATCAGCAATTTTTAATGCGTAAGCATCCATTGGCGAGCTCCCCAGCTCTGTCACGCAAGAAGTGTAATGCTTTGTATCTTTACAGAAGTACGTAATTTGCAGTTAAAACATTAATTCCTTATGATAGTAAGAATGCAATGATCGGTAGCTTTTAAGCAATACAAAAATTTAAAGTGAAAATAAAATAAACAGCCAATACGCATATAAACATGTAAGGACCCTTAAAAAAGGCATGGTGAAGCATAATAGATGTGTGCAACTGAAATTTGGGGGTGAGTCAACCTCAAATCTGAGATTGGGTAAACTTAACATTTGGGGGTGGGTCAACATGAAGTTTGAGGGTAGCCCAGCATGAATTTGTGAGTGGGCCCACTCAACTTCTGCGGCGGCCAAGTTGAAATTTGTGGGTGGGCCAACCTAAATTTGGGGATGCGCCAAGTTGAAATCTGACTGTGGGCCAACCTCAATTTGAGGGTGGGCCAACTTGAAGTTTGCATGCGGGGCAACCTAAATTTTGGGGTGGTCCTACTTGAAATTTGTATGTGTGCCAACTTGAGATTTTGGGGTTTTGGGGTGGTCAAATGTCCAACTGAACGATGCTGTGCGTCCTTCGAGTTACGAACACTTCGTGGGCACGCGAGGCCATCGAGACGCTTGCTGTGCGTTTATTTGGCCTTACCGAGGCGCCGTCAGGACGCGGGCGAGAGCTTTCATTGACAAAGAAGGCGCATATAATGTTACAAGCTTGCGAGAGCGACAGCGAGTGTGATATGGCATCGCGGGCGATACGCTGTCCCCTCACGCAAGGCCTCACACGCTGCTGTGGCACTGGCTTTCCCTTTCGTTCGCTCTCGTTTGCCGAGGCGCTCGTGGCTGGCATTCCGGCTCAATTGATGCGATTACAGTGAAGGGGTCGGATGCGGCGAGAAAATCTGACAACTGTCTACTAAAGCTTATGTAAGCATTGTTTGCGACAAGAAAGACCACGGGTAGACGCGCATAATCTAGGAAAAGCAAGCAAGCAAAACTAAGCAACAACGAAGTCACAGCCGAGGCAAACAAGGCTTACGCATTAGTAGACGATTCTCAGAATTTCTGTAGCTTTTATCAGGTGTTGCGTCTGGTATATCTTGCCATCTATGTATTGCACGTGCGTCGCGCTTTTGTTCGTCGCTTCGTGCAGTGTAGCAACTGACACATGGGTAAGTAAAAAAAATATGACTGTGGCTTAGGTAAGGTTAAGCCCAGGATGCGAAGCATACTAGCCTTTATTTTAGTTGTTGAACCACTGTTTAGCCTGGTGAACTGCTGTTGCTTGGCTATATTTGGTTCGGCTAGACGAAGAAACAACTCATGCGTTACTCTGCTTCGCCTTCAAGAATGGAACGCGACAGCGTTCCCGTCGACCCGCCATTACAATGGGCTACGGCGCAGCGACTACGCGCCCCGCATTGGACGCGGTGAGCGTCGAGCAACGCAGCGTTCGGCGCGGCAACGAAATGTGCGCCTGAGCAAGCGACGCACGCCTGAGCGTTAGAAACAGCTCGTTTCTAAGGCAACACCGCATTCACTAGAGGCGCTTTTGTACCGCTTTGAAGCATCGTACTCGTGGCTCAGTGGTAGCGTCTCCGTCTCACACTCCGGAGACCCTGGTTCGATTCCCACCCAGCCCATCTTGCAAGAGTTGAGCCAAAGCCACTTCTCCTCTGTCGTGACGTCACGGTGTCACGTGGTATTCAAGGCGACACCGCCGCGCCTGAGGAGCTGAGTTGAGCTCTCGTAATATGCTTCGCATAAAAAATTGCTCCAATTGATACGCCGTCGTTCTCTACATAAGTTGAATTCCGCACCCACGAACGCGCCTACATCACCTGCTCGTCTTCGAAGCTGCCTAAACGGTCACAGAGCAGCCCTCGGCTTTATCACTGTGATATATATATGTATAAATATAGTGGTTGCGCTAGTTTCCTGCTCTTCAAAGTAATGATCCTCAGTGATTCACGAGAAATGTCCATCCACTTCACTTTCTTGGAATGCCTTCTTCCGACCCCTGTACATGGTATTGCTTGTACTGCACATTACTTTCGATTTTTCTGGAAAGATTCTCCTGGAAGAGTAGATACGCAGCGAATAGCTTAAAAAGCGAAGGCACACGTGCTTGTTAACGAGTAGCTAAGTGACGTATGCAGGCGGTGTTGAGACTGCAGCGGAACCATGCCGTGCCATTTGCGAGTGAAATGAAGTTCTTGGAAATAAGCTTAGCGCAGGGCGAGTTCGGTTAGGTGTGTTTCTGTCGGACGTGTCCATGGTGTTGGAACGTAACAGAGAGATAGAATCAAAGTGTGAACCGAGGGAAGAAAACCGGAGAGCCTAATCAGCTACCATGTGCTTGCGATTGCGTAAGCGGGACTGGAGATGAGTAGGAGGAGGGAAATGCATATTGAGAATACGCATGCGCATAAACACTAAATCGTTCACGAAAATTTGGTCCGACTTTGTCTTTTACTCTGTTTTATGAAATAATCACAGAACGAGGAGAGCGTTCCTCGCAAACACCAATGATAGCATCACTTAAACAGATTCCCACAGCGTGTGGCATTCGCATATATATATATATATGCGTCATCACTTGGAGGGGTCGCGGACTGGGCTGAATGATAGGCCGTTATCTGAAAATGGTGTATGGCAGGAAAAGGAAACAACGAATCCACGAAGGCAGGGACGAACGCCAATTTCCAACTAGAGGTCGTTGTGAAAATGCGGCGGTTTAGTGGGTACGAGAAAGTACTGCAACAAGAAGGTCGTATAAAAACCAAATCTTGAAGTAGCAACACCGAAACAAAATGATGTGAGATAACAGAAAAAAATATTCGAGAGAAACCACCTCACGATGACTTTGGACGGTAATGCGTTAGTACTGAATCAACAAAGCCACACAACGTATTGCTTCCGCCGAAAGCGTACGAGCCGTGCACTGAAGCGGGTGTTCTCTTTTACGCCTCGCTAAGAACAGGGGTCCTCTAGCATGCACCACCGCGAAGCCTGGAGCGGCATCCGCACTGCATGGCGCACCGATGCGTGTGGGAACACGTTTTTCAGTGGCAGCAAGATCACTGCAATGTGTCCTGGCATCGCGCCATATGGACTCGATTGAGATATGCTTGCTGGCTATTCACGCACAGAAACAGTCATGCGACAAGAACTAAACAAAAAATAAGCGGTCGAGGAGGAGGAGGAACTTCATTATTGCAGAAACCGTTGCGCGGTTTATTCCTGGGTGGTTCCCTCTGACAGGGCTCCACTGGCGATCGCGGCTCGCCGGGCCTGGTCGAGGGTCGCCAGTTGGCTTCCCAGGTCCAGTTCGGAGAGTCTCGCCTCCCAAGACCACGTAGCGAGTGTGTGTGTTGTGACTCGTGGCGAAATTGCATCGCCCGGAAGGTCGGTGCATTCGTGTGTTATGTGCGCATGTGTCGCTGTGTGGTTGCTACACCAGGGACATGTTCGGGACGTATAACTGTCTGGGTAGATTGCGTGTAGATGAGACAAGTGTGGGTATGTGTTAGTTTGCAGGCGGCGCCAGTCCCTTGCCTGGAGTTTATTGAGAGCTTTGTGTGGGGGAGCGTATTGCGTTCTGCCGAGCCGTTGGTCCTGTAGTATTTGTTGACCTGTCATTAATAACTCGTGGGTCGCTCGTCAGTCTGTCGGGGGCTGAAGAACGGTGTGGTCTGCCACTCGGCTAGTGAGACCTCGAGCTGCGCAGTCCGCCTCTTCGTTGCCCCGCAGGCCTTCGTGCCCGGGGCACCAGACGATACCGTGGGCCCATTCTAGTGTGCGACCCAGGATTCGAATGGCTTGTATAGGGAGTGTTCCATTCAGGTATAAACGACAAGCCGCTTGTGAGTCAGTAAGGACACGGGCGGACCTTCTCTTGCTCTCAGCGTCGCGAAGTGCGAGAGCGATTGCTGCTGCTTCTGCTGCTGCGCTGCATGTGGCGCGGATGGAGGCTGAGGCTACCAGGTTCCCCTGATTGACAACGGCGAGAGATATTGCCTTAGTGACCAAGAACGAAATGGCTATTTAAAGAACCTCCGCTTCGCAACTGGGCATCGTTACCCTTGCTTGCTGGAAGCACCTGCACGTATGTGGACTGGGCTGTCCCAAACTGCGACATCATCGTGTACATCACCACTCTCCTAGAGGCCCGTGCTTTACCTAAAGCTGTAACAACAAAAGAAGCAGTCTGGCACGTGAACTAAGAAAAAAATAGCAGCCGCGAGCTTTAGCCATTCTTGCAGCAGAGGGTTGTCGTCTGTTACTGCTCCCGAGCGTGCTTCTGAAAGAATTGCATTGGCGTCCTCAACTCGCACTTGTATTCGCCCGCGCTTCTGGTGGCCTCGTTGAGTATGGTACGCGTTTAAATTAACTATTTCACAATGACACTTCATCAGCCGATTTTGCCGGCGGGTATTATGCAAAATCGACTGATGAAGTGCCATTGTGAAATAGTTATTGTAAACGCGAACCATACACAACGAGGCCACCAGAAGCACGGGCGA